>NC_138373.1:58554334-58571904 GCF_054177405.1 Leptonychotes weddellii | reverse complement strand
CCCACCCACCTACCCTCCATTAATACTCAGTTTGTTCTCTATCCTTAAGAGTCTGTTTTATGGTTTGCCTCTCTTCCCACCCCCTGCCGCCGCCATGTTCATCTGTTTCCTTTCTTAAATTCCACATATGAGTGAAATCATACGGTATTTGTCTTTCTCTGACTGACTGATTTAACTAAAAGAAGAGCCACTTAAACCCATGTAGTATTCTGCCTACCTCATTGGGCTGCTGTGCGAAGTAAATGAATTAATCCACATAAAGGCTTCAAGGGGTGTCTCTTATCTAGTAAGTTCTCAACCTATATCAGCTACCACCATCATGACTTCTGTTGTTTTGGTATTGATATCATCAATAAGAATTCTCTAAACTCAGACCAAGAATCACCTTTTTGGGTTTTTCTTTTCTTTTTTCTTTTTCTTTCTTTTTTTTTTTTGGTCATGACATAATAATAAGCCATCTGGTACTTTAGTACAAAGTATGTATCAACATAAAGGAGTGAAAGGATTGCTCAGTAAGTATTTTGGGGACCATTGGTTAATTACTTAGAAAAATATAAAGTTACAGCCTCACCTCACAAGCTTGATCTCATGATTACAGCTGAGTAATTCCAGATGGGATAAAAAAAACTAAATGTAAAGCCATGCAACCCATTTTTTTTTTTAACTTAAGAAAATATAGGTGAGTATTTATCAGACCCAAGGATAGGAAAGTCCTAAAAACAGTGGAAGAAATCAGAAAAGAAACTCACAGACTCAACTACATAAACATTTTAAATTTCTTCAAAATGGAAAATTTAAAATCTTAAGTGTTTGCAGTAAATTAGGGTCAAAGGCTGTGACTTAAAAGGTACATGTATGTGTATATATTTATGAAGACCCTAATGAGAAAGTGGTCAAAATAATTAACCAACAATTTACAAAGGAAATAAGAAATGCAAATGGGTGTGAAACTTGAAAAAAAGTCAACTCCTGTTACAGTGAAGATGAAATAACATATAATTTGTTCACTTGTCAAATCACTGAAGATTTCAAAGCAATTAGAAGTCTCTTTATGAGAGGCTGGTGTGATATATGGGTAATTGTACTTCCTGCTGGCGGAAATGTACACTGGCATTCACTGATCTGAGAAGCATTTGGACAAGATCTATCTAGCTTCTGACAATGTATCCTAATGAAATAATCCATGAGATGGAATAAAGGGAATGTTGAGGATGTTTATTGCAATCTTCTTGAAATAAGGAGCACAAACTAAGCAACTTAAGTGTTTCCCTCTATAGTAAAAAATACTTCAAACAAAGCTTTGCAATTATATGCTAAGTTAATAAGTGATCACAAGTGATTTCTACTGGAAAATATGAGATAAGAAGTGTCTCCTTGCGATCAGGTCATGCAGCTGCAGTCTTACTGTAGAGTCACTTTCCTGTTGTAGTAAAGTAAACGTGTTGTTCCTTTAAAACACACAAATCTCTAACAGCTGTGGGTAAGCTCACTGGAAAAACCCTGTCCATAAAAATGTTGAGCCAATTATAAATTACAAAAATGTGAAATATAAGGAAAAATATATTTTGTGTAAAACTGTCCCTTACTCCAAATTCCTCGTTACCGTTCCTTTTCCCTTCTTTTAAAGCCAGCTCTTGGTAAGACGTGTGCATTGAAAATGAATGGGGATTCAGTAGGTTCTGGGTTATTTATTCACATTTACCTGAATGAACCCTTTGCTTACGCTCAGTGTAAGTATACAGTTTTAAATCTTCCTTTTAATAAGAGAACCACATAAAAGCTGAAGGGAAGAAATCGCCTCTTGCAGACACAGAGTTAAGTCTCCTTTAAGCTTAAACTTACCAAGGTGTGTGCTGACACATAGCTCATTATGTGACCCAGGTTTGAAAATCAGAGCCTTGAACGGCACGCCAAATGAGCTATCATCCCGGACTTCCCGTGGAGGACAGATTCTAGGAAGACAGCCTGTTTTGTTGTTTTGGTTTGAGAAACCATCACAAGCAAGTACTCTGAATTTTGTGCCTTTTGTCATATCCTCTGTTCTGGTTTTATTGGTTCCTCTGGGTTGAGGATTTTTTTTTTTTTTATCCTGTGTACTTATGTGTATGGAGTGCTATAAATATGGAAAGTAAACAGGATCTGTGGATCAGGAGAGTATATGGTCATGATAAGTAAGAAGACAAAAGGAAGGAGGCTCTTTAAATTTAAATATGGTACCAGAAATAACATATATCCTTAGAGTATCTGGGGAGAAAAAAAAGTGAAAGGATAGTGCATACTAAATTTTTCTGTTGTGATTCATTAAAATGCTTTACTACTTTAATAGGTAGTTTTAATATTTAACATTTAAATCTGGCTGTAATTTTAATATTCTTTATATTTAAATATTGTTCTTTTATAACAGCCATTTAAACACTTATGAATAAGCCCCTTATTTTTCCCTTTCTTGTGAGACTGTATGCTGGGGGAATACAAGGAGGTATATATTCCTGCCTTCCAGGTACTTTCAGTTAGTTGGAGACATAATCAAGTACTAATCTATAGCTAATTGTAGGTATTTACCATATGCCAGGTACTGGGCCAGATGCTTTATGTGAATTGTTTGTTTAATCCTTAACAACCGCGTAAGGTAGATACTCTTATCCTCATTTTAAAGTTGAGAAATGAGCCTTAGAGAAGTTTATAAAAAGTTGGCGAAATCATACAGCTGGTGTCAGAATCTAGATGCTAACCCAGACCTGGCCACCTCTGGTCCTCAGAATTTTTTTAAAGATTTTATTTATTTTAGAGAGCAAGCGCGTGAGGGGGAGCAGGAGCAGAGGGAGGGGGAAAGAATCTCAAGCAGACTCGTCGCTGAGCGCAGAGCCTGACGCAGGGCCGGATCCCGCGACCCTCAGATCAGACCTGAGTCAAAACCCAGAGCTGGATGCTTAACCGACTGAGCCACCCAGGCGCCTCTGATCCTCGATTTTTTTTTTTTTAAGATTTTATTTATTTACTTATTTATTTGAGAGAGAGAGAGAAACAGCATGAGAGGGGAGAGAGTCAGAGGGAGAAGCAGGCTCCCCGCTGAGCAGGGAGCCTGATGCAGGGCTCGATCCCAGGATTCCGGGACCATGACCTGAGCCGAAGGCAGTCGCTTAACGAACTGAGCCACCCAGGCACCCTGGTCCTCAATTTTTAACACTCAGTATTGCTGCTCTAATCGACGTGGTGTGGTGATCAGCCATTTTTCCTTAGTTTTGTAAGTGAGCATATTGGGTCAGGACACTTAAGCTTCACAGCCTGTGGGAATTCTAGTTGCTCAGTCATTGCCACCTGGAATAGTGACATGAATGAGATCAGGACCGTGTCACGGTGCATGGGCAGGTGTGTGACATCTGTGCCATCCGTGTGGCCGGGAGCAAAGATGTCGCGGGCCAGGAGGGTCTGCAGAGTTCCTTCCAGGTCTGTGCCTTTGTGTATGCCATGTTTTGTCGTTAGGCCTGCCTCTTAGAATTTTCTCTTGTGAAAATACCAAATGTGCCCTGCTTTCTTTGTTGAAATTTACAGTAAGATAATGAAAGAGAGGTGAAGTAGGGTTTTGTTCTGGCCTTTTTAAATTACTTGAATTTATAAAACTTTTATCAAGCACCTATTCTGTACCAAGCACTGGACAACAAATATCACCAAACCATCCTATGGGCCATGGTCCCCATCTTTGATGTCCAGACAATCTCACATCAGACATCTGATTACCTTCACTCTTTTCCCCACTATCTCTTCGTTTTTAATGAAAGCAAAAACTTAAGTTAATTGTAAAAAAAAACTCAATTAGGTACACTTGCACTGAAATTCAGGATTTAGCTGGGATTCGTGGCTCAGAAATTTTTCAGGTGTTTACTTTTGGACTTCATTTGCTTTGGATGAAATATTTCTATCCTGGTTAGATTCATTCCTGGGCCATAAGTTTGTAGTGACTTGAGGAAAACCCTCCTTCCATGAAAAGAATAACCGTGAGGAAATTTCCAGTTCTACCTGCTTATCCTATAATTGCCTTCCATGAGACAAGAACCGTGGGAACCTGAAATCTGAACACTCTGAAATACCAGCATCAGAGAGTTAGAATAGCTAATGTGTAATTTTTGTGCCAAACCGGAAGCCATCTTATGATGGATTCCGGAGTAGGCCAGCCATTACAGGTGACAGAGCTGGGGTGGGGTTGGGATGGCATCACTGATGCAGATTGGTAAGAGAGAGTTGTCTGAGAAGCACGCGTTCAAGCACTAGGAGTGGTTGTAAGGATCCCCCCACTTCTGGGTTGGCGTTGCGAGGACTCCCATGTAGGGGAACCCTTTTCTGGCATTCTCGTGAGTCTTTCCCAATATCCCAAAAAACACAAGAAAATAATAATAAACAGCTTCCCTCTGACCCTTTATATAGAAGTTTGAACTCTGCCTGCCTGAGTGGTTTTAAAATTGACACTTCTTCATCCTAGGGCCAGGCGGGCACAGTCCCCATTTGCTTCCTCTGAATCTCGTCCTTCTTGGAGAGATATCAGTGTTTTATTCCTTGGCCTGTTTTCCTTTTCCTCTTTGCCTTCTGCCTTCAATACGAGAGCTTTAGAGTGATGAACTCTCGTCTCAAATCCTTTGTAAATCTTTTCCCTCAAATAATCTGCGTACCTGCTCAAAATCAGAATGACTCGTGGTGGGCTACAAAATTCTATTATCAGATGAACCTTGTATCACCCTCTTCTTAGTATCTTGGCTGATTTTTATTAAACTGTGAATCCATAAGGTGAGTGCTATAACTCCATGGTTACTGATAATTGTTTTTAATATTGGCCTTTATTTTGAATCCTGTTAATTTCTTAAATGCAGTAGTAGTATTTTTTTTCATTTTGGCCCCTAAAATTCACACAGATCAGTTTTAATATTCTTGCATTTTTTGACTTTTTAAAATTATTTTATTATGTTAATCACCATACATTACATCATTAGTTTTTGGTGTAGTGTTCCATGATTCATTGTTTGCGTATAACACCCAGTGCTCCATGCAGTACGTGCCCTCTTTAATACCCATCACCAGGCTAACCCATCCCCCCACCCCACTCCCCTCTAGAACCCTGTTTGTTTCTCAGAGTCCATAGTCTCTCATGGTTTCGTCTCCCCCTCTGATTTCCCCCTCTTCATTTTTCCCTTCCTGCTTTTTTTTTTTTTAACATATAATGTGTTATTTGTTTCAGAGGTACATTCTTGCATTTTTTTAATAAAATACCTCTATTTAAAATTTTTTTTCCACTTATCACAGTTGATCTACATTCTTTTCCAAAAGAAAAAAAAATTCTTTTCCAAGAGAATATATTTTTATATACTTAAAAATGTACTTGCATTTTGCTTTGTACCATGGAGCTGATATGAATATATATAATGTTTCAATAACCAGAACAGTTTTCCTTAAAGTCTGGATTTTGAGGGTTGGTTAGGTCGAAAATTGATTGCACGTCTTACCGAATTCATACTGTGTGTATATATGGATGAAATCATACTGTGTGTGATAAACATCACTAGAAAGGAAATAAATCCCAAACAGTGCAACAACATGAAGAGCAAGCCGAATGAAATGGGGGTTGATGGGAAAAAAGAACCTTTGCCTCAGCTTTTTAAGCCCATGTGTTAAATGACAGCTGTGAGCTTTAAGCATTTAAATTTATTGAAGTACTTGTACAGTTATTTTAGGAAGAGATCATATGATGTGTTGATAAGAGTATACACGTGAGACTATGAATCTTATTTCCAAAATTCAGTAGGCTTCAAAGTGTAAAGCCATGGACTTTTCCATAGGAGAACAAGAACCTGGACTTGATCATTTATGCCCCCCCACCCCCAACCCACACTGGAGTCTCATAAAAGCCAAAGAACTTGCTCTTCTGTTGGCCTGATCCATGTTTGGCATGTTTGAAACTGAGCTCTCCCTAATTTAGTTTCCTTTTTGTTTAAGAATAGATGCTTGTCTGTGCCACAGGTATGTTGTTAGGTTGTGCTTACAATACAATATAAAATATTCTAGTATTTATGAATGAGAGGATTCAGCATTTATATTTTAAATGTTTCTACAGTGCTTTTAACTTTTTATCAACTGTGTTCAGTCAGTCCATAATAAACTATGATTTCCAACTTATTTTGCTTTATTATGTGGTTATTTTACTCTTTGAATTCAGAGAATAATTCTTTATGGTTTGGAACCAAATAAAATGTATATTAATATAACTATAAAAATAAATGTTCAAGGATTCTCTTGTAAATGGTTGTTTTAATGAAATTGTGTAGTATCTAGGTGTTTTTCTAAATGTACTGTGACAATATTTGGGTTCGTAAAATCCAATCCAACTTTGAAGGTTTTTTAATTGTTGGTTTTTGGGGGTTTCTTTCTTTAGTTCTTATTACTAAATATATATATATATATATATATGTTTTTTTGCAGCTGGGTTTAGGAGAAGTTTCCGTCTTAGTAGAAAAGATAAGAAAACAAATAAGTCCATGTATGAATGCAAGAAGAGTGACCAGTACGACACAGCTGATGTACCCACATATGAGGAAGTGACACCGTATCGGCGGCAAACGAACGAAAAATACAGACTTGTCGTTCTGGTTGGTAAGTGTGCCTTTTGTGTTAATTCTGACGAAACAATTGAGGTAGGAAGTATTTAACTTCAAAGAGCATGGTGCTTGATGATTTCAAGCCAAAGAAAATCTCATTTTTGAATACCTTTTGTGTGGTCTCTACAATGACATTTTCAGTCTTTTGTATCCATATGACATTCATGAGACTTAAGAGATATGTGGAGAATGGTATTGACGTTTGAGTGGGATCTCTGGGAGGGGGGATAGCAAACACATCACAATGTATTAAGTAAATTGGGGTAACTAAATAATAGAAACAAATTTTTAATATAACACAAGTTTCTTTTAAATCATTTCGAGGCAGTAGCTATGGTAGAAGCTTCTTAGAGCATTTAGGTCTTAAGTGAAATAAACTATTTCAGCAGAGTTCTAGGATATTTACAGCTGGAGAGTCAGTTAATGAAACTGCTTAAAGTAGTTAATATATGTGGTGATTTCCACAGACATTGGCTGGTTTGACTCATATTCACGTTCTAGCATTTGTCTTGTCCAGCCTTCACAGACATGTGCAATCACGACCTCCATCCACCTCATCCTCGTTCACATTTCTTTTTAAAGATTTTTATTTATTTAAGAGAGAGCATGAGCAGGGGCAGAGGCAGAGGGAGAGGGAGAAGCAGACTCCCCGCTGAGCAGGGAGCCCAATGCAGGACTCAGTCCTAGGACCCAGGGAACATTACTTGAGTGGAAGGCAGACGCTTAACCCACTGAGCGACCCAGGTGCCCTCGTTTACATTTCTTTAAAAATTTGGTGACAGGTAATTAAGGTCCAAGGATCAAAACCAATGATTCGGGAGGGAGAAAGAGGAATAAAGGAGCTTGTCTCTTCTTGATTATTCCTTTATAAACTGAAGATGACCATTATGGGGATGAGAATAAGTGGAAAAGCTAAAGAACCACCGTTTCTATTGACATGGCATCCTTTGAAAGGTTACAGCACATGGATGGTGGCGATGTGTGGGAAATGATGCAGTTTCTCACACCCAATGACACTGGAAGTGGCCCCTAGCATCATCAGATGTTCACATTGTTGGCATTATTTAGAAAAACATATACTTCAGAGTTTCCCTTACTAACAGTGTCTCCTTCTTCTAATCTGTGTGTATGAAAGCCTCCCCAAACCCCACCTGGAGGAATATTCTCTGTCGATTTCTATGTTTACTGTAGAGCCTGCAGTGACCCGGCTTCCAGTCCCCATAGAATTGGGCTAATGAGAGTATAAGCATTTCCCGTTCTAAATCCTTTTGTGCCTCATGGGGGCTACTTGGACCTCCTGTTCCTGTTCTACCCCATTGTCCCTCCCAGCATCCATCTTAGCATCATCTCTTCCATCCCCTTGCATCTTCTGCTCTTCAGCGAAGGTCTGCTTCTCACCCGAAGAGAGAGACTCACCTTGTGATAAAAAGGCAAAGATAGCATGATTTCCCGGTTCCCCTTAAATCTAGATGACTCTCTGTAGCCAAGAAGTTACTATTATGACTGTGCTACTTTTGGTTTCCCTGAGGGGATCTAATTGAAAGAGGAAAGTAGAATAAACTTTGCTCTTTTTTTTCTTTCCTGTAGACGCTAACCTCGGGGGTGAGGAAGGGAAGATAGATGAAGATAACTGAGTAGTAATGCAGGGAAGAATAAAAGCAAATCATAGTCACAGTTATGAAAAAGAAATATTCACTCTCTAGAATCTTCCAAAGGAAAAGGGGATAGGGGAATGCTGATCTCATACAGGTTAGAAATAGCCATGCAGTTCTGTTAAATGGTACTATATACAGATGTCATCATCCCTCCCTATAGTTCTTTAAGGAAATTCCTAGTATCTTTTTTGTGGATGCCTTGAATTTTTTTATGTAGCTAATCTTGTTATCTGTGACCAGAGATAATTTTTATTTCTTTTTTGTAGGCGTTTTATTTTATATTCATATTGTATTCTCTCCTCACTGTAGGCTCTCCAGTATGATGATAAATAAATGGGAGTGGTGAGAACATCTTTGCTTTGTTCTCAGTCTTAGGGAGAAAGTATTCAGTCTTTCACCACGAAGTATGATATTAGCTGTAGGTTTTTTTGTAGGTGCCCTTTACCAGGTTAAGAAAATACCCTTCTATTATTAGTTTGCTGAGAGTATATGTCATGAATTGATGTTGAATTTTGTCAAGTGAATTTTTTTCTGCATCTATTGAGATGATTATATGGTTTTTCTTATTTGATCTGTTGAAATGGTGAATTGCATTGATTGACTTTTTTTTAAAGATTGTATTTATTTGAGATAGAACGAAAGAGAGAGAGTACAAGGTGGGGAGGCAGAGGGAGAAGGAGAAGCAGGCTCCCCACTGAGCAGGGAGCCTGATGCGGGGCTTGATCCCAGGACCCCAGGATCATGACCTGAGCTGTAGGCAGACGCTTAACTGACTGAACCATCCAGGCACCCCTGCATCAATTGATTTTTGTGTGTTCAATGAGCTTTGCATAATGTATTAGCCTTTTGCACAGTACTAGATTCAGTTTGCTGGTCTGTAGTTTTCTTATAATGTTTTTTGTTTGTTTTTGTATCAAGGTAATGCCATATTCATAAATGTGTTGGGGAGTGTTTTCTCCTCTTCACTTTTCTGGGAGAGCTTGTGTAGAATTAGTATTATTTTCCTTTAAAATGTTTCATAGAATTACACAGCAAAACCACGCTGTGGCATCTTTTTTGGGAGGTTTTTAACTACATACTTAATTTCTTTAAAACAAACTGAAGAAGAGAGGAGGAAGGGGGAGAGGGAGAGAACATGTGAGAGAGTGCATCTTTGTACCTTTATACACACACACACATACACAGACAAGACTATTCAACAAGCTTTGGCAGTTTGTGTCTTTGAATTTGTCCGTTTCACCTAAGTTGCCAATTGTATAAGCATAAAGTTGTTCATAATATTCCCTTATTATCATTTAACTCTCTGTAAGGTCTGTAGTAATGTCTCCACTTTCATTCTTGTTATTGGTAATTTGTGTCTTCACTCTTAGATCAGGTACGTACGTATTGCTGCATAACAAGTTCGTAGAGTTAATTCTTGTGTGAATTATGTAAGAGTCAAAGTTTAAGTCTTCATAATCTGTATATTCATAGCTAGTTTACTACAAACTTAGTGACTTTAAAATAGCATATACTTACTATCTGAAAGTTTCTGCAGGTCAGAATTTGGAGAGTTCGGGCATGACTTAGCTGGGTCCTCTGCTTCAGGATCTCTCGTAAGGCTGCACTCAAGTCTTGGCCAGAGGTAGGCGTCTCAGTTTGAATACTAGACTGATAAAGGATCTACTTCCAAAACCATGTGCTTGTTGGCAAAGTTCATAATCTACCCTCAATTCCTTGTCATGTGGGCCTCTGCAGTGTGGTAGCTTGCTTCATCAGAGCGTATAAACTGAGAAGGCAGAAGAACAGAACATCCCATATTCTGTTGGTTAGAAGCAAATCACAGGTTTTGCCCACAATCAAGGAGAGGGAATTGCACAAAGGTGTGAAAAACAAGAGGGTGGGGATCATTGCTGGCCTTTGTAGAGTCTACCTGCCTATGTCTTTTTCTAATTTATTGATCTTTTATAACACCACTTATATATTTAAATTTTCTTTTCTCAATTTTATTTATTTGTGTTCTTTATTATTTCCTTCCTCTGCTTACTTTGGACTTATTTTTCTTTTTTTCTAGTTTTATAAAGTTGAATATTAGACTATTGACTAGAAACACTTTTTTAAAACTTTAAGTATTGTTAGGCATAATTTTTTTTTTAAGATTTTATTTATTTATTTGACAGAGACACAGCGAGAGAGGGAACACAAGCAGGGGGAGTGGGAGAGGGAGAAGCAGGCTTCCTGCGGAGCAGGGAGCCCGATGTGGGGCTCTGTCCCAGGACCCTGGGATCATGACCTGAGCCAAAGGCAGATGCTTAACAACTGAGCCACCCAGGTGCCCCTGTTAGGCATAAATTTAAATTTCCTTCTAAGTACTGCAACCTACAAATTTTGATGTGTTGTATCTTTATAACATATCACTCAAATCAGAATTTCCTTTGTGATTTCTTTGATCCACAAGTTGTTTAAAATGTGTTCTTTAATTTCCAAATACTTGAGGATTATCCACATATCTTTCAGTTATTGATTTCTTGTTTAATTTCATTATGGTCAAACAGTATGCTTTGTATGATTTCAATTCTTTTAAATTTATCAGATTTTTTTTTTTTTTTTTGGCCCAGAATATGGTGCATGTCATTGGGTGTTCTGTGTGCACTTAAAAAGAATGTGTAGTCTGCTGTTGTTGGATGGAGTGTTTGGTGTATGTTATTTAAGTCAAGTTGGTTGATAATGTTATTTAGGTCTTCCATATTCTTACTGATTTTTTGTCTACTTGTTGTGTTAATTTTTGAGAGAGGAGTGGAGTGTTAAATTCTCTATAATTGTAGATTTGTCTATTTCTCTTTTCACATCAGTCAGCTTTTACTTAAGATGTTTAGAAGCTCTGTTGTTAAGTATATGTACATTTAGGAGTATTATGTTTTCTTAATGAATTGAGCTTCTTGTTATGTAATGTCCTTTTTTATCCCTGGTAATATTCATTGTTCTCAAGTCTGCTTTGTGTGATATATAAGATAGCCACTTAAGTTTTCCTTTGCTTATTGTTTGCATGGTATAGCTTTTCCTGTCCTTTTATTTTAACCCATCTATGTGTTTATTATTAAAGTGGGTTTGTTTGTTTTTTACAAATAGCATAGTCTTGGGTGGTGTTGTAGTTAACCAGTAGGATAATCTTCATCTTTAATTGGTATGTTTGGACCATTTATATTTAATATAAACTCTGATATGGTTGAATTTAGGTCTATTATTTTTATTTTAGGTCTACTATTTGTTTTCTTTTTGTCCCTCTGTATTTTGTTTGTCTGTTCCTTCCTGCCTTCTTTTGAGTTGTCTATTTTTTTATTTGATTTTAATATATCGGTGACTTTTTTGCTTTACCTCTGTATGTATTCTCTAATTGATTTTGAGGGGTTTTTTTAATCTCTGATTTTCAGCAGTTGGATTATGATGTATCTATTTGTGTTTTGAGTTTAATGTGCCTGGGTTTACTGAACATCTGAAATCTATAAATTTATGACTTTAACCAAATTTTGGAAAATTTTGGCCATTATTTTTTTCAAAGTTTTTTTTTTTTTTTTTTTTCCCTAACCTCTTTCCCCTCTACTTCTGGGACTACAATAGCACATGTATTAGACCCTTTAGTATTGTCTCACAGGATCCTGAGGCTCTGATTATATTTTTTCCTAGTGTTTTTGTTTTTCAAATTTGACAATTTCTTTTGGTCTTTCTTCAAGATCTCTGACTCTTTTCTTCATTATCACTGTGTTGCTATGTTGCCCACTGACCAAATAATTATCTTTCAGATATTGTATCTTTTTTCAATTATGAAATTACCAGTTTTTTTCATAGTTTTTGTTTATTAAGTTCAAGTAAGAACTTGATTTTTACATTCATTTCCTGTGTGTCTAGTTTTGCCTCATGAAGCTTAGTTAAGATAACTTCTTTATTGTTTTGGATAATTCCAGTGTTAGGCTCATCTTGTGGTTGGCATCTGTCGATTGTATTTTTTTTTTTTTTTGAGAATCCATCATCTTTGTGCATTGAATAATTTTGTTCTGTATCCTAGACATTTTGAACATTATTTTGTACAGACATTGGATCTTATTATATTCCTCTGGAAAATGTTAAATTTTTTAGCAGGCTGTCAACCTGATTAGGCTTATTCTGTTTGCCTCAGTTCA
The DNA here is from genome assembly GCF_054177405.1 of Leptonychotes weddellii. Taxonomy (NCBI): domain Eukaryota; kingdom Metazoa; phylum Chordata; class Mammalia; order Carnivora; family Phocidae; genus Leptonychotes; species Leptonychotes weddellii. The sequence continues at coordinate 58,559,451 of NC_138373.1, read as the reverse complement.
GTTTACAAGTCTTTGCTATGCTGCTTTGGGTGTATTTCTTGCATGTGACATTTGTGTTAGCCAGACACTTACACAGTGTTTAAACCTTAGCTATGCTGCTTTGGGTTCATCTCACTTATGCACAGCTTAGGGGTGAGCCCACAACTTTTGTGGAATCTTAGCACACTCCACTGCCAGCTCTGAGTGGAGATTCGTCCTCTGGGCAAAGCCTAAGAACCAAGAAAAATAAACAGGGAAACTTAATCCCTTTGGGGGTCACCTCTCCAGATATGACATCCTTCTGTACTCTGTCTGCTTTTGTTTGCTTTTCAGAGTCCCCAGGTTGTTGCTTTTTGTGTGCTGCCCAAGGTTTTAATTGTGCTCAGTGTGGGAGACAGGCTATAGTGTGCTTACTCCACCAGAGTGGAGCGAGAACTCCCCAAAGCTTTAGACTCCTGTCACAGATACAATTTGCCATTCGTCACTGGCATATCTTAATCAGCCTCCTCAAAATTGAGTGATGGTACCCTAACTCTCATGTCCCCTACTTGAAGTTTTAAAGAGTTATCAGGACAGAATACCACAGTACCATCTAGACTACCTTTTGGTAAAGTCATGCTCCTGGAAATATGTATCACAATATTCCATTGTCAGCCCCAAGTCACAGGTAATCCCAGGTATTTTGACTGCTATTTTCTATAAATGCTAGTTGTTTGGGTCCACAGTCACTGAACTAAAATTCATCTGGCTGTGAAATCTTCAGTGAAGAGGTTAATTTAATTGTATGCATTTAAGTTGCCCTAAATCCCCTTTGCCCAATGATCTTTGGGGTCCTGGCACCTGATTCTGGATTCAATATGGATTCTGTCCTGTGGGCCTCATGCTTTACTTTCTGACAGACAAACCGCTGCTTGCTCTTCTCACTATATTTTTACATTCCTAGCAGGATCCTATAGCCTTTTCTTTTCTTTTCTTTTCTTTTCTTTTTTCTTTTTTCTTTTCTTTTCTTTTCTTTTCTTTTCTTTTCTTTCTTTCTTTCTTTCTTTCTTTCTTTCTTTCTTTCTTTCTTTCTTTCTTTCTTCTTTCTTTTCTTTTCTTTCTTTCTTTCTTTCCTTCCTTTCTTTCTTTTTCTTTCCCTGTGATGTCACTCATACTGCAGTGACTGTTCTTTCTCTGTCTCCTGCTTGGAATTCCTTAAGTTTCTGAGGCCTGGTTCTCAGAGATTTCCCCTCTGTCTCCCAACAGGAGGGTTGCCTCAAGATAGTCCTAAACTGGAAATGCTAAATGTTGACCCTTCCAGGTGGTATGGCCAGTGAGTTTTCCAGTTCCTTTGCTATGTGCTTCTCCCCCACTTGTGTTTCCTTACTCTTTGGAGTGTTCCAGTCTTAAGTAAATAATTAATTGCATTACTTCAGTGACAACAAAATATCCCTTTTTACTACTTAGATTTTTCTACCAGTAAAATCTAACTATAATGTTTCATTACCCTCTGCTATTCCTAACTGCTTTCAGACAGCTCCAGCTGAGTTTTTAAATTTTATCTTTTCTCAAGTGGGTCCTATCCTTCCTCTCTCCTGTGTAATAACAGTAACCCATATATATTGAGTGCCCTGCATTGAGTTAAGGGCTATGCATGTATTATTTCATCCCGTCCTCACCATGAGTGTGAGGTAAATACTTGTGTTATCCCCACAGAAGAAGAAACTGAAGCACAAGGAGGAGAACTGAGTTACTTTGCCCAAGCTGCTCATGCAGCTACTGAGTTGTGGAGCTGATTCATACCTAAGTACTTCAAGACCAGAACCTTCTGTAACTGGAGCCCACCGGTGCAAGAGCACCTGGCTCCGTGAATCCCAAACAGACCAGATTTGGCCACTTACCACTGACAAAATCCAGAAGCAGAGAGAGAGTGGTGGTGAAACAAGAAAGGAATTTCTTTCAGTGAGGCCTACACTGGGGAGACAGTGAACTAACATCTCAAAGACTGTCTCCAAAGTGCTGAAAATACTTCTAGGTTTATATAAGAAAAATTGGGGACACAGGTCAGTGGGTACATGCAGGTGTGCAGCATAGGTCGATCATGGTCTTAGGGTCAGTCACCTGGGGTCTTGCTGGTCTCAGGGCAGTCATTATTGCTTGAGGGGTAGTTTGGGTTCCCATCATGGAATGCTTTACCTGAGGGTCTTTTGCCTGAGTTAAAAGATGAGTTTAGGGGCGCCTGGGTGGCTCAGTCGGTTGAGCGTCCAACTCTTGATTTTGGCTCAAGTCATAATCTCAGGGTCATGGGATCAAGCTCCACATCGGGCTCCAGGCTCAGCAGGGAATCTGCTTGAGATTCTGTCTCTCCCTCTGCCCTTTCCCCCATTTGTGCACACACACACTCTCTCTCTCTCTCAAATAAATAAATAGGGCACCTGGGTGGCTCAGTCGGTTGAGCGTATGCCTTCGGCTCAGGTCACGATCCCAGGGTCCTGGGATCAAGTCCCGCATTGGGCTCCCTGCTCAGTGGGGAGCCTGCTTCTCCCTCTGCCTCTGCCGCTTCCCCTGACTCGTGCTCTCTATCTCAAATAAATAAATAAGTATCTTAAAAAAAATAAATACATCTTTTAAAAAAAAGTTTAAAAGATAGGGCAAAATGAGGTAAAGTTGGGGGACTTGAGTGGCTCAGTCATTAAGTGACCGACTCTTGATCTCAGCTCAGGTCTTGATCTCAGGGTGTGAGTTCAAGCCCCACACTGGGCTCCATGCTTGGCATGGAGCCTACTTTAAAAAAAAAAAAAAAAGGAGGTGAAGTCCTCTTTCAGATCCCCACTGTCAAAACACCATTCCATTTCTATGGAGAGAAAAGAAACAATGGTCATTTCTTCTGTAGCTACTTCCTACTGACCAGGGATGACATAGGGATTTTGAAATGGAAGATTTTGACAGTGTGGGAGAATTTCATTTCTTGAGTCTGTCCTGAGATACACAGTAAGGTATCTCTATGCTGCTATGAATGGCATGAGCTCCTGCTTGACAAATATAAAAAGTCAAACCACAACCAAAAAAAAGGCCAGAAACATAAAGGATAAGAAACAGCCATGCTTAGCAGGGAAATCCATTTGGAAAGAATCGAATTTAGTCAACTGCTAAAAGGATCTAGAACCATCTATAGCACTGATGTGTTTACTTGAATCTTTCATGGCTTCAGACACATTCTTTGAGTAATTTGGAATATATATACAACATTCTGTTTTAATGAGAGCACAGGTTCCTCCTTGGGCTGCAGTCAAAATATCAAGGGCCATCTGGTTTTGAGGGACTGCTTTTTGAATTCGTGTGGTTTCATCATTCCGCAGAGTGACTGCATGCTGAGTTTGATTAAAGATGGCCACTGTATGGCTAAAGCCTCTACTTATAATTCTACATCATCAAAGGTGGCTTCTGGGACGTATATATGGCTGAGGGATAAAATCATCAAGAAGCCCTCTTTACCCAATGTCTAACTTTAACAATATCCCAATTATGAGGAATCACTGGCAAGTGGTAGACCTCCCAGGAGACACAGGCCTCTGTAGGTGAATTGTCCAATCCCATCATAAGGAAGGGAGGGCCTTATTTCCACAAGTCCTTAGCTAACCTACCATGCAGTAGGGTAAGCTCCGGCTTTTGAGGAGTGATTTTGGCCATTCCAGCCACATACCAGGACATACTAAAACTTTAGAGATTTCATATAATTTCTAGAACAGCTAAAGCATTTACCCATACAATAAAAACCTAAGGAAGTTTATCATCATTTTTTTGACAGTGCTTCCCATCTAACTTAACTACCATGTAACTTAACAAATAAGCCTACTTGGTCAAGAAGACTTTGTTTAGAATTTGAATCTTGGGGAGTTTGTTAAAACCTCAGAAGGTTTTCAAGCACATACCTAAATAGGGTTACAGATCATTATAAAACAGCATTTTATTATCTGTGTAATCAAGGTGGTAATGAGAAAGTTACATAGTTGTGAGCAAAACTTAGCTCCTTTAATATTGAGAAGCTTTAACTTTCTTAAGTAATCAAAGACCTAAAAAAGACAAGACATAGAAATTTTGGTTTTCTGATCAGATAAAAAAACAAGATCTTTGTTTACAATTTCTTATAAGAGCAGACCAACAATCCAAGAAAACTTTATTTTTTTAACAGACAGAAAAGCTAAATCTCAGTCTTATACGGGTGTACTTTTAAAACTCATTCATTCCAGTGTTAGTCTTGACCATGCATAAAATTCTTTTCCAAAGATTCCCCTTCACAAATCTTTTACAACTTTCTTTTTCATTCAGATTTTGTCCTAAGCCTTCTCTCTCTAAATAACCAGTCCCATTTTAGGACAAAACTACTTTCTTTTTCCTCAACAAAAGTGTATTCCCATTCCTCATACCTTTCTTATCAAAAATACATCTTATTTTCCTTGCATACAGAGTAGCTTCCCTTATTTCTAACAGTCTCAATTAGATTTATCAGAATTCTTGATGCTTAGAAACCTTAATTTCTAGTAAAAACTAGGTAGTAAGCAACTGTGAACTGCTACATCAGAATTCTTTAGATTGGAAATTTATGAATATATTTCATAATTTCTGGAAACATGTGTTCTTCCATAATATAGACTTTTGACTAAGCATAAAATGTGTTTGCTGGCAGACCCAAATTTATCTTTAGTTTCTCTATCACAAGAACCCCAAAGCAGATAAACCTATGTTCAGTAATGAAGGTTTCAGTACTTTATCTTACTTGGAAAAGACATCAATATCCGGTGAGTTCAAACCAATATATCATTTAACCGAACAAAACTTCAAAGTTTCAGGTTAACAAAGATTCTGAAAGCTGTACACCTTTTTTTTTTTTTAATTCAAGCTACTTGCTCTTAACGATTACCCATGAAAACTTAATGAGACAGATCAAATCAACCATCATTTTAAGTCTTCTTTTATCCTGACAGATTGCAGTAGAGATAACCTTTAGTAAACCTTGGTGTAGAATGTGACCTTCAGTAAGCCTTGGTGGAATAAAAGTTTTATATTTAATGCTAATAACTCTAAAGATGTCTATTTTAATTAAGCTGACAATCTTGAATTAGCTTTAATACCCAATATGTTGTATCTAAGTCCACTAA
>NC_138373.1:58522531-58553834 GCF_054177405.1 Leptonychotes weddellii | reverse complement strand
TCGGGAGGTGCGCCCGCCTGCACACTGTGGGAGGGCCTTGTTGCTGTGTTTGAATGGGTTCCCTTGCCATCACCTTACTTTGTTAGTGGTTGTGAACTGGGTGCCATTTGTTTTGATTTTCCACTTACCACATATCACTTTTGTGCTTTGTCATGCATGTGCTATACTGATGGTTTTAAATTTTGGGGTTTTGTCTTAATCTGTTGTTCAGGGTTTGCACAGGGATATTTTAGGCTTGGTTTGTCCGTTGTGATCCACTAATTTATTATTATTTTTAGACTATTCTGAAATTCCTATAGGAAAAAATAATTCTATTTGAAATTCTTTAGCTCCTTACATTTTATTTCCCCATTTTGGAGCAATTGCTGGTGTAATGTAATTTTATTTACTCCTACCCTTACCCTTGCTGTGGCCTTTTGTGGAGCGTGGTATTCCACAGTGCAGTCCAGTGACAGCCAAGGTCATTATATGTAACTGTCCTTCTTCAAAACTGTTTACTTTTGGGGCGCCTGGGTGGCTCAGTCGGTTGAGCGTGTGCTTTCAGCTCAGATCATGATCTCAGGGTCCTGGGATTGAGCCCGTGCACCTGGCTCCCTGCTCAGTGGGGAGCCTGCTTCTCCCTCTCCCTCTGCCCCCCGCTCGTGCTCTCTCTCTCACTCTCTCTATCTCAAATAAACAAATAAAATATTTTTACCTGTTTCCTATTATTCACCTTTTTCTGTGTGGCCATTGCTCAAAAAATCTTTATGCTTGTCTGTATGGCACGGCTGAAGTATCAGGAGTTCAGTGTTTATTGTCTAGAAAAATCTCCATCTGTTATATCCTGTGAAATGGGATAGTGTAAATGGTAATAAACGGGCCTCTGGGGAGGGACAGGATACGTTCTAATCCCGTTCTGCTCTTCAGTAGCCATGTGATACCTACACATTTCAGATTTTCTCTGGCCTTCAGTTTCTTCATCTGAAAAATGAGGATAATAAAGAGCACCTGCTTTCTGGGTTTGTTTGAGGGCTAAATGAAATGATATTTGCAAATACTTAGACCAATTCCTGGCACCTAGCAAGGTTTTAATAAAAAGTCGCTCTTCCATCTTGTTAAAAAACAAAATTGAACTACATTTTAAAGATTTTATTGGCTTTATTCAGTGATTCATGGATTGGGCAGCATCCCATCTAGCAGATAGAAAGGAACTCCAAAGAGCTGTACAAAATGAAAGACTTTTATAGGCAGAGGGGTTGGGAAAAGGAAGTGAGTGGATTGTTTGTGGCAAGGTCACCTTCCTTTAGGGGACCTCAGGGATCTATCAGGCAGATGGTGCTGACCAGGTAATTCCAGATCAACTGGATTAAGAGTTCACTCCTGGAGGGGGGGGTGCCTGGGTGGCTCAGTTGGTTAAACGTCTGACTCTTGGTTTCAACTCAGGTCATGGAATCGAGTCCTGTGTCAGGCTCGGTGCTCAGCTCGAATTGGCTTGAGATTCTTTCCCTCTCCTTCGCCCTTCCCCTCTGCCCCTCCCCCCACTCGCTGGTGCGCATACACATGCTCTCTCTCAGAAATTAATTAATTAATCAATCTTAAAAAAGTTCACTCCTGGGAGTAGTGGAAACTAAATCAGGTATTATGGTTTGGTTTGGTCATATGGGCTTAGCCCAAGTGACTCCATTTGGGGCCTATTGTCTTTTTTTTAACATTTACCCCCTTTTGATCAGACTCTCAGCTTAACTGAGGGATGTGATCAAAATTTAAGGCATAACCCCACTCCAAGCTGATGCTCTCACGTTCTCAGATTTTGCTCAATCCTCTGTGTAGTAATCATAGGTCGTGATGTTTTTTGCGGAATCTCTGTGGTATTGACAGGTCATGACTTCCATGAAGGTTCACATTTTTTTTAAAGTTGATCATTGTCTTTGTTCCTTTTCTGATGTTCTGGTCTGAGGGAGATCATTTCCTTATTGGTTAGCGTCTGCGAACATGCATTTAAAGCCTTCGAGAGAATACGGCGCACCAGGGAGACTACTGTGGTCCGTAGAAGCAGGATAACTCACAGTGTCTGGAGTGCCCTTTGGAGCCATGCTCCCTAAGACACAAATCAATCAAAATCAAATAAGCCAAAAAGACCCTGTTGAAGGGGTCACTTCCTTAAGCCAAGTGGCTTGGTTGCTAATCTCACATAACTGAGTTTCAGCTTCCCCGGAAGTGTCATCCGAGTGCAGCAAGGGGTGTCGGCCCCAGCATAGACACCTCGTTGTTCAGCTAAAAGATGCTCAGGGCTGCCCTCTTACCACGAGCAAGCTTGGCCTCAGGGTCTGAGGGTTCCTGTTGGGCAACTGTCACGTTTGCAGCAGATTCTGCAGTGCTTTCAGGAGTTAAGGAGAGATTCCTGGTCGTAGCCTCATATGCACACTCTGCTGACCGGGAGCAGGAACCTGCCAGAGGAAGCGAATCCTACATCATGAAAGCCTCCTGGTAGGTCCTTCATAACTTGACAGTATACATCAGGGGTCTTGACCAGTGAGGTGTCTCCGTCTATTTGTGAACAGTCAGGGGCACAGATAACCTGAGAGGCATTGCCCGGTTCTGCACCAACCATCTAAGGATTCGTAGGCCCAGGGAGGATGATAACCACAGATAAGGATAAACCGTTCTGGGGCGCGCGCCGCTTCTGTGAAGGGGGCTTGTGAATGGATTCACTTGCAGCGATTGTTACATTTGTCCACTGAAACCAGGGGTCAGTTAGGTTTTCAGTGCACCGGGGAAGCAAATCTCCTAGCCTGAAACAAAAAGTCGTTCTAAATTCTCTGCAAAAATGGGTGCGGCTGTTGGGATCTTTCCGTGATCAGGGGCAGAATTGACTGAGATCATCATTAAGAAGGTGGAGGTGCAAATGTACTATGATTTGCATAGGTATTTGTGTCTCATTGGGAAGTATGGTTATAATTGTAGAAAGGTGAAAACAAGGCACTGGATGTTCTGGCTGTAAAAGTTGGACTCTGTGCCTTCTAAGGGGGCCTGGTTGTAGCTTATGGTGATATCAGGACTAGAAGAAAAATTGGTCACAGAGAGGACCAGGGGATTTCTAGCATCATGGGCAGATCAGAGTTTTTGATGACAAAATCCATCAAAACAAAAGGTTGCCCCCCTTAGCAGTTGCTTGGGAGATACAGCTGATGGTGCTACTTTTCCAGGCCAGTGACAGAGTAAAGGAAAGAAAGAGAAGATGAGAGTGTTTTGTGTTTAGTTAAAGTATAAAGTCTTGATCTGGCATCTTGGGTGGGAGCAGTCCACAGTGATGTCAACTCCTTTTCCTCATTGCTTTGATTTGGAAGTGTCCAGCATCTGTACAAGACCAGATGTCAGGTGGAGTCTTCTCTAGCTGTGAGGTGTGTAACCAAGATTCAGTGCTTTCTGGTTTCACAGCAGTGTCGATAGTCAGGAACCTTTGGTAAGGTCCCTTCCAACAAGGTTGGGGAGTTGTCTTCCTCTGATGACATTTCCAGAACACCACCAAGGTCAGTTCATAATTTGAGTCATCTTCGTTGCACCATGGTGGGTGAAGGAATGCAAAAACTGAAAAGTGTGTTATGCCAGGGAGCAAGGAAGGACCCAGTAGCCATCTTGGTTTTCCCATCACCCGAACCGTTCATTGAATTTATAACCTTGTTTGCTCATCTTAATTTCGCTGATTCAGGAGCAGACTGTTGCCATGTTATAGGACATCAGAAAGGCAAAAGTCTGTCAACAAGAGGTCATTTTTTGCAGAAGCAAAGTGGACTTTATCCACATGTGCCACAACCTGGATAGATTCAGTTGTACTGCCGTTCCATGAAAGTCAGCTAGGGCATTTCTCTGATACCAGGTTCCATTTTTAGTGTGGGCCTCAATTTTGATGACAGCAATTTTGGAAGGTAAGACCATAGCAGTAAGAAGGTCTTTTACTTGTTGTCCATTTTTTATTGGGGTCCCAGTGGACATAAGAAAACCACTTTGTTTCTATAACCTTGCCAAATCATGGCTGATCCTAAAGGTTCATATTCATACCAGCTATCTGTATGAATATGAACAGTCTGTCCTTTCGATAAGTGGTGTACTTGGTTGGGTGAGGGCACGGAGCTCTGTTTGTTGGGCCGATTAGCTTGTGGGAGGTTTCCTCTCCCAAGTAGTTCATATTGGGTAGTAACAGTATTGTCAGCCTGAAAGTTCCCTTTCTCATTTTTACAGGATGACCCATCAACAGACAAAATTAGATCAGGATTAGTCAAAGGAGGTAGCTCCTAAATCAGGACATGTCACAAAATTGGGTGCCTCATAGTCATGGGGCTCACCCTCATCAGGTAAGGGTAGTAACATGGCAGGATTAAGAATATTGCAACATTGAAGATGCAGGTTGGGCGGCAAAAGTAGAAGGATCTCACAGGAAGTGAGTCTGCTTGCAGAGAAATACTAAGTCATTCAGAATTAAGACTTTGGACAGCTTATGGAGTTTGTAAATAAATGCCATTTCCTAGAGTTATATCTTTGGAAGCTTCTATTAACTATACAGCTATAGCCTTAAGACAGTTGGCATGGCCGCAGGTGAATGAATCAAGTTCTTGGGTGATTGCCACATTCTTGCCACATTCTTGGGTGATTGTTTCCAGGACTTGGTTATCTCTTTCATGCGCAAATAAGGTGAAAGGGTTTTTGTTTTGTTTTGTTTTTTGTTTTTTAAGGTGAAAGGGTTTGAACAGGTAGGTAGCCCTGGGACAGGCAGTTCCTGCTGTGCTTGTTTTATTTATTTATTTATTTATTTATTTATTTATTTATTTATTTATGTATTTAGATTTATTTATTTGAGAGAGAGAGCAAGAGAGCCCAAGCAGGGGGAGTGGGAGAGGGAGAAGCAGGCTTCCCGCTGAGCAGGGGGCCCGATGCGGGACTCGATCCCAGGACCCTGGGATCATGACCTGAGCTGAAGGCAGATGCTTAATGACTGAGCCACCCAGGCGTCCCTCTGCTGTGCTTGTTTTAGTCTTATAAAGGTCTACTTGTGTTTATCTGCCCAAGGAAGGGTTCAGGGACTGAAATTTTAGTAAGTTCATAGATTGGGGAAGTCAGTCGAGGAAAATTAGGAGCCCAGAGTCTGCAGTATCCAGCTGGGCCTAGGAATCCATGAAGATGTTGCTTAGTTGTGGGCCTAGGACATTGTTGGATTAGTTTACTTCTTTTTTGGAGTTAGTGGATTCCATTCGCACCTAGATTATGGTCTAGGTAATGAACAGTATCTAGAGATGATTATAATTGTTCCTTAGAAATTTTTATGTCCTTTTTCAGCTGTTGCAGCAAATAAATGGAATCTTTGATGGATACCTGTTTGGTCACTGGGCATAGCAAGAGGTCGTCTACATACTCTAGTGCAAATGTACTATGATATGTAGTGTGCTCAATTTCCTAGGGAACTATAGGGGATTTAAATTGGTGGAGCACTTGGGGGAAATAAGATGGGGCCCCATTGAGCCTGTGAGAGATGACTGCCCATTATAGTGTTAATTGTTCTAAGTCAAGGCAAATAGATGTTGACTGTTGGGGTCTCCAGGAATGCTGAAGAAGGCTGAACATAGGTCCACAGCAGCGAACCATCTTGACTCTGGTGGAACTTGTGACAAGAAGTTGTCAGGTTTGGAGCAACTGGGAAATGGGGAATAAGTGTCTTATTAATAGCTCTCAACTCCTGGACAAATTGCCAACCCCACCCATCAGGTTTCCAGTCTAGCAGTTACAGGGGCTGGTCCAGGGAATGATTAGCCCCTGAGTGATTAAGGTCTGTTGGTATGAGGTCTTGGATGGCTTCAGGCTTTAGTAGACATTGAGGCAATTTAGGAAGAGGTTTAGTTATGTTTATCTGAATTTTTATAGGCTCTGCACTCTGTTCTCCCAGTGTCAGTATTAGAAGTAGCCCACAGATTTTCAGGCACCTCAGATAAATCAGGGATCTGTGCTGGAATTGTTTTTCTTCTGTATCAGGGACAAGTTATAAGGGACATAAAAGATCAGGTTCAGGTTGGTCAGGTTGGTAAGGTGAGGTTTCCATTGGAGGCAAAACGTATTAGCCCTTTCAGTTTTAGAAAGGAGATCTCTACCTAACAGGTTGACTGGTACTGTATTACATAGCAAACAAACAAACAAAAAACGACCCACCCACCCACACACAAACTTTTTCAGTAAAATGTCCCAGAGGCATCTGTACTACAGGTCGAGATAGAAACTCTCTCTCAATTTTATTAGATACCCCAACTATAGAAACTTCTTTTTCACTCCAAGGGATTTGTTGTCCTATGAGAGCTGGGTTTAAAGTGGAGAATGTTGCTCCCATATCTACCAGAATCTGGCAAGGTTTTCCATTGATTTTACTTTTAGTCTTCCCTTGGCTGTTTACGGGGATTACTGGTAGCAGTTTATCAGAGGATCCCTCAAAGTTGGCTCTGAGAGCGGCCATTTGGGGGAAGATAGGGAGGCATTTGAGTAGATGAGGAAGGATTTGCATAAGGCCTTTGATGATGGCTTTTTTCATAGTGTCCTATTTAAAGAAAAATGAGACATTGACCCCTGGTCCAGTTTTTGTTTTGTTTTGTTTGGGTTTGGTTTTTTGTTTTTTGTTTTTTTTTTTAAGATTTTTATTTGAGGGCGCCTGGGTGGCTCAGTTGGTTAAGCAACTGCCTTCAGCTCGGGTCATGATCCTGGAGTCCCGGGATCGAGTCCCGCATCGGGCTCCCTGCTCGGCGGAGAGTCTGCTGCTCCCTCTGACCCTCCCCCCTCTCATGCTCTCTCTCTCTCATTCTCTCTCTCAAATAAATAAATAAAATCTTTAAAAAAAAAATAAGATTTTTATTTGAGAGAGAGTGTGCGCACATGAGCGGGGAGAAGGGGCAGAGGGAGAGGGAGAAGCAGACTCCCTACTGAGCAGGGAGCCCAGCGTATATGGGGCTTGATCCCAGGACCCCAGGATCATGACCTGAGCCGAAAGCAGATGCTTAACTGACTGAGCCACCCAGGCACCCTGGTCCAGTGTTTTGATGACAGACTCCTAAGAGGGTGCAATTGGGGGGCGGGGGGCAGGTATTATTTTAGGTGCCTAGTTCGTAGCTTTTGTAGCTGTAAGGCTAATAACTTCATGGACTTTTGATTTTGGTCTTGTTTTAAAGTCATAATGAGTTAGAGTCACAAGTTCAGTCAAATCCTTGCCCTTCCATCCCATCTTGTTTATTTATCAGTCCACTAATCACAGAAGATAATCCATTTACAAATAGGGCAACTAGAGCAGGTTGGGTGGCCTCATTTATTGTATACAACCTAGAATGCCATAGGAAGGGAGCTTGCAGATGGGCTTTAGAGTCCATCAGATTCGTCTTGTTGGCATGTTTGAATCATAGACCAGTCAAATGTGGGCAGTGAAGACTCTAGGAATGGCTTTTGAAAGATTCGTTGCTATCTTGCAGTCTTTTTCTGGTCCATAATGAGACCGTGATGAAGATGTCAAATGTTATCCTTGGGGTTATGCCATTCTGCTTCTCACATCCATTTTGGGGCTTCATCTGCTCCCACCAGGATGTGCACAAGCTGATAAAGATCTGACAGCCTGGGGTCATAGGCCGTGATGAGGACTCAGTTCTTCAGAAAACTTTTGGGGTTCCTCCTTGAGTTTAGGAAATTCTTTAACTATGGGCCTTAGCTTGGTTTGGTTTTTGACCAAGCAGTGAAAGATGCCTGAGGAGGATCTCCTGCAGCCTTGGAGGGGTTTATTTTAAAATATAATTATGTAATTTTCTCTTCAGGGTGAAAAGGCAATTCAGATAGAGAGTTAGTAAAACATGAGTACTGAGGTAAAGGAGGGTAGAGGGGAGCAGTAAGAGTTATGTCAGTCTTTTGTTGTAAGGATCTCTGTGTCTTTAATTCTTCATTAGCCTTTTGCTATGAATTTTTCAGTGAAGCTATTTTGGCATCTTGAAGGCTTTTGGAAGCTTCTCCATACCAATTAAAATAGGTATACCCATTCTGTTTGTTTGATTTGGGAACCTTTGCTTTCAAGCGCACTTCCTAAATGAACAGTCTAAATGAATGCTCCACCAGTAATGGCCATTGCAATTCTAGGTTGTCTTTAGTAAGAGTTGCCATTTTTGTAGCTGTCTATTGCTTCCGGGACTGTAGTTCTTTATACATAGAATAAGCAGGTGGCACACCCAGCTCTTTGTAATTTAAGAATCTCATTTCTTTAGCTAAGCTGTTGGGTCTCCTTGAGCCAAACCAATACCTCAGAGGGATGTGCCACTGGGTTGAGGATTGTGTGGTGTTTTACAGCGTACCTCCCTGTGCAAGAAATTTTCTTGAGGTTTACAGGTGACATAGTGTCAATCTAACCCATTCCTTGACCAGCCTATCCTATCATGAGAGTCTTAGAGTTAGGTGTTGAGCACGCTAACAGCTATTAAGTACTGATCCATGTCCACTGAGTTTGCGGCTTTTTGGCTTCTGAGATTCCCAATTGGCAATAGCCTGTACCCACACAAAACCAGCCAAACAGGCGTGTACACATTAATGCACCAGCAGTAACCAAAGAGATGTGATGGCAGACTGGCCAAAAAAAGAAGAGGGATTAGTTGCACCCTCCAGCCATTCCCAGCACGGAACTGTGGACAGAACCAGCAGACCCCAGCAACGGGAGACTGGACCAAATAAGGGCTGGGACTAGAGGTCAGGGTAGAACCATCTACCAGATCTAACTAACCCGCTAAGTCCTGGATTGGAAAACCAATTAGATCAGGAGTTTGATGCAAAGAGAGCAGAGCCCAGAACCGGGGGGGGTACTTACCCGTGGCCCTCAGAAACAACAAGAAAAATAGAACTCGAAGCATTCAGGGATATCACACCTGTGTTTCTCATCATCCCCAGAGGTGTCAGAAGTTTCCTTTAGATCCTTCCACTGCCACAAAATCTGTTAAAAAGCAAAATTCAACGAGTGAATCCTTAAGATCTTACTGACTTTATTCAGTGATTCGTGAATTGGGTAGCATCCCATCTAGCCGATAGCACTCCAAAGAGCTGTACAAAATGGAAGATTTTATAGGCAGAAGGGGCAGGACAAGGAAGTTATTAGAAGAGTGTGTATTGTTTCACCTTCCTTTGGGGGACGGCAGGGGTCTCTTAGGCAGATTACCTCACTGGTGCTGAGCAGGTAATTCTGGATTGACTGGTTTAAGAGTCCACTCCTGAGAGAGGTTGCAATTAATTAGGTTAGGTATTAAGTCTTTATTTGATGATGTGGGCTTAGCATAAGTGATTCCATTTTGGGCCTGTTGTCTCTCCTTTTTATCTTGTTAACTGAGAATACTAACAAGAGAAACATGAAGTGTTCACATATGAGTAGGCTTCTGCTAATTTTTTAACCTCTGTTTGAAACACTTAGAAGCCAAATTAGATTATTCGGCAGTTTATCATCTAAAAGAGGTAACCAAGCAGTGGACTCCAATTTTATAAGTATTGGATTGTTCCTGAATTAACTGTTAACTGTTCATGATGGGAGAAATCCTATACTAAGGAAGCAGTGCCTTGGCTCCTACAACATGTGTAGGAAGTTGGAAAGAGTAGAGTATAAGCAGCCTGGTCCTCCTCAAGCCTCATTTGTTTTTCCCACTGTTTTCAAAGCCATTGGGAATAATGGTTTTGCCTTGAAACTGTAAGGTAAATATTGCTAAAGAGGTCCACAGTATTATTTGCTCTACTTTCTTACCGTAATACTACACACTTTTTATCCTTGGACTTAACCTTCAAGAAATTAAAATAGACCAAGTTGTTAACTTAGCAAAACTGTGACAGTTGAGGACTTTGAGCCTTGCTCACAAGTATTTAATTTTTTCTCTTCATTTTGTAAAGGTACTATTCCAAAGCCACATTTTAGCCACTAAAATAGCGTAGTGACATTTTCTGTTCTACTCCTTTCAGCATTTAAAAGTATTTTCCAAAAAGTATGTTAAAACCAAATGTCAGGCATTTAGTACATTTTTCTGCATAAATTTTATCTTTGGTGAGACCTGACTTTTTAAAAAGGAAAGTAATAAAGCCAAATAATGTGTCTGTGTGTTTGTAGGGGAGGGAGTGGAGAGAAAGTTTTGGTGTTTAAAAAGCTACTAAAACACTTCACAGCTTAAGCCAATAGAAGAGTAAAATTCATCATGTGGCTATTCAGACAATTTGTGACTTGTTCTGTCTGGTTATGAGGCATAAGAGGAAACTAATAATAAATCTTTCTATATATTTCACATTTCCAGCTTGAGCAATAAGTGCTATTCTGCCCTTCTTTGTGCTGAATCTCACATACTGTCTACAGACTGCTTTGTAGAGGTAGTTTGAATAAATAGACCTTTATAAGACTGTCATCATTTTTCCATAAAACTGTGGCAGAACAAAAAGTCTTGCACATAAAGCAGAGAGAAAAGCAAGCACTCAAAATGGAATATAAATGTTAATATGTTTATTAAAATTCTCATAACTTTGGCTGAACTTTGATTGAAGGCTTGTAGGAATTAGAGTCTGCTCTGGAGGATTTTATATAGACAACTGTAAACCCAAAAGTCATAATTGAATTTATGAGTGTGTGCTGGATTTAAAATTATAATCCTTGTATATAGGAGGTAAATGTGGTCTTTATTAGAATCACAGTTGGCTTTTTTATGCCATTGGCGTATCTTAAATGTTTATACTCTGGCTTAATTTCTGGGCATAAATCACAATTAAGTTCATTCAGCTGATTTTTATGGAGTCCCAGCCGTGCCAGACACGGTTCTAGGCACGTGGGTCCCTTCGTGCACAACACAAATGTTTTTGCCCTCGTGGCGTTTACATTCTCAGGGGAGGACATAGAAAAACAAATTCAACATAAATTCATAATATAAAGTCAATTGTACAGTTCCAGAGGGTGGTAAATGCTGTGAAAGACACTAAAAGCAGGGCAGATTCAGAGGAATCAGGATTTTGAATCAGATTGTGGTAGCCTTGTTGAAAAGGTCACATTTTTGAACAGACTCTTTAGCTTAGGAAGACTCAGGAATGGGTTTATTTTGACCTTTTAATTTTATTGACTCGTCATACCCCTGAGATAGAGGAGAGATGAGAACTTGAATCAGTCTGTAGAAGTCTGGTGTCAGTAGCTACTTTGGAAAAAATGATGCTCTTTCGGTAAGCCTCCCACTTGTTTTTCTTTTCTTTTTTTTTTTTTTTGACATTAGCGTACAAGTTGATGCTTCATTAATAGGGATTTTCTTCCACTGTGAAAGTGTAACAGAGGAAAAAAGCCCTGAACCTCTGGCAGGGCTTGTTATGAACTGCTAAGTTGCTGTATTTTCTATGTAGTTTGATTGAACTTTAAATTTAGTTTTATAAAACAGCTTCATCACTCGCCAGCACAGAATGCAGCCACCCACTATTGTGATCATTGTGAGTCAAATATAATAGCATGGTAGTTTCTATTTTATGCCTATAGAACAACAAAAATAGTAGTGCTACAGTAGGATAAGTAGGCTCTTTATCACATATCTGAGCTGAAGGATACCTAGAGATTTCATTTGATTTTTCTTGTAATAAATCAAATGAGTAAGTGTGTTTTTTCAGGTAACAAAAGTCGTTTGGATACTGAGTGCAGACTCCAGCAATTTTGCTATTTTTCTCTGGATAGTAAGAGGAACAAGTCTGGCCAATACTATAAAAGTGTCTGGGGGAAAATGTGGAAGAATTTTCATGTTAAGCAGGGCAGGTCCACTGGAGGTAAACACATAGTTAAACCACATAGTTAAAAACCGCATCCATGCGAGGAGCTTTCACACAATATGCCATTTTTATGTCTGTGTCAGGATGTACAAAGATCATGAGCAAAAGCAGATAGTACTTGATCAGAGCAACAGATTTCTCTCCAGTATATTGTTTAATACTGCACAGAAATCCAAACAAGAATGGATTTTATTAAATGCGTTCTGTCACATGAGTACATCTTGTGTTAAGACTAATTCGGCCAATCTCCTCTACCTGTGTCTACCTCTTTCTGAGAAGTTTCTTTCCTAACAAATGAGTAACACTTCAGCACGATTGTCCTTTCATGTGTAAGGTACCACTCATCTATATTTACATTATTAAATTCATTTTGATGCTCATCAACCTTAACAAAAACTATAACTAAATGCTACGCTGGACATTTACAAATAAAACTTACTTTATTGTCATTTTTTTGTACACTACGTGAGTGTCTTTTTAAAAAAATATATTTTACATTTCAGGGGCACCTGGGTGGCTCGGTCAGTTAAGTGTCCAACTCTTGATTTCAGCTCAGGTCATGTATCTCAGGGTTCCAAGATTGAGCCCCACATCGGGCTCTATGCTGGGCATGGAGCCTGCTTAAGATTCTCTCCTCCCTCTGCCCTTCTCCCCTGCTCATGTATTCTCTCTTTCTCAAAAAAATTAAATAAAATGTTATCACATTTCATAGATTTCAATTAAATCATCTTCACAGTAGTAATACATTATTGTTCTAGTAGGTATTCAGTCAGGGTCTGCACTAACATATAAATAAGTAGATGGTTGAAGTTTTCTTTAAGTACAATACCACAGAGTATGTCCATAATTTTTTTTTTTTTTAGCATGAGAACACCATACCCATATTTTAGAGCCTTCTTTCAGTGTACCTACAGTTTCAGAGTGCCACTGTGGGCACTGGTTTTATTTCCTCCATGCTTTCTCCACTCATTTAGCTTTTTTTGATTTTAAATTGTATATGTCTGTTTCAGATTCAGAAGGTAGATCTTTTGGGGGGCCATGTCTACAGCATGAAAAACTTCTGTGCATCAACTATGAATTAATTTTACAAGTGTATTATGCTTACATTCTAGTAGAAACACATTTCTTGTTTTCCATCCATAAAGATTTATTACAAATTCTAAACCCTTATACGCATCCGTGGATTAAAAAGAAGAAAATCTGAAAATAAAACAGTGAAAACATTCAGCGTCTTAGAACTACATGGATAATGGGTCAATAATGTCAACAGAGGTGGAGGTCATTTGGGGCAAAGGCGTTGTATATGTGTAAATTCTCCTCTGTACATAAACAAAGGCTGAGAATTTGCATATGGATTTTTTTAAAAATCTTTTTAAGGTAGAAATAAAGGCATTTTTGCTTTTAGTTTAACACAAGCATTTCCTTAAATGGAAAGTTTTAAACAGAAACTTTAACAGCATCATTATTGACACCCTAAATGGGCTGTATTTCTTTGGCTGAAATGAATGAACCTTCATATAAAATCACACACAACACATTTGCCTACTTTCAGGAAGGAGTTACTAATTAAATGTACAAAAGTAATAAAAACAATATGCCTTCCTAATTATCTTAATTATCTAATTGGTACAGTTTTTATAAGAACATCAACTAATTAATGGCTTTATTCTTTCTTGTATTTGCACACACAGTTGATTTTGTAAATTCTTATGGAATTAAAAAAAATGAAACGGATACTTATTTACATGTTTTGGTTTGAATAGAAACACTCTTCTATGTTATTTTCGAGCTAGAAAAACATCAGTTTTAGCTCACTGCCTGGATTCCAAATTAATGAATTCCAAAATGATTTTTAAGGTGCTTTTTTTTGGCTTTTACTTACCCATCATCATTGTATTTTATTTCCTTCGTCCTAAATCTAGAATGCTGACACACGGCCTAGCATACATTGTCTTCGATAAGTTTCATACAGACTTTTCCAAGGTTCTACACAGAATGAGTTTTGAGATCCCCAGATCTGACTTTTTGTAGCTGGGGTCTCTGTGTAATCCACGAGCACAGATAGTCATCACTATCCAAGGTGCGGGGCAGCTTGGAAACCGGGTGAAAGACTGAAGCTACGAGTCACAGGCATAATCAGACAGTGGATAACTGGCTACCTGAGTTTGTATTTTATGGACATTCTTTTGATAAGATGATAGGCAGGATGGAAAGAATACAGACCTTTTGAGTCAGACAAGGCTGTTGAACACCAGTTGAGGCACACTCCAGACCTTAGGAAAATTGCATTTAGGAAAATTCCTTCGCCTCTCATCGTCCGTTTTCTCGTCTGCAAGATGAGGATGGTAATACCTTAGAGGATTAGTAATGGTGTATGTTAACCGTGTAACATGCCTGCCACAAAGAAACCTCAGTGTGTCATCATCATAATTATTCTTTTTCCAAAGCCTATTGTCTGTTATTTAAATATGTGCTATTTAGATTATATTCTTTCTCTTTAAACATTAACAAGCATACCTGAAAACAAACTATAGGGTAACCAATTTATATACATATGTGTATGTGTATTTCACCAATTGCAGTAACAGTTGCTATATCGAAGGGGAAATGAGTCTGTCCCATTGCACAGTGAACCTAACTTAGTCTGCATCCCTAAAGTGGCCTGCAGTGTAAATAAATATTGTATCCTAAATCAGCCAACCGAAAGTGCTGTGAACTTACCCCTAGCCATGGGGGATCAGGGGTGTGGAGCTTAAGTGGTGATCTTAAGGTTAAGATCTAAAAAGAAAAATTCTAGAACTTCAGCAGTGTGGATGACAGAATTGATCCAAGAGCTTGGCAGGGAAAATGCTGTTTGGAGGCCCTCAGGACAATTTTGTAGTAAGAGTGATGGAAGCCGTATCCCTACTTTAACCATTTTTATAAGGAAACTCCCACCTTTGAAGATGATGACCTCAAATCTAGGGAAAATGTTTCAAAAAAAATCTTTTGCCACTGAACATTCTTGGCATACTCCATGAGTGTGCAGTGAAGCAAGCTCACTACAAAGAGATTATATAAAGGGGTAAAATTGAATACAGTCAAAACGTCAGGGTATCCTATTAGAGACAGCATACTTCCCCCCCCTAATTCAAACACAACTAGTTTTTTCCTCCAGAGTTAAAATAAATCATTGTGTTTTTTGGCATGGGTAGTAGAAGAAAGAAAAAAGAAAACAAAAAAAAACTAGGCTCTCACTCAACAAAGTATCTCACACTCTGGGAAGCACTCCAGAGCCGAGACCTGCCGAAGAAACAGTATATTCATGTCACCCTTTTAGTCCTGGGTGCTGGGGCTGGGGGTGGGCATGGCAGGCCCGCCCACGCTCTTTAAGTTGAGTGTTTTATTCACCTCTTTTTCTTGGAGCGTATATAACTGAGTTTGCATCATCTATACAGAGAACACAGCTCCATTTGTAATACACCTTGTTTTTCTTTTTCGTTTTCTATTAAAGAGTACGTTTTAGCACTTTAAATATTTTGGGTACCTTCAGAGTAGATCAGATACATACACCCCAAATGGCGCCTGGCATTTCGCTATCAGTCAATACTCTTATCACTTTCCTCCTCTCTCTCCGAGATCTCATTTCTCCTCACCATCCCGGGCTCTGCCTTGCCGTGCCTGCACGACAAGGGCACCCTCGCCCTGTCCTCTTTGTCACACCACAGTCCTGGCTGAGATGAGATAGACGGATTCCCTTCCCTGAAACTTGCTGGTCCACAGCCGAATCATCACCTTCCCCCTTCTTCTCTGTATTTTAAGATCCAGAGAGCCAAGTGCAGACGTAAGCTCTACCAGCTCCTCTTGGGGACCATGAGCACATTCCCTCACTATCATATCCAGGCATTCTAGATGCAGATGCTGTTGCATACATTTCGCTCCCATTCCTTTGGTTCATTCAGCAGATAGTTTTACCTCCAGAACAGCATAATTACTTAGTATAATTGAAATGAATAAAACTAACGAGTGCCTACAGTTTGCCAGCTGGTGAACAAGTCGATGACACCCCTGTTTTCACAGAGCTCACAGGCTGTTAAAGGAGAGAGACAGGTAAACCGACAATTACAGTATAGTGGGATTTGTCCTTTGAATTGGGAGCAAAGGGAATGCATGAACTTGGTACCAAACCCAAATTTAAAGTTGTTAGGGCAGATTCCCTGAAGTATGCCTAAGCTGAAACAACAGAGAAGAACTAGCCCATGTAGAGGCACCTGGGTGGCTCAGTCAGTTAAGCATCCAGTTCTTGGTTTCGACTCAGGTCGTGATCTCAGGATCCTGAGGTCGAGCCCCCTATTGGGCTCTGTGCTCAGTGTGGAGTCTGCTTAAAGACTCTCCCTCTCCCTCTGTCTCCTTCTGCCCCTCCCCCCCCAATGCATCTCTCTCTCTCTTTCTCTCTCTCTCTTTCTCTCTCTCTCTCTCAAAACAAAACAAAAACAGGGGTGCCTGGGTGGCTCAGTTGGTTGAGCGACTGCCTTCGGCTCAGGTCATGATCCTGGAGTCCCTGGATCGAGTCCCGCATCGGGCTCCCTGCTCAGCGGGGAGCCTGCTTCTCCCTCTAACCCTTCCCCCTCTCGTGTACTCTCTCTCTCTCTCTCATTCTCGCTCTCTCAAATAAATAAATAAATCTTTAGCAAAAAATAAAACAAAAAAAACCAAAAACACATGAAGAGGACAAGAGCGTCCTTGCAAAAGCAGGCAGCATGTGGTGAGGCCCCAAAAACACAAAGGAGAACCTGCCACATTTCTAGAAGCAGGGGAACCTCATGTAGCTGGAGTGTGCAAGGCATGGGAAGGAGTGGCAAGGATGAAAATCAGAGACACAGAGGTAGCTCACAACGTGCAATCTGTATAAACCTGTCAGAGAATTTCTGTTTGATTCTGTAGGCAGTGGAGGCAGAATGTGAAATGCTGGTGAGAAGGGGCAGAGACAGGAGGGAGCAGTGGCCGAGGGACATCTTAAGGTGAAGGGAAGTTTGTTGTTGTTTTAAGGTAGGAGAGAATTTATTCGTTGTAAGTGCTGACAGAAAGGAGGTAGCTGGAAGAGGTGGAAGATTCAGGAAGAGCGATCTCTGAGAGAAGGTGTAAAAGTGTATGACTGCAGAGAAGTATCTAGATGATGGTCTAGGTGGGTTTAGATACAGTTTCTAGAAAGGACTTCAAAGACCTTTCCACTTGTTGGACTCTGTTTTCTCTGGAGTAGATGAGGTCTTCTACTGAGCTGGAGGTGGTGATGGTGATACTAGAAGTTGCATTCACTCCACAGATTTTTATTGAGGGCTTGCTTTATGGGGATGGTAAGTGACATAATAGGATTCTTGCCCTCATGGGGCCTCTGTCTAGTGGGAAAGACAGGCCATGAAGCGATGTATTACCCAGTTGTTGAATTGCGACTTTTAAGTATTGGGAAGATAGACAGGATGCTCTGAAAACCTAAAAATGAGAAACATGATCGACAGGGTCGGGACAGTCTTGCAGACTTGCTTGAGGAAGATCTGTTTGAGCCAAGCTCTGACATTTCAGAACTCGCTGGGGCTCCAGATGAAGGAGGGAACTTGAGCAAATGCTTCGAGGCAAGAGGATGAGGCAGGGACCGGTCACATGGAGCCTTGTAAACTGTGTGAAGATTTTAATCTTTTTCGGAAGGGCCTCTGGAAACTACATTTCCAAGAATGTTAAGCAAGGGAGTGACAGGATCAGAATAGCTCCTTAGAAGGACCTCTGGCTGCTGGTGATGGGGGGTTAAGGTGGCTGTTGAGCAGGTGTGGGGCAGCTGAGGTGAGGAGGCTGGTCCTGGGGAGGAGGTGAACATGGCGGCGCCCTGGACTAGGGTGGCAGCAGCGGCAATCAAGATGGTAGACCTGCAGGCTATTTAGGAGGTAAAATTGACAGCCTTTGGCAATTGTTTGACAGTAGGGGGTATGTAAGCCAGCTGGTGACTCCCACATGTGGCTACAGAGGAATGGAGCATTGCAGTTACCATCGTGGGGATGTGAGAAATACAGTAGATAGGAGAACGTGGAATAATTGCCAGAGAGTGTGTAAGTCTAGTTTGTTCGTGGAGAGTAGGAATGTATGGCAGGACTGCTCCAGGGCTGCCTGGGTTTTCGGCACGCGTCTAGGTGTGGGGAGGGGCTGCGGGATTGATCTTAGACTGGAGGTTTCCTTGGCAAATGTGATAGAAGTACAGTGTGTAAGAGATTTGAGAGTATTAGCAAAATAGGAGACATGATGGCCCATGGAAGTGAAGGCATGAAGGGCTGCTAGATAAGAAGGAAAGAAATGAGAAAGCACTAGAGGTCCTTGCGACAGTAGGTGTGGGAGGCACAACCGAATGACAGATCTCAAGGGATCAGAGATCTAAGTCCTATCGGAAAGTTTGAATTTAATATTTCAGTAGTGAAAGAGCTGCTGGTGATGGCAGAGTCTCGAGGTCAGCCCTGTGAGTGGTCAAAGCAAAGTAGAGAAGAAGGTCGTTCGAGACTCGGAGTCAGGGAGGTTAGAGGCTGGCATTTTGAAGGATATTCATGTGAATGCTGAGCTCACCCAAGGGGATGGAAGGAATTGAGGTGCAGAGGATGACAAGAGCCAGGGGCTAATGTCTCAGAACAGTGGCTCTCGACAGGGGCGGCACTGCCCCCTGGGAAGCATATGGGCATTTACTCTATTTTTATAAAGTCAGAATGGCTGAGGGGGCCAGGAATGTAGACGTGCCATTTCTGTGGAACACTGATCCGACCTGCATCCCACATACTCTCGCAGAGTGTATGGTCAGGGTGCCAGGGCAAGGCCCTCTGTTTGTAGTAAACATTCAGGGACCAAACAGATCAGCATAGGGTAGGGTGTCAAGATAAGAGGTCTCCCTTCTGGGACAATGAAGCACTATCCCATCCCATATATCTTTATGCTATACTTATATGTAAAGTGAGGGTCATTTGCAAAAGTATCATTTTCTTCACTTTGATAGTCTTGACCTGTTCTCTCTATTTCATCTGAGGCTGTTTCCCCCTTCCCTTATCATATTCCAAAAAGTCTCCCCTTTGGGGCTTCCATTTTCAGGTAGCACCTTTGGGCTTCCATTTTCAGGTACTTTCTCATATGGAATGGTTCCTGAGCTTATTACTCTTAAATCCAACCATATTATAGGTGGGTACAAACATCTGACATCATTAGGTTTTCTAGTCATGTCCAAGCATTTACATATTGAAATACATATTTTATTATAAGTACTTTTTTGTCTTTCATATATTACAATGAGGGCATTTTATTAATTTGGAGGGCTAGTGCGTTACATTGGCTCCGAATTCCATTTCAGGGCATAAATGGGATATTACAGAGTATTTACTATAAAAAGGGAGAGCTGAGCCCCAGGGAATTGGTACTTGACAGCAGTTCCTGGAAAGATTAGTGAGTGACCAGCAGTGGGGGGGGGGGGGCAAGGGAGGGGCCCTAAAAGTGTCAGCAAAGCAAGGAAGGCACAGCCTCCCAACTCCAACCTTCATCTTCACTCACACTTTTCCCTCCACCCGGGATGCCCACTGTTCTCTTCTCCGTCCACCTGTCTGTTCTTCATTGTCCAGCATAAAACCTTATTCTTCTCAAAGCCCAGAACAGGAAGTAGGCAAGGGAATGAACACGAATGCCTGGATTCACGGATTCCTCCCAAGAGAGGGAGCGTGATTACTTTCCGAATTAGCATGAAGTCTAATCGAGGTTCAAAGATGTTAACTTTGTCCGTGACGTAGTCCCCCCGGGCTGCTGTGATGACATACCACAGCCGGGGTGGCCTGTCCACAACGGGAATTGACTTCTCACAGTCCTGGAGGCTGGGCAGTTGGTGGTCAGGGTGCCAGGGCAAGGCCCTCTGCCAGGTCACACACATCTGGTGTGTCCTCACGTGCTGGAACTGGAGGGAGCTCTGTGGAATCTCTTTTTATAAAAGAGCACCGATCCCTTCCCGAGGGCTCCAGCCTCATGACCTAAGCACCTGCGCAAAGCCCCACCTTCTACCACCTTGGGCGCTGGGGTTCCAACATGTGAATTGGAGGTGGGGGGCGCACCCATTCAGACCCCGGCACCCAGCATCACCAGGAGAAGGAGTAGTGAAGAGGGGACTCTAACCCAGGGCAGTCTGGGCCTGCAGCTTGCCTTCTGCCCAGCACATGCACCACCATTAAGTGGACCCTGACGGCAGAGACGCTAGCCATTCGGGACTTCTGACCTTCTAACTTGTTTTCTGACTCCTACTTGGAAGTGCTTTTTGTGTTGCCCCTAGTCTCATAATCGTTTTGTGTGACTCTGTCCACCCAGTTAGTTTCTTTGAAGGCAGAGTTCACTTTTGTTCGCTACAGCATCTACAGTATGCCTTGTCCATGGTGGGTGTTTAATCTGTATACACAGCCTGCTTTAAACACCTAAGGCTTGTGCCAGTTTTCAAACGCTTAAGGACCCACTGAAAACATAGTGTCACGAGAGTTACCTTGACCAAGGTACATGTGGCGGATCATTTTGCAAATTTAAAACACATCATTAGATTTGGATCAAAAATACAATTAACGTTCAAAGATGTTCTTTTATTAAGCTCTAAAAATGTTTGAAATTGAAATGACTCGTGCCCAGACTCTGAACTCTACTTTTTCAGGCGTACGTACATTTTTAGGCTCTTCCAGATACCATCACTTGGTAATACATAGTCAGATACTCTTGAGTGTGTTTCACTGAAAACATAAATATTTCTCATCTTTTTAATAGAAAGGCAGGGATTTAAATTTTGATATTAAAAAAGCAACAAACGAACTAGCTTTTCCTTAGGTACACCTTAACTCGAGATACTCTTTACTTGGGATGCCAAGTGGGGTCCATGTTCTCTGTCTTAGGGATCCAGGTGAACTACAGACGTGTGTATGTGGTGTTTTGTTGTATAACGCATTTATATTCTCTTGTTTTTCAGGTCCTGTAGGAGTAGGTCTGAATGAACTGAAACGAAAGCTGCTCATCAGCGACACCCAACACTATGGTGTGACAGTGCCCCGTAAGTTCCCTGCACCCCCGGTAACAATCGGTCAGCACTGATGAAAGATGGGTGGTGCCCGACACGGTTCCAGGCGTTCAGCCTCTGGCCCCACAACAGCCCTAGCAAGTATGCAGCAACACTCTCCATTTTTTACAGTGGAGGAAACTGAGGCATGGGAGTGAAGGGGTTGCCCCAGACTGCAGAGACTGTTGGCGGGACGTTTGTTAATCACGGCTTCTCTACTCTCAGTTTTTATGGTAAATTTTAATACGCATGTGACACTAAATTAGTATTTACAAATTTTCTCCTAGATAAAAGCCTGACTCTCCTACTTCCTAAAATAGGTGCTAATGTTTTCCAGAGATTTTCACCAGGTTTAAGATCAGAAGGACCAAACCACAGAGAGCTGAAGGAGGCCTCTTCTAATAGAAGCCTTTCTTAATTACTTTTTATATGTAGTAATTGGCAGATGGTGTTAAATGGGCCTTTCATGGCCATATAATCCAAATACGGTGGGCTTCTTTTCAGTATACAGAATTAGATCTATTTTTATAAAAGAGGTTTTCATAGGCTTTCTTACAAGTGAAATGTGATGCTGGAAGCATTTTGATCTCCAGAATAAATGCCACTTGACTACTTAATATGTTGATGTTAGAAAGCCGTCTAAAAGGCTAAAATTGAAATGTTGGCTTTTTCAAGTGGTTTTGGTCCTATTAAAAACAACACAAAACACACAACTGTTTGTATATGGCCCTGAGCAGTGTTCTCTAGTTTTAGAAGACTTCAACTTTATTTTAAAGTTATAGTTTTCTATTACCTCAAGTTACTCCTTGTTACTGCATTTTTCCAAATTATTGTTCATAATCATGTTCAGCCATACGTTACAGGGCCCTTGGTTTCCACCAACAGAGATGAAAGGAAAGGAAAAATGTGGAAATGTGGAATTAAACTGTGTTTTTTTTCTTTAACTTTAATTATTCACTTCTCTTGCAAAAGCTGGCTTGCAATATATGGGTAATTCGAGAATTTTACAAAACAATTGTCAGTCTTACAGGGGAGTAGTTACAAAGCACCTGGAGGGTGGAAAAACGGATTACAAAGGGAAAAAAATGCATGTATCAATTTCCTACTATGTATTCATCTCCTTTGTCTTAATTTATTTCATCGTCCCAACCACTGGGCGACATCTGCCTGCCACAGAGGAGGGAAGAGAAAGGCTATGGGACTTACTCAGAGTTGTACTCGTCGCAGTTGCATGCACCATGCTTCCACTTTTCATGTCCTTCCTCCTATACAGCACTACACAGTCTTTTCCAACTACAGATGCTCTTTATTGTCGCATAGTTAGTAATAAACATCAATTTATTTGGAAGATGATAAATACCAATAAGGCTGTCTCTGAAACATACCCTTTATGGTAGTTTTGGTGTTACTCAAGGACCTCGGGCAATGTACTTGGGCCTCAATCTGTCCAACACTTCAGATAATATCTGTCTCTGAGGTTGTTATAGAAATTGACAATATCCAGAAAATCTATTTTATATATCCCAAGCGACTCATAACACTGGACATTTTGGGAAGATAACAGCCATAGCATCAACTCAGGATGATTTCATTAATTACAGAAGAATATATTTTAAGACCAGTGTTGGAATTTTAGATTGTTTTCTCCAGGTAGAGTCTTGATTATCTAGAGAAAAATTATTGCTTTGATTATTCCACCAGTATTCTGTTCGATGTTTAACTATAAATCTTTCCCCAAAATGCACTAAATCTCCACCAGAATGGGTAAGTTTTTGAAAATGATGTGGAGCAATGAAACTCTCACACATCGCTGGTGGAAGTGTAAATTAATTTCACCCACTCTGGAAAACTAAGTGGCAGTATCTACTAAGGCTGAGTGAGCATCTACCCCATGACCCCTCGATCCCACTTAGTACGCAGCCAACAGAGATGCACACAACATGCACTCAGATAGTCTTAGAAACGTTATTCACAAGAGCCCCAAACTGGAAATGACCCAAATGCCCAGCAGCAGTAGACTGGATAGGTACGTGATGGTATATTCACACAACGGAAGACGCAATGCACAATTTGCTACTACAGTGCAGCAATATGAATGAATTCCCCAAACATGTTCAGCGAGAGGAGGCAGACACGAGAGAGAATATGCAGTATGACTCCATGTTTACAAATACAATAAAAGCAGTGCTGAGGTGCTCTTAGAAATCGTGAGGAAGGTGGGTTGGAAGGGTGGTTCTGGAGTGCTGGAGATGTTCCGTTTCGTGGTGGAGTGCTGCTTACCCGGGTGTTTTTGATCTGTGAAAACTCATTACGCTTATGTGTGAACTTTTCTGTGTATCATACTTCAGGGTTTTGAATGTTAAAAAGAAATACTTGGTACTTTAGTTCACTGTGGTTTGCTGATGTCGATTTGCTGGTCTCGACTGCACTACAGTTATGGAAGATGAACACCTTCCTTTATTGGAGAAAACTGAGTGATAGTCACATGGGGCCTTCTCTAAGCTGTTTTTGCAACTTATTGTGAATCTATAATTATTGCAATTTTAAAAAATTAAAGGGATGCTAAATGAGGTAAATACTGTCGCTCTCGGGCTAAAATGGCAGAACAAATTATATGATCTTTACAAAATATCTATGTTGCCACGTTAAACATTCCAAGTTGCTTTTAAGGAAGGTGGTGGCCGGGGCCCGTTTTCTGCTGGTTTGCTTCTTTGTGGCAAATTTCATCCTCGATGAGCAGCGTCAACACTGTTTTAAGGCATTTAAGTCATTATCATCAACAAATTTAAATGACTATTAATGTAACCAGTCTTTCAAAAGGCTGTCTCAGTAAATTAAAGTAGTTAACAAAAAGTGTTGCATTGATCTATGTGAGTGCTGTGAATTGTGTAAGACTGATGAATCACAGACCTGTACCTCTGAAACAAATAATACATTATAGGTTAAAAAAAAGAAGAAGAAAATAGTAGAAAGGGAAAAATGAAGGGGGGGAAATCGGAGGGGGAGACGAACCATGAGAGGCTATGGACTCTGAGAAACAAACTGAGGGTTCTAGAGGGGAGGGGGGTGGGAGAATGGGTTAGCCTGGTGATGGGTATTAAAGAGGGCACGTACTGCATGGAGAAGTGGTGGGTGTTATACGCAAACAATGAATCCTGGAACACTACATCAAAAACTAATGATGTAATGTATGGTGATTAACATAACATAATAAAATAAAATTTTTAAAAAGTGATATTAAAAAAAAAAGTATTGCAGTAGATGTCAAAGACTTGATGAATTGATTCCAAAGTCTTTCTAGTCTGTAATTTGGGCACTCACAGTCAGCCACACTTGTTAATCACTTTGTGGTTTCTCATGAAGGCATATATCACAGTTATATGATTTCATAGGTTTCAAGGAACTCGTGTTCGGTAACACTTCTTTGTCCATAGAAGACCCCAGTTGGGATTTCTAAAATATATATATAAAAATTAGGGCACCAATTAAAAAAATTTTTTTTTCTTATCTCACCATGGCCATTACTTGGGAATTTTGTTGGAAGCAGGGGAAGAGGATAGAGTTGGAGTTTGTCTCATATTTGTTTGAGGTTTGTCTTACACTGTAAACATAGTGGGTACTCAGACAGTGAACTATAGTGAGGTAGTGGCCTGCATTGTGGTTAGTAAGTCCATCTTTCCCTTTGAGTTCCCTGGAGAATTTCCAGATCCCTTATTCAGGATTCCTCACTGTGAATGAGTTTGTGAGATTTCTGTGGTCCCTCAGTGCAATAAACACAAGAATTCTTCAGTGGTAAAGTTACATCAGGCTTGGTTAATTTGGGGTGCTTGTGATAAGCAAACACTCTGACTGTAGATATGTCCACTTTTAAATGAGTTTAGTAGTGTCATAAATGTCTTGTTCGCTCGATGTAGTTCTACTTTTAGCCCTCCCTAGGGGACTCCGTATGTCAGGGCCGTGATCCTTAAAACTGTGTGGGCTACATTTGCAGTGTCCTGCCATTACAGTTGAAGAAAGGAAACCTTTTCTCAGTTCGCCAGAGACCAGTTAATGCACATAAAATTCTCAGTTTTGATTTTCACCAATACATTTTTATGAAGCTAACTATTTGCCAAACGAACACCAGTAAACAAAACGAAGCTGTTGAAGTAATAAATGAATATTAACCCTAAATTCGAAAGCAGGGCATCATACTAATTTTAATAGCTTTTAAACTCTTGGATGCATATTATGTTATATGCACATGATAGAGTTTATTTCTATTGTGAAATTCATTCTTAGCTTTTATGATAGAATTAAATTTATTAGTATTTCATGCTATTCCTGCAGAGGGTGTATCACCTCATAAAAAAATAGCATAACTTCCTGGTGCTTTAAGATCAGAAATATGAAAAACTGTTTCAAGAGATCTGAATGTTGTGTTAAAATATACTTGGTAACTAAAAGTCCATTAAAATTTTAGATATAATTTAAATTAATCGGGTTTTATAAATCCATTCCTTTTTGTATTGAGGTACTTTTTCCCACTTCCCTCAGTTTTCCTTTTCTATACTACTAAGATATAATTGAAATAAATAAGCTGCACATATTTAAAATGTACAATTAGATCAATTTTAATATACATAGACACACATGAAATCATCACCACAATCAACATAATGAACATTTCCATCTCTTCAAAAAATTTCCCCATGCGTTTTGTAATCCATCCTTCTACCTCTGGCTTTGGGCAACCATGAATCTATACTCTGAAACTATAGATTAGTTTGAATCATCTAGCACTTTATATAAATAAAATTATACAATATGTTCCCAGATTCTTTTTGCTTGGCTTATTTCACCCAGCATGAGTTTGAGATTCACCGAGGTCATTTCATAAATCAACAATTCATCCTTTTTCATCACTCAGTGGTATTCCACTGTATAGAAATTCTATAATTTATTTATCCATCCATTTACCTGTTGATGGATACTTGGGTTACCCCCATTTTTTGTTATTACAGATAAACCTATAAGCTAAATATTCTGATGAACATATGTTTTTGTTTCTGTTGGATAAATATGGAGTAATAGAATGGCTGGATCATATTTAATTTTTTAAGAACCTACACAAACCATTTCCCAAAATGGTTATACCATTTTCCAGCCCAGTAGCAGTGTATGCAAGATCTAGTTTTTTGCAGCTTTGCCAACAGTTGGTATAGCCAGCCTTTTAAATTTTTCTCTGTGTGATACAGCCCTATCTCAGGGATATTACGGGTTCAGTTCCAGACCACCACAATAAAGTAAATACTGCAATGAAGCAGCTCAAATGAATTTTTTGTTTTCCCAGTAGTCTCTTAAGTGTGCAATAGCATTATGTCTGAATAAACAATGTACATTCCTTAATTTTAAAATACTTTATTGTTAAACAATGCTAACCATCATCTGAGCTTTCAGTGAGTAATATTTTTGCTGGGGGAGGGTCTTGTCTTGAGGTGGCTGGCTGCTGACTGACCAGGGTGGTGGTTGCTGAAGGTGAGGGTGGCTATGGAAACTTCATAAAATAAGACAACAGTGAGGTTTGGTGCATCAATAGACTCTTCCATTCATGAACTATTTCTCTGTACCATGCAGTTCTGTTTGATAGCATTTTACTCAATCCTCTCAAACATTGTGCTTCTTTATCAGCTCGGTTTAGGTAATATTCTAAATATTTTTTTGTCATTTCAACAATCTTCACAGATTCTTCACCATCTCAAGAAACCACTTTCTTTGCTCATCTATAAGAAGCATCTCCTCATCCATTAAAATTTTATCACAAAATGGCAGTAATTCAGTCACATCTTCAGGCTCCACTTCTAATTCTAATTTTTGTGCTGTTTCCACCACATCTGCAGTGACTTCCTCCACTCAAGTCTTGAACCCCCCAAGTCATCCATGAGGGTTGGAATCAGCTTCTTCCAAACTGTTAGTGTTGATACTTTGACCTCTTCCCATGAATCATAAATGTTCTTACTGGCATCTAGAATGGTAAATCTTTTCCAAAAGAAAATTTTCTTTCCATAACTCAGTTTTCAATTTACTTTGCCCAAAGCCATCAGAGGAATCACTGTCTATGGTAGCCATAGCCTTACAAAAATGTATTTCTTAAATAAGAATTGAAAGTCACATTTATTCCTTGATCCATGGACTACAGAATGGTTGTTGTGTTAGCAGGCATGAAAATAACCTTAATCTTGTTGTACATCTCCATCAGAGCTCTTGGGTGACATGGTGCATTGTCAATGAGCAGTCCTATTTTATTTTATTTTATTTTATTTATTTTTTACATTTTATTATGTTAATCACCATACTTACATCATTAGTTTTTGATGTAGTGTTCCATGATTCATTGTTTGCGTATAACACCCAGTGCTCCATTCAATACATGCCCTTTTTAATACCCATCACCAGGCCAACCCATCCCCCCACCCTCTCCCCTCTAGAACCCTCAGTTTGTTTCTCAGAGTCCATAGTCTTTCATTGTTCGTCTCCCCCTCCAATTTCCCCCCCTTCATTTTTCTCTTCCTACTATCTTTTTTTTTTTTTAACATACAATGTATTATTTGTTTCAGAGGTCCAGGTCTGGATTCAACAGTCTTACACAGTTCACAGCGCTCACCATAGCACATACCCTCCCCAATGTCTATCACCCAGTCACCCCATCCCTCCCACCCCCCACCACTCCAGCAACCCTCAGTTTGTTTCCTGAGATTAAGAATTCCTCATATCAGTGAGGTCATATGATACATGTCTTTCTCTGATTGACTTATTTCTCTCAGCATAACACCCTCCAGTTCCATCCACGTCATTGCAAATGGCAAGATCTCATTCCTTTGATGGCTGCATAATATTCCATTGTATATATATATGACGTCTTCTTTATCCATTCATCTGTCGATGGACACCTTGGCTCTTTCCATAGTTTGGCTATTGTGGACATTGCTGAGCAGTCCTATTTTAAAAGGAATCTTTCTGAGCACTAGGTTTGAACAGTGGGCTTAAAATATCCAGTAAGCCATGTTGTAAATAGATGTGCTGTCATCCTGGCTTTGTTGTTCCATTTATAGAGCACAGGCAGAGTAGATTCAGTTAATTCTTAAGGGCACTGCGATTTTCAAAACAGTCAATGAGCACTGGCTTCACCTTAAAGTCATCAGCTACATTCGCCCCTAACAAGCCAGACTGTCCTTTGAAGCTTGAAGCGAGGCATTGACTTTTCTCTAGCTATGAAAGTCCTAGATGGCATCTTCTTCCAATAGAAGTCTATTTCATTTAAGTGAAAATCTACTTAGTGTAGCCACCTTCATTAACGATCTTAGCTAGATCTTCTGGCTAACTTGCTCTAGCTTCTACATCAGCATTTGCTGCCTCATCTTGCACTATTCTGTTATGGAGACAGCTTCTTTCCTTAAACCTCATGAACCAACCTCTGCTAGCTTCCAACTTTTCTTCTGCAGCTTCCTCATCTCTCTTGGCCTTCATAGAACTGAAGAGAGTCAGGGCCTTACTCTGGATCAGGCCTGGGCTTAGGAGAATGTCATGGCTGGTTTAATCTTCTCTCCAGACCACGCATACTTTCTCCATAGCAATAATACGGCTGTTTCACTTTCTTACCATTCGTGTATTCACTGGAGTAGCACTTTTTAATTTACTCCAAGAATTTTTCTTTGCATTCACAACTTGACTCGTGCGAGAGCTTTCAGCCAATTTCAGCTTTCCACATGCCTTCCTCACTAAGCTTAATCACGTCTAGCTTTTGATTTAAAGTGAGAAGGTGGGACTCTTCCTTTCACTTGAACACTTAGAAGCCATTGTAGGGTTATGAATTGTCCTAATTTCAATATTGTTGTGTCTCAGGGAATGGGGAGGCCTGAGGAAAGGGGGGGAGATCGGGGAAATGGCCGGTCAGTGGAGCAGTCGAACACACACATTTGTTGATTAAGGTCACTATCTTATGTGGGTGCAGTTCATGGCACCCCAAAACAACTACGATAGTAACATCAAAGGTCACTGATCACAGATCACCATAACAAATATAATAATGAAAAAGTTGGAAATATCACAAAAATTACCAAAATGTGACATAGAGACACAAATGAGCAAATGCTGTTGGAAAAATGGCTCTGAGAGATTTGCCACAAACCTTCAATTTGTTTTAAAAACAAAACAATGAGAAACAGTATCTGCGAAGCACAATAAAACAAGGTATGCCTATATGTGTGTAGTGGTATCTCATTGTACTTCAATTTGCATTTAATTAATGACTAATGATGTTGAGCATCATTTCGTGGACCCACTCATTTATGCATCTCCTTTGGTGAAGTGCTTATTCAAATATTTTGTCCATTTTTAAAAATTGCATTGTCTCACTGAGTTTGAGAATTCATTATATATTCTGGATATGTGTCCCTTATGTGATAAATGTATTATTCATATATTCTTCTCAGTCTGTGGATTGGCCTTTTTTTTTTTTTTAGACTGTGCGCACAAGGTGGGGGAGGGGCAGAGGGAGAGAGAGAATCTTAAGCAGGCTCTGCACCTGGCACAGATCCTGAGATCATGACCTGAGCCAAAATCAAGAGTTGGTTGCTTAACCGACTGAGCCACCCAGGCATCCCACCTTTTTATTTTTTTAATGGTGTTTTTCAAAAACCAGCAGTTTTTAATTTTGACAAAGTCTGATTTATCATTTCATGTTTTGTGCTTCTGGTGCTCTAAAAATCCTTTATCTCAGGACCATAAAGACATTCTGCTTTTTCTAGAAGTTTTATAGTTTTACATTTTACATTGAGGTCTTGATCCATTTCAAGTTGTTTTTTCGTGTTGTTTAGCAGATTTGCCTTGTTCCTGATCTCAAGGGAAAACAACTCCCATCTTTTACCATTAAGTATGTTGTTGACTCATTGATGGCCCTGTTATTTGTTTGAAAGCAGTCTCTGCAACTCCTAGTTTGCAGAGACTTTTTGTCATGAAAGGGTGTTGAAATTTTTTCTAATGCTCTTTCTGGATACATTGAAATGATGTATTATCCTTCATTCTGTTAATATGGTGAATTCCATTGATTTTCAAATGTTCAGCTAACCTCTCATTCATGAGATAAACTCTACTTGGTCATGATCTCATATCTTTTGAAAAAATGTATTGTCCAATTTGACTTGCTAATATTTTTGTTAAGGACTTTTGCACCTAAATTTATGATAGAGATTGGTGTGTAATGTTTTCTAATGCCTTTGTTAGATTTTGCTATTAGGGTTATACTAATATCATAAAATGAATTAAGCAGTAATCCCTCTTTATGCAAAAATATGTTGATGTGGGATTTGTGTTATTTCATTCCTAATGGTGGACAGACTTCATCGGCCATGTAGGCCTGGAATCTTTGGGGGAAGGTTTTAAAAAACAGAGTTATTTAGGGGTGCCAGGGAGGCTCAGTCAGTTAGGCATCTGCCTTTGGTTCGGTTTATGATCCTGGGATCCTGGGATCAAGTCCCACATCAGGCTCCCTGCTCTGCAGGGAGTCCACTTCTCCTTCTGGCCCTCCCTGTGCTTGTGTGTGTTCTCTCTCTCTCAAATAAATAAAATCTTTAAATAATAGATTTATTCAGTAGATACAGGGCTGCTCAGATATTGTCTCCTCTTGTTTCAATTTTGATTCTTTATGCTTTTCAAGAAATTTATCCATGTCATCTAAATTGTCAAATAATTTGGCATAAAGTAATGCATAATATTCTCTAATCCTTTTTAATGTTCAAAGGATCTTTGGTAATAACTCCTTTTTCATTATTTATATTGGTGATTTTTGTTCTCTTTTTCTTAATCACTGTAATTAGATTTTAAATTTTTATCATTTTTCTTTATTGTCTTTTTTTCTATTTTGTTAATTTGTTTATTATTCACTTCTCCTTGGCTCAGGTTTACTTTGATCTTTGCTTTCTAGCAATTTTTAAGATGAACTTTACTGATTTTAGATCTTCTTTTCTAATAGAAGTACATAAAGGCATAAGTTTCCTGCTACACACTATGTTCTTCATGTACTTCACAGTATTTGCTCACTTTTATTGTTTCATTTTTGAGTCATAATTATTTTGAAGTGGGTTATTTAATATTTGAGGTTATCCTAGATACCAGTTTTTCATTATTTTATGGTTAGAGAATTTACTCCTTATGATTTGGATTCTTTTAAATTCATTGGGACTTTTTTTTTTTATCTTTTTATTTTTTTATTCTTATGTTAATCCCCATACATTACATCATTAGTTTTAGATGTAGTGTTCCATGATTCATTGTTTGTGCATAACACCCAGTGCTCCATGCAGAATGTGCCCTCCTCAATACCCACCACCAGGCTAACCCATCCTCCCACCCCCCTCCCCTCTAGAACCCTCAGTTTGTTTTTCAGAGTCCATCATCTCT
>NC_138373.1:58452654-58522031 GCF_054177405.1 Leptonychotes weddellii | reverse complement strand
CAGCCATCAAAAGGAATGAGATCTTACCATTTGCAATGACGTGGATGGAACTGGAGGGTATTATGTTGAGCGAAATAAGTCAAACAGAGAAAGACATGTATCATATGATCTC
This sequence comes from Leptonychotes weddellii, assembly GCF_054177405.1. Classification (NCBI taxonomy): domain Eukaryota; kingdom Metazoa; phylum Chordata; class Mammalia; order Carnivora; family Phocidae; genus Leptonychotes; species Leptonychotes weddellii. The sequence continues at coordinate 58,521,919 of NC_138373.1, read as the reverse complement.
ACTGATATGAGGAATTCTTAATCATTGGGACTTTTATGGGCCAGCATATGATCTACCTTTTGACAAATGCATCATCTACACTTGAAAATAATGTGTATTCTTCAGTTACTGGATGTAGTAGTACACAGGTATTAATTAGACCCCTGAGGTTGGTGATGGTGTGTAGATCCCCTGTGTCTTACTGATACTTTGTCTAGTTCTATCAGTTGTTGAGAGGCAGTAAAACCCATTCTGATTGTGAACTTGTCCATTTCTCCATTTAACTCAGCCAATTTTTGCCTCATGTACTTTCAAGTTCTGTTATTATGTGTGTACAAATTTATAATTGTTAATTTAAGTTTCTCTTATGAAACATTCATCTTTGTCTCTGGTCATACTTTTTTTTCAAGTCTCTTGTCTGATACTAAAGTAGCCACTTCAGCACCTTATGCTTACTGTTTACATGGTACATACACTGTCCTCTATCTGTTCACTTCCAGCTTATCTGTGTCTTTAATGTGTCTTTCTTATAAACTAATAGACAGCATGTACTAGGGTCTTGCTTTTTCACCTATTCTCTGCCTTTTAATTGGAGTATATAAACCAATTAACATTTATTGAGTTATGGAAATGATTAAATTTAAGCTACGATTAAGTTTTTCTGTTTATCCCATTTGTTTCTGTTTTTATTTTTGTTTTGCTTTTTATTTCTTCTTTTTTTTATTTGAATGTTTATTAGTGTTCCATTTCAGTTTACTTATTGGCTCTCTGCTTCTGTGTCTTTGCATTACTTGTTATTGGTTGCTCTAGGGATTACAACAGGCTTAGTGTCTAACCATTGACAGTCTGCTTAGAGTTAACTTCATGCCATTTCACATAATATATAGAAACCTTGCAATCATATAAATCCCTTTTTCCTAGTCTTTTTTGTTCTAGTTGACAAATGTGTTACATTTGCGTACATTGAAAACTACCAGATATTATAACTTTTAAATCAGTTGTATATATATTTTATATATATGTGTCTATATTATATATATATGTATATGTATGTTTAAGGAATGTAAGAGGAAAAAACAGACTTTTATTTCTACTCAACTATTCTTTCTGTTGCTTTCTTCATTTCTTAAAGATATAAATTCCTTCTTAACATTTCCTTTTAGCCTAAGAACTTTCTTGAATATTCTTTTAGAACAGATATGCTGATGAATTATTAGTCTCTCTTCTTCTGAAAAGGTGTTTGTTTTGCTTTTTTCTCCTGAAGGATATTTTAGGTGAAGTTCTTTTCTTTCAGTACTTTAAGTCTAGATATTATTTCATTGAGTTCTCGTTTTTACGATTTATAATAAATCTGTAGCCACTGAAATCATTATTCCTCATGTGTACTGTATTGGTTTTTACTGGATGCTTTCAAGATTTTTTTTATCCTTGACTGTTAGTACTCTGGTTTTGATGTGTCTAGGCATGATTTTTCTCTGAATTTATCCTATTTGAGATTTGTTGAGCTTCTGAAATTTGTAAAATATATGTCTTTCACCAGATTTTAGCAGTTTGGGGCCACTGTTTCTTCAAATACATTTTTTTTTTTTTTGCCTCGATATCTTTTTCGTCTCCTCTGGCATCCAAATTACACATTTATTTCCCAGGTCCCTCAGGTTCCATTTATATCTTTTCAATCTTTTTTTTCTTTGTTGCTCAGATTTTATAATTTCCATTGATCTATCTTCAAGTTCATTGACTTTTTTCTCTGTCTTCTCCATTCTGCTACCTAGCCCATCTAGCAACTTGTTTGTTAGATATTGTATATTTCCATTCTAACATTTCCATTTGATTCTCCTTTATAGTTTCTATTTCTCTGAGAATTTATATTTCCATTCATTTCAGATGTGTTTTCCTTTACCTTATAAAACACAGTTATAAACACATAAGTTCTTAAATTCTTAAATTCTTTGGTAGTTCTAACTTCTGGGTCATTCAGAGTTGCCATCTACCATTTTCCCCTTGAGAATTGGTCATAATTTTTTGGTTCTTTTATATTAAATGATTTTAAATTGCATTCTGGATGTTATGAATGCAGTATTGTATCAACTCTAGGTCCTGCTTACAGTGGAGCAGAAAATACAGGATTAACTTAAAAACAAAAACCCTGAGGAGTTGCAGTGCCAACATGGCAAGTGAAAACCTGGATATAGCCCATCCTTACTGCTGATTACAGCTAAAAACTCTGGGCCCGAGATAGTGGTCGGAGCACTTTGAAAATGAGTAAAGCAGGAAGATGGTGGAGGGGAGTCAACATTCCGGAGAATGTTTTCATTTTAGCAAGTCTGTTCATACTGTAAGTTCATACCGTAAGTTCATACCGTAAGTTCATACCGTAAGTTCTGTCTCATTTTCTGTGAGTTGTGGTTTCAATCTCAGTTCAGTTCTCTTAAGTTTTTGCTACACTGATTTGGGTCTTCCCTGTCACATGTGGTTCAGGGGTGAGTCTGATAGTTGTGTGCATAGTTCAAATCTCAGCTCTTTCTCTAAGCCTTTTCTACATTGGTTTGGGGGTGTTCTGTGCTGCTGTTATTCACGGGTTAGGCTGAGACTTGTGTATTCTAATCTCAGTTCACATATGAAAATATTGCTGTGTTACCTTGAGTCTGAACTGCAAATGTATAGCTCAGGGGTTATTCTTCAGCTAGTTTTGGTTCCTTCACAGCTTTAGAGTATCTTCTTCACCCAGTCTTCCTGGATTACCTCCACGCTCTTCAATTTGTAAGGGCTTTTTAAAAGTTTTTTCTTGGTTCTTTTCACCAAAAAGGGCTCCTACTGGAATTTAGTCACACAGAACAGCATGATGCTCTGCAAATGTTCCCACCCTCAGGGCAAAGCTAAGAAGAAATAAAAGTTAAAACTCTACCCCATGCAGGTTGATTCCTCTCCACAGTCTACCTGCTTTTTATTTATTTTCAGAGTGCTGAGATAGTTGTATGGGCCCAGAGTTTTTAGCTGAAATCTGCAGGAAGGATGGGCTATGGTCAGTTTTTTGCTTGCCCTATCAGCATGCAACTCCTTAGGTTTGGTTATGTTTTTACAGTTAATCCTGTATTTTCTGCTCCATTATAACTTAGTAGCAGATAGGCAACATTAATGAACATTTGGAAGTTCAGTAGTATTCTAAGAAGGTGTTTATAATTTTGCAAAGGAGGAATGAATAGCATTTAGTCTTCGAATTCAGTCAATTAGTAAAACAAAACATTGATGGCATACTTACTATGTGCTGTGTATGGAGGACAGTAAAATAATTTCAGAGTTTACCTTACAACCTAGTAGGCATTAGGCTTGCTTCAATGAATAACGATCAGTAAATATGGTAATAAGCATATTATCTGCAAAAGACAGGAGTTTTTCCTCAAGGGTTAAAATACTATTTTTACTTAACTAACATTATAACCTTCAAAGTAATGAGTAGCACAGACACAATGCAATTTAATCTTGAATCCATATTCAAATCAGTGTTGTACTTTCATATCGGTAGAGAAAATCTGAATGACACTTTATTTAATCAATTTGTTTTTTTCTAAGTTTTTAAATCTGGTTTATGAAAAACACATTATTTTTTATTTAAAGATTTTATTTGGGAGAGAGCGTGAGCACAAGCAGGGTGAGGGGCAGAGGGAGAAGCAGGCTCTCTGCTGAGCAGGGAGCCTGATGCAGGGCTTGATCCCGGGACTCTGGGATCATGACCTGAGCCGAAGGCAGACGTTTAACCTACTGAGCCACCCAGATGCCCTGAAAAATACTTTAATACATGATGATTTCTTTTTTAGTGTCCTCCTTAGGGTAGCTGATGTAAACTTTTGTAAACTCTTTTTAATTAAATCGCAGACACGACCAGAGCAAGAAGAAGCCAGGAGAGTGATGGTGTGGAATATATTTTCATTTCCAAGCATTTGTTCGAGACAGATGTACAAAATAACAAGTATGTGGCGGTTTTTTGTGTGACTCTTGTTTTTAAGCCTGTGCCTCTGTATCCAGTTTCCAGGGAACTGAGGGTTCCCTTCCGTTTGAAATAAATTTTAAGTTTTATAATATCTGAAATGGATAAAAAGGTGATAATTCAGTTAGTAGGTGTTATCAGTCTTCACCTGTAATTTTTTAATAACCTAGAGCTGCTATGTTTCTGGTAAGTTCAATGGGTAGGAATTATTTTGAAGGATGAGGGAATGTTGCTCATATATTATTGTGACCTCTTTCCACCCCACTCATTGAATCTTAACATAGAATTTGAATAGAATTTTCTTTAAAAAACTAACAACAATGTAATAGATCCCTAGTTCGACCATCTCTCCTGCATGCACCTCTCACCCTCATTGGCTCTTCAAAAAATTAAAATACTGTTCATCACCTTGCTTGTACCACGTCCCCTGGCCAGCTCTAACCCTCCCCCCCAACCTCCCCAGGTCCTCCATTTGCTTCAGCGTGAATATTTTAGGGTATCAGGAAGCAATGTGTGTTTTAATGTGAGATTTGGGGATTTTATTGAAACATCAAAATGCTTTTTTCCACGTTTGGCACAGCGATTGTGTTTTTATAGCACGTAATCGGCTGCCCTGCTTCCATTAGCCACCAGGCAGTCCCTCCTGTCGTTCTAAAGCTGAGCGTGGTTATTCTGTAGCGTGCAGTGAAATTTCAGTAGTTTCTATTGTTTGGCTTATTCACTGCTTTATTGCATTGCATTAGTTCTGAAAAAGAGGTGATGGAAAACAGAGTACTGCTGGCCTGAAGTACTTTTTTTCTGCTTAAGTGTAATACAAGCAAGTGTTACTGATTTGAAAATGTAAAATACAAGATTTTTAAAAATTGACATTCTGGAGGACTTGGCCCTACTTATTTTATTGAACACAGTAAAAAAAAAAAATTACATGTTCAGCAAAAATCTTTTCTATATTTGAATTATGTCTTCCCACTTATATCTATAATTAATTCACAAATGGCTCTGATTTAGATCTGATTTCCTACAGGTTTATTGAATACGGTGAATATAAAAACAACTACTACGGGACGAGTATAGACTCCGTGCGGTCTGTCCTAGCTAAAAACAAAGTTTGTTTGTTGGATGTTCAGCCTCATGTAAGTGAACAATGAACTATTCAGTACCATTCTGGCCCATGTGAGCTACCACACTCCATGTGAACCTTTCAATCTGGGGGTAAATCTGAAGGCTGCTCACTTTGGGCATATCTGTGGCTTTCCTAATGACAAAAGCATTTAAATGTAATTTGAGAAGTCTCTGGTGAGAGGAAAATAAAAAAGGCCCATAATATTAGAAAAGAGGAGTTAGGGGAAGCCACAAGATCTGTTTGTAACTCTTGTTTATATTCTGTGTTAGCCAAGTACAAGACTCTTAGATATTTCTTCTGTGTAAAATACGGTGCTACGTGTATAATGGATTTTTAAGTGTTAAGTCTGATTATAAGTGTTTGTAATTTTTACAATGGACACTTTGGTTCTTGGCCTTCTTTTGAGTCTCTACATATCCTAGAAGCGTACACCCCGTACATAGAGCTGTGGGGCATTTCACAGGAATTGAACTGAATGAGATCCTTCCTGCGGCTGTCAGCTGAATCCTTGCTGGCAGCCGGGGAACGCTTAGGAACACTTTGGACCGAGGATGCCAGTGGATGAAGCCGTTCCGTTCTTACTGAACCACATCTCCTCCAGCAGAGACCCTACCCATAGCGTTTTCCTTGTTACCCAGGGGCCACAGAGTCTCGCTCCACTGATGGGTACACATCCTCCAAGAGTGAGTGGCCTGGAGAAGCCCTTCATTCTTCTTCAGGAAGATGAATCTGGAGTCAAAGCGCCCCAAGAATCAGTAGGGCAGCTGACCCCTTCACGTAGGCACCGGCGATGAGTAGACTACTCCTGCTTGTGTAGCCAGCTCTGTGCCAGGGCCCTGGGTCTAGTCGTGTCCAGCTCTGTCAGTGCAGGTCCAGCTCTCCGTCCGAGAGCCTCACTAGCCCTCCGGACGTATGGATCCTCCAGCTGCACCCCCACACCCCACCATAACCTCTCAGGGGAGTTTGTGGTCTGTACTCACGTTCTGAGGAGGCCCTGACACACAGGTCAAGAGGCTCCCTCCACTCCCACCCCTAGACTGTAGACGAGTCCTCAGAAGCATAGCGGAAATAATGTAAGATATTTTGATGGGAGAATGTTGACAAGCTTCATGGAAAGCGGAAGTCTTGCCCACAGAACGGCAAATGAGACAGACAGAATGACAGACTCCTGTTTGAGATCAGGAAGAGGCTTAGGTGGGATGGTTGGAAAACTTTCATGTGCAGACACTTAACGCATAGCATCTTTTGAGTATTTGATTTAAAAATCAGTTTTGTGATATTTTTAGCTGCTTCTGTCCAATATGAATTATGACATTTTTCAAAACATTTTAAAAGGCAAGTTATATTCTCCAACATTTTTTAGGGGTATATAATTATGACATTTAATTATGACATTTAACTGATTGAATAATATATTGAAAGAGCTACTGGCCTTAATTAGATAATTTTAAGGAATTTTCTCCTTTGAAAGAAACTTTGGTTTACTGTAAAATTCACTCATGACATTATGAAGAAATAAAAGAAGACTTATTTTCTTCCTTGCAGACAGTGAAGCATTTAAGGACCCTAGAATTTAAGCCCTATGTGATATTTATAAAGCCTCCATCAATAGAGCGTTTGAGGGAGACAAGAAAAAATGCAAAGATTATTTCAAGCAGAGATGACCAAGGTGCTGCAAAGCCTTTTACAGTAAGTACAGTGATGCTCAGTATGAAGATGTAAGTGGTACTTGAAATCATACATGTGGGAGCCACTACTTTCGGAAGACATGGTGTAGTAGATGCTGTGATCCAAAACCCGATAAAAGACAGAATTGTATTTGGGTACAGACATTTTGAGTGATTGCGCTGTACTGGCTTTCTGTGCTTCTATGAATAGATCTTCAAATTATATTGACTGAACTATCCCTGTAATAATAAGTGAATGAGTGACAATCCTGAAATTCACGAAAGGTGGGAACTTTGATTCTGTGCAAGCAGTTGAGCAGATCCGAGAGAGAACATCAGAAGGTATGACGTCTGAAGAACTTGCAGTTCAAGAGGGTCATTTTCATTTGTGGCTGAAAGAATAAACACAGAATAGCATTTGATAAACCAGTTGTGGAAATGTCTGCGTCCATGTAAAGTGATGTAATTGCCTGGTTAACCAAAGTTTTTTTAATTCTTCCTTTTGCAGGAAGAAGACTTTCAGGAAATGATTAAATCTGCACAGATAATGGAAAATCAGTATGGTCATCTTTTTGACAAAATTATAGTAAATGATGACCTTACCGTGGCATTCAATGAGCTAAAAACAACTTTTGACAAATTAGAGACAGAAGCCCACTGGGTTCCAGTGAGCTGGTTACATTCATAACTAAGGGAAATTCCCACAATCATCTTTTTTGTAGAGTGCATGATGAAATCAGTTACCGTTCTGGTGGTAGGGCTTTTTAATCTATATCACTGTTGTAGATGTGCAGTCTTGCTTAAAACTGAATGTTGGTTTTGTTTGTATCTTTATCCAGCCTTACTTCAAACACAATATTTGAGTAGAAGATCCAAAATCAAAATTTGCACAGTACTGTATTTTGAGCAGAGCTTTGAACCTTTTGGTTGTCTTTAATATACAGCTGTATCTCCAAGATGAGGTTGGACTTTTTAGAGAGAAACAGCTAGGGAATTGATACTGGAGTTCAGTGCTTCAGCAGGCCTCAGACGTGGTCCCTCCATCAAGTTTGTACGTTAACAGTTGAAGGTACTAACTTAGCAGCCTTGAGCAGCTCCAGGCAAACAGGACAGCTTTGCTGTTCTTTGGATGGGTCACTATAGGTTCACCTAGGCTGACAATAAGGTGTCCTCTTGCTATTCTAAAAGTGCAACCTTTTTCTTACATATATACAATATAGTCAGAGTGTATTTAAAAATCTTTCTTAAAGGAATTACGACACATTTGCCTTAGTGAGTGGCCTGCATGTTATAGCTTGAGACAACCTCTTAGGACTACATATCAGTGACTCGAGTATTTAATGAGGGGAAGATACGACTTTTAAAAATGATTGTATATGTAACTAAAAGCCCTTCCTTATGGTATTAGTCTTTGTAAGGTTGGTGATATCTTGGGGCAAGTAATGATTACGAAGGACATTTTTATTTGTAAATCCTCAGACAGGATTTCCAGAGTCACTATCCAATAAGTTATAAGAATGTGATTCCTATTCTCAAAGTAGATGTTTTACATGTTACTGATACAGTTAAAATGTGATCATTTTTCACATGTGCAATTGATCATATACTTAAATTGCACTAAAATGTATTTTAGAAAAACTTTTCGTATAATGTTAACTTACCTCTTCATCATCAAAATAATTCTTAACACTGGTCAGGTACCATCCTAATCTTACCATTTTTAAAGAATCTTAAGAAAGACTCTTGTAAATAATTTAGATGGGCTCTCATTTTTCTTTGTTACTACTGAACTTCAGCATACTAGAAAGGGCCATAAGTTGTTTAAGAGAACATGTCTTGCCATTCTTGCATGCAGTAAGACCCTGCCAATCAAAAATCATCACATCTATGACTTTCAAACAGAAAATATTTTTTGTTGATTTGTAAAGAGAGTTTAGATGTCATAAGAAAAATAGAACGTAGTGAAATTTTATATATTTATGAAATCTTTGAAAGGCGTATTTTTTTAATTATCAAATGGAGCTATTCATAAAATAAATTGTATGTAAAGATGTCATAATTTAAAAGAGTAGTTTTATAAGTCAGGGTCAACATTCCATGTAAATATTTGACCTTTGTTCGTACACAGATAGCCCACGAGTGTTATATGTGCACTGTGCACTTGGTAGCATTTTCCACTGGATTTCCTTCAGACGCGTCAAATTTCATATTAGAAACAGAGACAAAAACTGCTGTAATGGTATTGATACACACTCTCACTAAAACAATCAGACCAGATGTTACTTAACATGATCCAGACAGTGAGTTCTAAGTTTATAAAGTCAATAGCAAGCCATCTAGATTTTTAAAGGAGTGGGGAAGAGGGCTGCCGTACTTTAAAGTTGTATGGCTGCTCTAAGAAAATACAAGTCTTACACAGAGAGTTTGGGTAGAATAGACTCCTCCTTGAACTCTAAGATCTCCTATAAATCAAAGCTTCCTGTACAAGGAGTAATGGGAAACGTGTAATTATCTAGGCAATTGTCTGAATAATTTAATTTAGGCAGTCCAACCAAATTCTTTACTGTGGGGGTAGAAGGTAGTGTAATGTGGTGGAAACAGAGTCCTTCTGGCTGTTGGTGGCGATGGGGTGTTATTTAAAAATATAACTGTCCAGGGGCGCCTGGGTGGCTCAGTCGTTGAGCGTCTGCCTTCGGCTCGGGTCGTGATCCCAGGGTCCTGGGATCGAGCCCCACGTTGGGCTCCCTGCTCAGCAGGGAACCTGTTTCTCCCTCTCCCACTCCCCCTGTTTGTGTTCCCTCTCTTGCTGTGTGTCTCTCTCTGTCAAATAAATAAATAAAAATCTTAAAAAAAAAAATATATATATATATAACTGTCCAGACCTTTCTCCCTTTTCACACTAGAATTTTTTGTTTGTTTGTTTGTTTTTAATGAAAAGGGGCACCCTGGCAATTTGAGAAATGTTTTATTAGGTACATGGCTTTGCAAGTGATGTTTACATAGCCATTTTGATATTTAGAGATTAGGTTAAAACTGAGTAAGGCAGTGCCAAGGGCTCGTTGATAACTGTTGCGGAAGGCCCTGGACTCTTGTGTCTGCACCCAGACCACCTCCAGCAAGGAGACGTGCCCGGCGCTCCTCACTGTACTAGTTCAGCCGGCTCCCAAGACAGTGTCAGCCACTGTTGCAGAGAAGAGGAATGTTTATAGTTTTAAGTCCGTATATTTAAAATCCGAGATCAGGAAATTCTATATTCCCGTGATTACCAAATTAGAGTCAGTTAAAAATAAAAAGGTGAAATTGAAGTATTTTTTTCCTGTTGCTTTACTTATATAGATGTTCTTAATATCTTTAAGGCTGACATTCCTGGTATTGTATAATGATTGAATGTATCTAAATTGTAATAATTTAAAATTAACAAACCTGTAATCTTCATAGATTTACAAAACTGTTATTAAAAGCTGCTTGAAGATCTGGATTTCTGTTATTTTCTTTTTGACTAGTAAGGATTTCTAAATAAATGTAATGGAAAACCTTTGATCTTAATAAAGTATCTTCAAATCTGTTCTTGCGCTTGGGTATTTAGGATGTTGTTTCCCATGGTGGATCAAATTCTGTTTTCTACTCTGATGCCACGTGGTTCCTTTGAACTTGCCATGTCTAAAATTAAACTTCATGTTTAACAGGGTTGTTTGAGAGATGGAACTCACTAGTCCTGCTCCTCCCCACACAGTGCAGCCATTTAAAGATACGGAGAAATAAAGGGGGGTGGACGATCGGGGCCCATCTGTGATGGGATCGTCCCTTCTCCTGCTCCTCGCCATCAGGAACTAGAGCATTATCCACATCCTGTTCCTGAATTCCAGTCAGGCAAAACGAAACTTTTTTATTTAGCTGTACATGAGGACAAACTGCCACCTGCTTAGATACACAAGCTAACTAGCAGTGGCCTTGCTTCAACAGTTGGGCCAGTTAGCCCCAGCTGTGCTTCCATGGAAAGACTGTACAGGATAGCAGTTGGAGCGCGGGATCTGGAGCCACACCTCCGGAGTTCAGGCTCTGGTTTTGCCTATTACCAGCTTTGCAACCTTGACACAGTCCTTTAGCCTCTCTGATCAGGTCATAATTCTGCTTACCTCATGGGATCGTTGTGGGCATGGAAGAGCTGATTCACGTAAAGTACTTGGAACAAAACCTGGGAAAGAAATATTCAATAACTGTGAACTCCTGTGTCATAGCGATTATTCTCACATCACACAATTTTAAAATAGCTCTATAATCACCCCATATAAACAGTTCTCCATTAGCAAATTCACTGGAAGTTTCCTAATAATTTCTATGATGGTTTTATTATGTAAAAAACATCCATTACTTCCAAGTGATACATCAGGACCTAATTAAGTAATCCTATATAGGGAAGTGAACGGATTTTTATTTTTAGCCACTGGTATGTAATAGAACTATCAATTTGAAAGAAATGTCCCTTAATTGTATTAATGCCCTTTCTTCTGCTGCCACACTTCCTTTCCAAAGGAGAAGGAGCAAGCATCCTTACCCTCAAGCTCCCAGAGGGCAGGGAGTATTTTTTTGAAACCGCTGTCTTATACACACACTCTGACGCTGGACCAACAACTGCCGACCAAACTGTACTTATGACATCTGTATGATTTCCATTCACTATCTCATCTAATAAAATAGCAACCACACTATTTTCACTGCATTGTGCTTCCCAGTGTTGCTATAACTTGAGCCAGAGCTGGAAACATGAGATCTGGTAATTTGGAGAGGGTTTACCCTTTTTATGCATGCACAGTTTATAATTTTCTCAAAAAGCTGTTGCATTAAGTCAGAACTTGTTGCACCTATGCCTATAAGAACTGGTTAATCCACAAAAAGTGCCTATTATCAGAAGCAGACTTGTATAGCATAATATGCAATTTTGTTTAGTCCGCCTGAGTCCTGGTCCTTAGTGATGAATCAAGACAATTTGCACTTTGCAGGGATTAGTCTGAGTTGGTCGTGCTACCCAATTCCAGGTAATGTCTGTTGGAGAAGCTGTGAATAAGAGTTGTTCCTCTGATTTGCTTTATCAAAGATTAAACATCTGCGTGAGGTAAGAGATCTTTTATGCCTTTGTTGTTTGAGATACTTCAATTATTTTGTGATGTTTGCCAATATGACAGCCATAATCCCAACCTTAAACCAGAGGATAATAAAGGTCAATCTGTGGAATGCCCGAGTAGAAAAAAGAAAAAATCCTAAATCCCTATTATCGAGCTGTTGAACTGATCCTGGGACCTCCTTCCACTAATTGCTGAATACACAATAAAGGTTCTCATGGACTGTTGATGGAAATGTACATTGGTACAGCCACTGTGGAAAACAACAACTATGGAGGTTCCTCAAACGGTTAAAAACAGAACTGCATTATGATCCAGCAATACCACTTCTAGGTATATATCTGAAAGAAATGAAATCACTATCTCAAAGAGATATCTGTACTCCCATGTTCATTGCAGCATTACTCATAATAGGCAAGACAAGGAAACAACTTAAGTGTCCATCAACAGATGAATGGATAAAGAATGGATATATACACACACCAATATTATTCAGCTATGAGAAAGAAGGAGATTCTGCATTTTGCAACATGGATGGATTTTGAGGGTCTTATACTAAATGGAATAAGTCAGAGAAAGGCAATAACTATGTTCTCATTTATATATGTATTCTGAAAAAGGCAAACTCAGAACGTAGGACGGTCATTGCCCGGGGCTGGAGGGTAGGGGAAATGGGGAGATGCTGGTCAAGGGTACAAACTTCCAGTTACAAGAGAAATAAATTCTGGGGCTCAAATGTCCAACATACTGACTATAGCTAACAACTTTCAAGTACATTATACAGTATAGGTAAGAGTAGATTTTATCACCACACACAGAAAAAAGGTAATTATATGAGGTCTTGGAAGTGTTAACTAACACTGTTGCAATCCTCTCACAATACATACGTGTATTAAATCATCACCTTGTACACCCTAAACTTACGCAATGTTACAGGTCAATTATACTTCAATAAAGCTGAAAAAATATAAATGTTCTGATGGTTTAAGTCACTGTTAGGCTGTTCACCTGGAAAGCAGCATCCATGAGTAACTCAGGCCTCTCTCACTCTTCCTTTCACTTACCAAAGGCGGTCTTTCTGCTCAGCTGTCAACAAGCCCTGGAGTGAGACACAGTGATTGAACTTGAAAACACTCTGGAACCATAAAAATCATATAATCATCTAAATAGATACAGAAAAGCACTTGATAAAATTCAACATCCATTCATGTTAAAAACTCCCAAGAAGCGGGTTTAGAGGGAACATACCTCAAAATGATAAAAGCCATATATGAAAAACCCACAACTAACGTCATAGTCAATGGTGAAAAACTAAGCACCTTTCCCCTGAGGTCAGGAGCAAAACAAAGATGTCCACTCTCACCACTTTTATTCAACTTAGTACTGGAAGTCCTAGCTTCCAGTAAAAACAAAAGGCATCCAAATTGGTAAGGAAGAAGTAAAACTCTATTTGCGGATGACGTGATACTATACATAGAAAACCCTAAACACTCCACAAAAAAACTATTAGAAATAATAAATGAATTCAATAAAGATGCAGGACACAAAATTAATACACAGAAATCACTTGTATTTCTAAACAGTAGTAACAAACTAGCAGAAAGAGATATTAAGACAATTCCATTTACAATTACACCAAAAAGAATAAAACACCTAGGTATAAACCTAACCAAGGAGTGAAAGACCTGTACCTGGAAAACTATAAAACATTGATGAAAGAAACTGAAGATGACACAAATGAAAAGAATATTGTTAAAATGTCCACACTACCCAAAGCAATCTACAGATTCAATGCAATCCCTATTGAAATACCAACAGCATTTTTTACAGAACTAGAAACAAATCATTTTATAGAACAAACTAGAGAGCCCAGAAATACACTCACACTTATATGGTTCACTAATCTACAACAAAACAGGCATGAATATACAATGGGAACAAAAGTCTCTTCAATATATGGGGTTGGGAAAACTGGACAGCTACATGCGAAAGAATGAAACTGAACCACTTTCTTATACATAAAAATAAACTCAAAATGAATTAAAGACCTAAATGTGAGATATGAAACCATAAAACTAAAAGAAAACATAGGCAGTAATTTCTTTGACATCAGTTTTAACAACATTTTTCTAGATAGGTCTCTTCAGGCAAGGGAAACGAAAGTAAAAATAAATTATTGGGACTATACCAAAATAAAAAGCTTTTGCACAGCAAAGAAAACCATCAACAAAACAAGAAGGCAACCTACGAAATGGGAGAAGATTATTTGCACATGATATATCTGATCAGGGGTTAATATCCAAAATAATATAAATAACTTATACAACTAAACACCAAAAACCCCACAAGTAATTCAATTAAAAATGGGCAGAGGACCTACATATAAATTTTTCCAAAGAAGACATACAGATGGCCAACAGACACATGACAAGATGCTCAACATCACTAATTATTAGAGAAATACCAATCAAAACCACAATGAGATATCACCTTACATCTGTAAGAATGGCCAGAATCAAAAAGACAAGAAATAACAAGTGTTGGCGAGGATATGGGGAAAAAGGAATCCTTACACACTGTTGGTGGAAATGTAAATTGGTGCAGCTGTGGTGGAAAACAGTATGGAGGCTCCTCAAAATACTAAAAATAGAAAAGCCATATGGTCCAGTAATTCCACTACTGGGTATTTACCCAATGAAAATGAAAACAGATTTCCTTTAAAAATGAAATCCAGGGGCGCCTGGGTGGCTCAGTCGGTTAAGCTTCTGCCTTCAGCTCAGGTCATGATCCCGGGTCCTGGGATCGAGCCCCACATTGGGGTCCCTGCTCAGTGGGGAGTCTGCTTCTCCCTCTCCCCCTCCCCCTGCTTGTGCTGTCTCTGTCTCTCTCCAATAAATAAAGAAAATCTTTAAAAAAAAAAATAACCAGGGCTATAGAACAATATAATTACTGTAAATGTTAAAGAGAAGCTATTATAGCGTAAGTAAAAGTACTGGCAACAGTACTTGGTAGATGCAAGCAAAAAGAAACAAAACAAAGGAGGCAGTAAGAAGAAAAAGAAGAAGAAAAAGAAACAAAACAAACAAACAAAACAAAGGAGGCAGTAAGAAGAAGAAGAAGAAAAAGAAACAAAACAAACAAAAAGAAAACAAAGGAGGCAGGAAGAAGAAGAAGAAAAAGAAACAAAACAAAAAGAAAACAAAGGCAGTAAGAAGAAGAAGAAGAAGAAAAAGAAACAAAACAAACAAAAAGAAAACAAAGGAGGCAGTAAGAAGAAGAAGAAACAAAACAAAAAGAAAACAAAGGAGGCAGTAAGAAGAAGAAAAAGAAACAAAACAAACAAAAAGAAAACAAAGGAGGCAGTAAGAAGAAGAAGAAGAAACAAAAACAAAAAGAAAACAAAGGAGGCAGTAAGAAGAAGAAGAAGAAGAAGAAAAAGAAACAAAACAAACAAAAAGAAAACAAAGGAGGCAGTAAGAAGAAGAAGAAGAAGAAAAAGAAACAAAACAAACAAAAAGAAAACAAAGGAGGCAGGAAGAAAGAAGAAGAAAGAAGAAGAAAGGAGAAGAAGGAGAAGAAGAAGATCAAGACTGAATTCAATGTTTATTAATTGGGTCGATTAATCCTCCTGTAGTAATCAGTAGTATAAGCCACAAAAGGAAGAGCACAGACAGAAGACATAAAGCAAAACCTCTCATGAGAAACATAATCAACAAAACCACATTATTTGGTTATTTTTAAAACACTTCGCTTAGACTGAAGAAAAATGGTTGTAGAAGGTCCACATGTCTTAATTTCTCTGGCTGATCTGATAGCCATGGAAAGAATGTTTTATCCTGCAAATTGATGTTACATCTTCTATTGGAGAGCCCCACTGAGCATTTATGAAACACAGACCCCAAGTAGGCCACAAGGAAAGCCTCATTAAATTCCAAAATATTGAAATATTTCAAATTACATTGTATCACCACAGTCCAATAGAACTGAAACTGAATGACAAATAGAAACCAAAGCGGGGCGGGGCGGGGAAACCACCTAGAAAAATTTTGTGAAAAATTTGTAAGTGTTCTGATCACTGAGGAAATGAAAATGAAACTGCAGGTTGTTCGGAAAACAGTGAAGCTCTTGATCTATGAAACAGGACTGAAACTGAGCTTGGGAACATTTGTTGCCTTAAAAGCTTTTCGGAGGAAAAAAAAAATAAATATTGGCTCAAGCAACTTGGGAAATGAGGACATGAGTGCTATTTTGGCTAGGTTATAATATACACTGAATTTTCCAGGAATGCACTACCATGTAAATCAAAAGAAGACTGCATTTCATTTTTTTCAGAACGCAGTATGAGTTTTTCACCATTGTGGACCCTCGTGTCACTAACGGATCAATAGTGCTGTGGCACCTGTGCCTCACGTGAGTGCGCACGCCTTGCCGTGGCACGTGCGCTGACTGCATTTGACTCCTGCTATCTTTTTTTAAAAAGTTTATTTACTTATTTGAGAGAGAGAGTCCCGGGGGGGGGGGGGGTTGGCTAGGGGCAGAGGGAGAGGGAGAGAAAGTCTCTAAGCAGACTCCACGTGGAGCCCTACCGACACAGGGCTCCGTCTCACGACCCTGAGATCATGACTTGCGATCACAACCTGAGCCAAAACCAAGAGCTGGACGCTCAACCGACTGCAGCACGCAGGCGCCCCTGACCACCGTTATCTTTAGAGAAGAGCTGCCTGAGCGTGCACATGTCAAAGTGTATATTCTGGGCTCAACTGCTTCCCTTTGATTCTCCTTTACTTTACAATGGGGTTTCTTCTTAATTCTGCAGATTCCATGATCTATGGATTTCATGTCAGGATAGCAAAAGAGACAACACACCATTTCTCTTTATTTTTTTATTTTTTTAAAGATTTTCTTTATTTGACAAAGAGAGAGAGAGGGAGAGCACAAGTAGGCAGAGAGGCAAGCAGAGGGTGAGGGAGAAGCAGGCTCCCCGCAGAGCAGGGAGCCTGATGTGGGGCTCGATCCCAGGACCCTGGGACCATGACCTGAGCTGAAGGCAGACGCTTAACGACTGAGCCACCCAGGCGCCCCCACACAATTTCTCTTATAGAAAGGGACCACCAAGTATGATACAGTTGATTACTGGATGTATTGGCCATTCAAATCCCACCTACTTTGTACTCTTTTAATTTCAATGCTCATCCTGATTTAATATTACATTTTGATATGATTCGTATATAATTGAGCATAAGCTAGTATCCCTGCAGACACTACTGCTATAAATAGGCTGAAGAAGAAAATATCTTTAAAGTCAGAAATATTTTCAAAACATATCTAAGAGGACTAAATAAAATGACAAACTAAATTACTGCAGACCTAAATATTAAATTTAAAAATCAGCTAATAGATTCCCCTAGAACATAACTTTAAATAAAGGATAGGGATGCAAATTGAGAAAAAATATTGAGATGTGGAAAACAGATCCAAGAGAGCCAATATCTACCTACCTAGTAGGATCTCCCATCTTCCCTAAATTAAAGATAGGTCCTCAGATTTTAAGATCCAGATATTTCTTTTGAAAATTTGTAAACCTCAGCAATAGAGAAAGAATCCCATGATGAGAGAGACAGAGAGAGATGGAAAGAAGAAAAAGGAGGAGGAAGAGGAAGGGGAGGAGGAGGAGGAGGAGGGTGAGAGGGAAGGAGGGAAAAGTTATCTGCTGGCATCAAGCATCTCATGTGCAAAGGACAAAGGACACATTATGTACTGTGGGAAAAATGGGTATGAGCCTAGAATTCTATAACCAGCCACTGCTCACACCAGACTGTCATTCAAGAGTGACAGTAAAATGAACTTATTTAGACATACAAGAACTTAGACATATTTACCACCCCTATATTCTTCCTGGAAGAAAAATTCAAAGATGCACTCTAGCAATGAAAATGAACTGATGAAATAGGAAGGAATGAATAAAACCAATAGTGATAAGTAAAAGAATCAGCACGATTTACAGACAGTACTAAAGATTTGGGTTCAAATCACTCCTACACTACTTCTTACCTGGGTTACCTCATTCAATTTACTCATCCTTCCCAGGCCTGCATTTCTTTATCTACCAAATGAAAGTAATAATAATAGGATGGACCCAGTAGAGTTTGTGGAGATGCTCTACATAAAGCCCTTAGTATAGTGTTCACATCTGGTAAATATTCAATAAATATTAGCTATTATGGGTTTCAAATTGCTCAAACATTTCTGGAGGGCAATTTTGCAGTCCCATCACAATTTAAAATACATGTGCCCTTAGACCAGTTTCATTTGCATGCTCCTATTTATACTGGAATGTTAATTGCAGTTGAATTTGTTATAGAAAAAATTATATTCAACCTACCATCAGTAAGAGAATGATAAACAGTGGTATAATAGTTTTGATTATTATGCCACTATTGAAAAATATGAGGGTTTTTGTATTGTTTTATTATACTGTACATATTAACTTGAAGGGTGCTACATTCTTGTGTATGAAGGCCTATATAAAATGATTTGGAAAGATCCAAACCGACTAGTACTGGTGGTGCACCTGGGGACGTGCAGGTCCCGAAGATTCTCGCTTTCTAGTGCATCCTGACCTGTATTATTCAAATTGTTTTATTGTTTAGCACATTCTACCTTTACAGTTCAAGTTTTTAAAACGTGAATAAATGCCTCACAAATATAACACTCAACTTTGGTTACAATATGTCCTAAGAGTGCTTTATTTTGTAAAAAGTGTACCTGGATCTAGTGTAGGAGGTAAGACAGATTTCACCTGTGTGCCCTTGCTGGAAATGCGTGACATTTACCTGCACCCTATTTTGGAATCCTGATCAATAGTGAATGTCACCGTTTGCACGTGTTCTCCCAGTCCCTTTCCTTTATGCCTCGTATGGTGTCACAAAGGGAGCGCTGCTTAGGTTTACATCTTTTTCTACCCTTCTTTTCTCCAGGCTTTCCCGGACCACCTCACTCACCCCTATGGTTACATCTACAGGAAAGTAAGACGAGCGCTAACATTCGCTGGGCACATATTTTGTTCTAAGAACTTTTAACAAGCTTCCGCATTTACTGCTCACACCAGTCTAAACGAAAGCGGTATCCTTGTTTTCCAAATAAGAAAAGAGAGATGCACAGAGTCTAAGAAACTTGCCCCCCAAGTCATGCAGCCAGTGTATGTGATATGGCATCTAAGTTCCATGGTGCCTGGTTCCAAAACCATGTTTTACTATCCTTTAAACCATTTGTCTTCTATACGTTTAATCGCACTGACTGTGATTTTTTTGTTTGTATATTACAGGCATGACACATTTTCACTCTCTGACTCGGTTTCCTCCTCTGTGAAGTGTGGATAATAATAATGCCCACCTCGTTAGGACTGTTATGAGGATCAACCCTGAGTTAGTATTTCTGATAATGCTCAGAATTGTACTTGGCATGTGGTGAGTGCTACATAGAAATTTGGTGGTGAATTTGGTGGTGGTTGTTTTCCCCTTGAATTCTAGACCCTCATTTCCAGGTGAATCAGATTTCCTTGATTAACCCTCATATGTAAAAGTGGTCACCAGCACCTGTCAGTTCTATCTCAGAGACATCTCTCCTTAACCCACTGCAAAGTACTGTAGCATCCTTTCCTGGACCTATTCCAATCCCCCCCAACTGGCCCTTCTTCTTCAGTCTGGCCCTGCTGTGATTCATCCTCAATATTCCCTGCTTGAGTGATTTTTCTAAAACATAAATTTGATTAGGATACTCTCTTGCTTAAATCCTGGTGATGTCTTACAAGTCAATAATTTTAAAAATGGGCAAAAAATGTGAACACTTCACAAAAGAAAATATATAAATGGCCAACAAGCACATAAAAGATGCTCAACATCACTCATCAACAGGGAAATGCAAATTGAAACCACAGTTTCTATACAACCATTAGGTTGACTAAAATTAAAAAGACTGACTATGCCACATTATGGCAAGGACATGGAACAACTGGAAATCTCATACATTGCTGAAGGGACGAAAACATGGTAAGCTGCTTTGGAAAACGATTCTGCAGTTTCTTAAGTTAAATATACTTTTATCATATAGTCATTCCACTTCTAGATATTCACCAAAGGGAAACAAAAGCATATATTCACATAAAGACTTATCCACAAATCTCCACCTCAGTATTATTTGTTATAGCCCCAAATTGGAAACCCAAATGTCCATCAACAGGCAAAAGGATAAATACATTCTAATATATCCACAGAAGGGAACAGAACTCCAGAACAGAAAAGAGTAAACTAATGAAACATGTAACAATATTGAAGAATCTTAAAACCATTATGCTGAATGAACAAAGCTAGACGGGAAAAGAGAACATCGCGTATGGTTCCATTTATAGAAATTTCAAGTAACTTATAATGATAGCATTCAGTGATTCCAGAGTATGGAGATGGAAAGGAAGAGAGGTATTATAAAAGGTATAAGGAAACTCTTGGGGTTAATGGATATGTTCATTATTTTTAATTTTGGTAATAATTTCACAGGTATATACATTTGTCAAAGCTGATCAAATTACACTTTAAATATTAATTTTATCTCAATAAAGTTGTATAAAAAATGAGACAAATTTTGAAAGAATAAAACCACACACACGCACAGAGACCTAGTTGCCAGGCATCTATAACACAACACAACACAATCCAATCCTGGTATAAAATGTCTTTTATGATCCGTCCACTGGCTGGATTTTGACCTTCATTTCCAACCATGGAGCTCTCTGGCACCTCACATATATCTCTAAAATATTGGTTAGATTCATTGTATTTATCTGCCCTTAAGTTTGTCTGCCCCTGCATTCCAGTCTCGGTAGGATGAAGGCAGAAAAGGTTCGGTTATAATGGGCTCCTCTCTCCCGCCTGCAATGCTTGGCATCTCAATAATTTGTGGGAAAGTGGGAGAAACAATGACAATTTATTTAGCTGGACAATGGAAGTCCATTTGGTAGTCTCTGGAAGTGCTATCCCGTGTAGTTGATATTTTAGACTTATGGATATGTTCTTGAGGACAAAGGAAAATTAGCCCTATAACTCTCCACACTGAGATCTTCAGGTGGTAGAAATATGCAAAGCCATTATCCAGCAGACTGCCATTTCCTGCCATGAGGTAATAATACCAACTGTAATGAAAACTTGGGGCCAGGTTCTCTCGAGAATTAGAGAATAAAAATCTGGTCCCTCATTTTTGGTCACATTTTATAACCCATCATGAGTTAGAGAATATTCTTTAGAACTTTCAGATAGCTGAGATGAACAAATATTTTTATAAAGTATACTTCTTTCATCCCCATAGTCCCTAAAGATCAGTTCCTTTTTATAACTTATTTCTGTTTCATCAATAGATGAAAATTCCTAAATAAGAAAATACTATGGGGGCTCAACCCTTATAAGGCTGGCAGGAGACATACTTACACACAAAATATTACTTAGTTGAGATTTTTTTTCTCTTAAACTCTTTACCTCATGTATCTAAACTTGAACTCACCTTCCCGCCAAAACTCCTCTACCTTCTGTATTCTCAGCCGTAGTTAATGGCTCCACAGTCCCTCAAATGGGCCCAGCTAGACTCTCCCTGTGTACCCTCACCTCTCCCTATTCTTCACTGTTGTAAGCAGAATTCTGAGATGACCCTCAGAATCCCCACCCTTTGGTGTACATACACCTTCTCCTGGTTGTTCAAACACCAATTTTGGTGCTGCTGTCAAGGATCTGACACTAAGGAGAGTCTCTGTTCCTGGCTTTGAAGATGGAGGGGAACCGCATGTCAATGAATGCAAGTGGCTTCTAGGAGCCGAAAGTAACCCCTGGCTGACAGCAAGAAAGTGAGGATTGCAATTGCAGTCCTACAATTGCAAGGGACTGAATGTGGCCCACAACCACATGAATTTGGAAATGGACCCTGAGCTCCAGAAGAGATGAGCCAGTAAGCCCTGTTGATACCCTGACTTTGGCCTTTTGAGCCCTGAGCAGAGAACTCAGCCATACCACGCCTGGGCTTCCGACCCTACAGACCTGGGAACCAAAAATGACCATTGTTCTAAACTGCTGAAGTCAGCAGTGCCACAATCCCTGTGGTAGAGGGTTACACAGGAAGAGAAAATAGGATGTTCACCCCCTACATACATTCTGCCACTGAATCCTACCAAATCTCTTAGCTTCATCCTAACATCTCTCTCCCTTAATATAAGGTCTGTCCTCCTTCTTAATAAATTTTTAAGTGTACAATAGAGTATCATTCTCTATAGACACAATGTTGTACAACACATCTCTAAACTTATTTATCCTATAAAACTGGAATTTAAAAAATTTTAATTCCAGAAAATTGTTCTATTCAGGTGTACAATATAGCGATTCAACACTTCCATACATTACTCAGTACTCATCACAGTAAGTGTCCTCTTTAATCGCCATCACTTATTTCACCCATCCCCCCTGCCCCACTTCCCCTCTGGAAACCATCAGTTTGTTCTCTATAGTTAAGAATCTATATCTTTCTGTTCTTTGTTTTGTTTCTTAAATTCCACATATGAGTGAAATCATTTGGTTTTTGTCTTTCTCTGGCTCACTTATTTCACTTACCAATATGCTTTTTAGCACCATCCATGTTTTTGCAAATGGCAAGATTTCATTCCTTTTTATAACTGAGTAATATTCCATTGTATATACATCTTCCTTATCCATTCATCTATCAATGGACACTTGGGCTGCTTCCATAATTTGGCTATTGTAAATAATGCTGCAATAAACATAGGGGTGCATATATCTTTTCAAATTAGTTTTCCTATTCTTTGGGTAAATACCCAGTAGTAGGATTCCCGCCAAAACTTATATCTATTTGTATTGTTTTGAGGAACCTCTATCCTGTTTCCCACAGTGGCTACACCAGTTTGCATTCCCACCAACAGTGCAAGAGGGTTCCTTTTTCTCCGCATCCTCCCCAACACTTGTTTCTTGTGTTTTTGATTTTAACCATTCTGACAGGTGTGAGGTGTCAGGTGATAACTCATTGCAGTTTTGATTTGCATTTCCCTGATGATGAGTGATGCTAAGCATCTTCTCATGTGTCTGCCATCTGGATGTCTTCTTCTTTGGAGAAATGTCTATTCATGTCTTTTGCCCAATTTTTAATTGGATTATTTGGTTTTTAAGTTGTAGGAGTTATATATATATATATATATACACACACACACAAACATACATACATAACTAACCCTTTATTGAATATGTCATTTGCAAATATCTTCTCCCATTCAGGAGGTTGTCTTTTATTTTTGCTGATTGTTTCCTTCACCATGCAGAAGCTTATTTTTATGTAGTCCCTATAGTTTATTCTTGCTTTTGTTTCCCTTGCCTCAGGAAACATCTAGAAAAATATTGCTATAGTTGATGTCAGAAATTATTGCCTGTGCTCTCTTCTAGGGTTTTTATGGTTTCAGGTCACCCATTTAGGTCTTTAATGCATTTTGAATTTGTTTTGTGTATGGTGAAAGAAAGTGGTCCAGTTTCATTCTTTTGCATGTTGCTGTCCAGTTTTCCCAACACCGTTTGTTGAAGAAACTTTTTGCCATTGCAGATTCTTTCCTGCTTTGTCGAAGATTAACTGACCATATAATTGTGGGTTTATTTCTGGGATTGCTACTCTGTTCTATTGATCTATGTGTCTATTTTTGTGCCAGTACCATACTGATTTTTTTGGGGGGGGTGCAGAGGGAGAGTGTTCTTTTAATAATTGGAATCCTGCTGTATGTACTCTATTTTAATGTGCCTGTCAGAGAGGTTCCCGGCCCAGCACACTCTTTTCATCCATTACATATTCCATAGAATTGGTGTCACCATTTGCATTGCTTCATTCTGCCATTATAATTATGACCACTGTTGTGCACAAATTTGAGTACAGGGGCTGTAATTTGAGGGGGAGAGTATCAATTTGAGTCCCTGTTGATCTGAGGTGAAGGTGTGTTGACTTGGCATTGAGCAAGCACCAGGCAGTGCACACTGACTAGGGCAGGAGGGCGGCTGGACTGTGGATTTGGGATAGGCTGACGGCACTGTGTGTGATGGGGTAGTGGCTGGTTTTACTCCTGGTTTAGTGGTCACGAATTCCTTTAACTTTTGTTTGTCTGGGAAACTCTATCCTACCTTCTGTTCTGAATGATAGCTTTGTTTGAGAGAATATTCTTCGCTGTAGATTTTTTTCCTTTCAGCACTTTGAATATATCCTGTGCCACTCCCCTCTGGCCTGTAAAGCTTCTGCTGAAAAATCCACTTAGCCTTATGGGGTTTCCTTTGTATGTAACTGCTTTCCTTTTCTCTTGTTGCTTTTAAAATTCTCTCTTTATCACTCCTTTTTGCCATTTTATTTTCTGTGTGTCTTGGTGTAGACCTCTTTGAGTTGATTTTTTGGGGGGTTTTCTGTGCCTTCTGGATCTAGATTTCTGTTTCTTTCCCCAGATTTGGGAAGTTCTCAATATTATTTCTTCAAATAAATTTTCTGCCCCCTTTACTCTCTCTTCTCCTTCTGGGACCCCTATAATGTGACTGTTATTATGCTTGATGGTGTCACTGAGTTCCCTAGATCTATTCTCATTTTGCATAATTTTTTTTCTCTCACCTGCTCAGCTTGATTACTTTCCATTACACCATCCTCCAGGTCACTGATCATCATTCTGCTTCCTCTCATTTACTATTTATTCCAGGTATGCTATTCTTTTCTTTTTTTTTTTTTAAGATTTTTTCTTTTTAAGATTTTATTTATTTGAGAGAGAGAGAGAGAATGAGAGACAGAGAGCATGAGAGGGAGGAGGGTCAGAGGGAGAAGCAGACTCCCTGCCGAGCAGGGAGACTGATGCAGGACTTGATCCCGGGACTCCAGGATCATGACCTGAACCAAAGGCAGTCACTTAACCAACTGAGCCACCCAGGCACCCCAGGTACTCTATTCGTAATTTCATTTATTGAGTTCATCATCTCTGATTGGTTCTTTTTTATGTTTTCTATCACTTTGTTGATGGTTTCACTGAGGTTCTCCATTCTTTTCTCAAGTCTAGTGAGTATCTTTATGACAATTACTTTAAATTCTCTATGAGGCATATTACTTATCTCCATTTGCTTGGGACTCTTGCTATGATTTTGTTCTGTTCTTTCATTTAGGACATATTCCTCTGTTCCTCATTTTGTCTATTGCTGTGTCTGTTTCTATGTGTTAGGAAAGTCAGCTACATCTCCTGTTTTTGAAAGTAGTGGCTTTATAAAGAATAGGTCCTGTAGTACCCTGTGGTGCAATGTCTCCTTTTCACCAGAAAATGGTGCTTTGGGGGTGTCCTACTGTTGTGACTGAGCTGTATTTGCCTTCAGTCCAGTTGTCTGAAATGGCTCTCTTTGCCTGTTGTGGGCAGGGTCTGGTCCCTGTGTTAGTGGGCCAATCTGGGGCCACCTTGGGCTTGAGTTGAGTCAGACCAGGCATTTTCCAGAGATGAAGTAGCACCAAACTGCAGGGCACTTTCCCTATGCTGTCCCCTGAGAAGCTTTTATTGGTGGGCAGGGCCTATAGTCAGACCAGTTGTCTGCCACCAGCCCGCTGCTAGGGCCACAGTCAGACTTGTGCGTGTCGTTTTCTTTCCCTCTCCCTGGGGCAGGACTCACTTTGGAGTGGTACTAGCCCCTGTCTGGGCTGCCTGCACTCTGCCACACTTGTGGTACTGCTTTGAAGGGATCTGACCAAGAGCATTTGTTGGGGGGGTGGGAAGGTCCACAATCTGCACAGGGGCTGGAGGGGTAGGGTTAGCAAGGTCTGTGGGCTGGTGGTCCCTGAGGAAGGGGCCCTGCAGCACCAGAACTGAAGCAGGACAGTCTAGAGGGGTGGATCCATGGAAGCACAGCTCGGAGGCGTGGGGGGAGGGGGGGGGCAGGCAGCGATGCAAGCAAGTTAGGTGGCAAGTCTTGACACTGGTTCCCACAAGTAGCCAGGTATCTAGGCCAGTGGGCAAGGGAGGGAAATGGCACCTGCCTGCTTCTTTGTTCCTAGAGTCTGTCCCTCCTGGACACACTCCAAGATTAGTAAACAACTCTCTCTCCCCTATGCCCCAGGCATTTTCAAACTGCTGGTTCTATCCTGTATCTCTGCAGGTGATTTGTTCTGCTGTCTCTTTGAGGGAAAGGACTCAACTTCCTCTCACCTGCCCAGCTCTCTGAGAGCCAAGCTGCTGATTTTTAAAATTCCAGTTTTTAAGTACTGCTGGTTTTAAGAACTGATGAAATTCAAAATTTGGCCGCTTTGGTTTTCAAAGCCAAATGTTATGGGGATTTGTCGTCCCTGTGTGGGCTCCCCTGGTGTGAGGGTCTCCTTCTCTCATTTCTCCAGGCCCTGGCTGGCTCCCTCCTTCCTGAGGAAGGCCCTGTGAGTCCATTTAGCACCAAACTCTGTCTCCATCCTTCCTACCTTCTTTGATGTGCCTCTTGTCTATGTTTAGCTGGGGGGTCTGTTTCGCCAGACTTCAGATCATCTTCTGGGTTATTTATGCTAATGTGAGTATTATGTAGGTGTACCCAGGAGACAGGTGAGCCCAGGGTCCTCCTACTCCACCAACTTCCCAGCAGTCTCTGTGCTAGTACCATATTGTTTTGATTACTACAGCTTTGTAGTATATTTTGAAATCTGAGATTGTGATACCTTCAGTTTTGTTCTTTTTCAAGATTGCTTTGGCTATTCGGGGGGCTTTTGTGGTTCCAAACAAATTTTAGGATTATTTGTTCTAGTTCTGTGAAAAATGTTGTTGGTATTTTGATAAGGATTGCATTAAATCTGTAATTGTTTTGGATAGTATGGACATTTTAGCAATTCATTCTTCCCATGAACGTGGAATATCTTTCCATTTGTTTGTGTCATCTTCAATTTCTTTCATCAATGTCTTATAGTTTTCAGAGTACACACAGAGTACAGTACAGTTTTCACCTCCTTGTTTAAATTTATTCCTAGGTATTTTTATTGTTTTTGGTGCAATTGTAAATGGGATTGTTTTCTTAATTTCTCCTTCTGCTACTTCATTATTGTATAGAAATGCAATGGATTTCTATATATTGATTTTGTATCTTGTGACCTTACTGAATTCATTTATCAGTTCTAGTAGTTTATTGGTAGACTGCTTAGGGTTTTCTGTATATAGTATGATGTCATCTGCAAATAGTGAAGAGTTTTCCTTCTTTCTTACCAATTTGGATGCCTTTTCTTTCTTTTTCCTTGTCTGATTTGTGTGGTTAGGACTTATATTTCTTATCTGATTGCTGTGGCTAAAGTGGTGAGAGTGGACATTCTTGTCTTGTTCCTGATCCTAAGGGGAAAGCCCTCAGCTTTTCACCACTGAGTATGATGTTAGCTGTCAGTTTTTCATAGATGGCCTTTATTATGTTGAGGTATGTTGCCTCTAAGCCTACTTTGTTGAGGATTTTTATAAGTGGATGTTGCATTTTGTCAAATGCTTTTTCTGCATCTCTTGAAATGATCAAATGGTTTTATCCTTTCTCTTGTTGATATAATGTATCACTTTGATTGATTGCAAATATTGAACCACCCTTGCATCCCAGGAATAAATCCCACTTGATTGTGGTGAATGATTTTTTTTTGTTTACTATATTGTTGGATTCTGTTTGCTAGTATTTTGTTGAGGATTCTTGCATCTATGTTCATCAGAGATATTGGCCTATAGTTCTCTTTTTTTATAGTGTCTTTATCATAAGTTTTGGTATCAGGGTGATGCTAGCCTCTTGGAATGAATTTGGAAGTTTTCCTTCCTCTTCTACTTTTTGGAATAAAAACTAGAATTTCATACCCACTAATTAACAACTCCCCCATTTTCACCTCTCTCATCCCCTGGAAACCACCATTCTATTCTTTGCCTCAATGAGTTTCACTATTTTAGATGCCTCATAGAAGTGGAATTGTGCAGTATTTGTCCTTCTGTGAATGGCTTATTTCACTTAGCATAATGTCTTCAAGGTTCATCTATGTTGTCACTTATTCTAGGATTTCCATCTTTTTTAAGGCTCAATAATATTCCTTTGTATGCATGTACCACATTTTCAAAAATTCATTATTCCATTGATGGACATTTAGGTTGTTTCCACATCTTGGCTACTGTGAATAATGCTTCAATGAGCATGGGTGTGCAGTTATCTCTTCAAGATTCTAATTTCAATTCCTTTGGATAAATATCCAGAAGTAGAATTGCTAAATCCTATGGTAGTTCTATTTTCAATTTTATGAGGAACCTCCACATTCCCTTCCACAACAACTGCACCATTTTGCATCCTCACCAATAATGTAAAGGGTTCCAATTTCTCCACATTCTCCACATCCACAACACTTGTTGTCTCTTTTGGGTTTGTTTGTTTGGTTTTTATAACAACCATCCTAACATGTGTGAGGTGGTATCACATTGTGGTTTTGATTTGCATTTCCCTATGGCAAATGATATTAAGTGGACATGTTGAATGTAAGAAGACTATAGAACATCAATGTGATATTCAGTAGGTAGTTGGATGTATGAGTCTGAAGCCTAGAGAAAGATCTGGGATGGGTATCCAGATTCCTGAATCCATGGAACAAAGGTGCTAGTCAAAACATGAGAATGGATGACATCATCCATGGAGAGGATATAAGAGGAGAGGAATGATGTACTAAGACAGAATCTCAGGTTACATCAACTTTTACTAGATACATGGAGAAGCCAGATGTGTGAAGAGAATTAGAAGAGAGTGGTATCATAGAAGCCAAGAAAGTAGAAAATATCAAGAAGAAAAGAATGACCAATGATATCAAATACAGCAGAGAACACAAGAAGGGTCAGGACAATGTCCATTGGTGGTCACTGGTAATCTTAATGAAAACACTTTCAGGTAAGTGGTAAAGGGAGAAGTCAAACTGAAGTGCACTGGAAGGTGAGACAATGAAAATAGTAAATCTATATTACTTACTTGCAAGGTCTCAGTGAGAATGATAGTCAAGTGGCTGGACCATACCACAAGAAAGCTTAGTGTCAAGAGAGGAATTTTTTAGAGTGAGAGACTTGGACATACTTATAGACTGATGGCAGTAAGGATGTAGAGAGGCTATAAAAGGAAAAAGGAGTGACCTACGGAGCAAAGTCCTGGGAGACGTGGGAAGATAAAGGATCAAGGACACAGTGGGTGAGGTAGCCTTCCAGAGAAGTTACCTCCTCATCTCAGAGTGAAGAGAAAGACCATGTTGATAAGAGTGTCCAAATGACCTTAATTTTCTTCATAATTCAGGAGGCAATGTTCTCTGCTAAGAGTGAGTTCTCATCAGTTTAGTGGCTTTTAAAAATGCTTATCTTTGCTGACTGGCACAGAATATCATTTACATATTGTATCCCTTAGAATTCCTTCAGTCTTAAGTGTCAAGATACCTGAGCCAAACTGGCTTCAGTAAAAAGGTAATCCACTTTTGTATCTGGATAGCCCACTGTAGAACTGGCTTAAAGTCATACTTAATGTCTGGACTCCAGCAACATTATCAGGACCTGGTTCTCTCTGCCTTGAGGCACAGGACTTGGCCCAGCTCACTGGGCTTTCTTCCATGTGTTGGCTTCATTCTCAGACAGGTTCTCCATTTGGGATTATAAGCCAGCTGTACAGGAAACTGACTCCAAGACAGCTGGAAGAACAGGAGTCTTCTGGGAGCTTCTGGTAAATTCCTGACATTTACTCTAATTGGACAAGCACAGGTCTTGTTTTCTGCCCTTGATCTGGGGTACATGAGATTAGCGAAGGGAGTGGTTCCCCATTATAGTAGCATCAGAATTACCTGGAGAGCCTGTCAGAAGAGGTTTCTGGGCTCTGTGTCAGAACGTCTGATTCAGTAAGTCTGGGGGAGGGTCTGGGAATTTGCATTTCTAACATGTGCCCAGGTGAGGTTGATGCTGCCAGTCCTGGGACTGCACTGTGATCTACATACAGGCAATTGGGGTACAGCTACCCAAGAAGAGCAAATTCTTGCTATACCCATTCTCTGCTCTCCAGCGCCTGTCTCTGATTATATATTTGGCTTGTCCTGTAAAATGCAGCTAGGGAAACATCGCTTCTTCCACATAGAATGAAAGACCTGCTTAGGCAGTTAGAAATAAGATGGTGAGAAATGCCAAAGCACAAAGCAGAGTGGCAAGGACTCAAAAGACATGACAGCACCTTTCTTCACAGTTGGGAGTTTTTGAAGAATTCTTCCAGGCTGCTTGCCTGCAGTGCAATGAAAGAAAGATTTTTTTGGTTATACTCCTGTCTGCTCTTTAAGTCAACTGAAAAATTCTGTGTAGACAGTGAATTTTGACACTCCTACAAATGATATCCTCTATTCTTGTCATCTGATATTTCACCCAGTCCTATATTTTCATCAAGTTAAACAGTCTAAAATAAAATATACTGATTGGGAGGATGTCTTCCAAAAGCTGATTTCTTATCAACGTATACTTTCAAGCCTTCTCACACACACATGCACACACACACCCCCCACAGGTGAATTAGTACAAATTTAATTCCAGATTTCTTACTCATATTTGAATAGATTTTCTGCCATCCTAATAATAATTTCTAATCTCTAATCTCCAAGTTAAGGGAAGCTAAGGTCATCTCTAAGTGGGGTCATCTTTAGTGGGTGATGAATGGACTATAATCCAGCCATCCAGTACAATGGTGGCCAGAGTCCCTTCTGTAGGAACAAAGTCATTTTCTGACTAAGGTGTGGTTCTCCAGTCAGGCATGCATTACAAGCAGTAAAATGAAGAAAGAGCTGGGCACTCAGTGATAACCATTCCATGCACAAGACCTATTAGACCTAATTTGGGGATATACAAATAAGGACAAATCTGGGCACAGAATCTGTGGTTTGATTTTTATTATTGTGATTGTGGAGATCCACACCTGGAAGATATACTTGTGGACACCTGAAGATACACTTGCCCCAGATTTTTAAATCAAAAGCAAGTGCCTGGAATTTTATAGTTCTCAGTTAGTTTTCTGATTGGCTCCTTCTGCCCTTGATCTGGGATCCTGGCCCATTCACTAGTCTTGCTAATTTGTTACTCTCACTCTGGCCAAATATCTGAGGTCTCTTTTCCATGCTCTGCTAGTGGACCTTAGTCACTGCCACTGCAGTCCACCTGAATAGATGTTACTAACATTTTATTTTAAAGAGTGGGGTCTGGATTTTTTATATTGGGCTTTTTATAACACACCCCCAGTGGGTTTTCTGTTCCATATATTCATCACTTCTCTCTTTTGTCCCTTGCCCAATTAGAGTCTGCTTAATAGAGAGTCCTGAATAATAATATGGCACATAATACAAACATGTAATCTAGATGTGGGGAGTTGGAGAAGGTTTTTTGGAGGAAGGTAAGCTAAGCCAAGACCTGAAAACAATCAGAAGAGTTAGCCAAAGGAGAGGGACTGCTGCTCTAAAGTTCAGGAATGAGAAGAGTGAAGAAGCACAAAGTGACTAAATCACAGATTTTGAAGGTTGAGGCTCAAGATGAAAGTGAGGAGATAATAAGCAAGAGTCGTATCATGCTGGGCTTCATAAACTCTGCTAATGATTTTATTATCTTAAAAGCAATGGGAAAAATAATGCTAATGAGAGATGATGGTGGCCTAAATTAGGGTGGTGACCATTTTGGAGTTAGAGTCAACAGATGGTGTTGTTGTCGGGGATCAGTGGTAAAGGAGAGAGCAGCTATTAGCGAAGGTGCCTGGAGGACATGGATTCCAGTTTTAATATGTTAAGCCTGAGGCAGCTACTGTGTAGGGACCACGTGACAGTTGCATACATGGATCTGAAGCTCCGGAGAAAGAACCAGGCTGGAGTTGTAGATCTGGGATGCATCACCAGGCAAGTGGGAATCCAAGGATGGACAGTCACCCAGAGAGTATGTAGAATGACAAGAATGGTAAGCCTGGGATGGAATTTTGAGAGTTACATTTAAGGGATAGACAGAAGAGAAGGAATTGCAAAGGAGATCCAGGATGATAGCAGCAATGAAAGGAGAACCAGGAGAGTCCAATGTCACTCATGCCCCTGAAGTGAATATTTAAAGGAGGGAGTGGTCAGTAGTACCAAATGCTGGCAAAAGATCAAGTCACATTAGGTTGTGAAACCATCCATTGCTCTGGCAACAAGAAGCTTGTTGGTGACCTTGAGTAATTTGAATGAGGTGCTGGGCATAAATGTAAGATTATAGAGGGTTAAGAAGTGAGTACAAGGTGAGAGAGTGGAAAATGGAAGTATACAATATCTTAAAAAGTATAAATATCTCCAAAAGTTAAGCTTTGAAGTAGAGGAGAACGACAGAAGGGTAACTATCAGGGAAAATGGGGACAAAGGAAAGGTTTATCTTAAGAAAAGAAAGTAGCATTTAAAATTTGTAGTGATCCTTTTAAGCAGGAAGTTAACTCTAGTAACTACTGAAATCAGAAATTTTCTGCATCTCTTAACAGATAGGTGTTAACACAGCTAATAAGAACTAGCACTAACTAAACACTCACTGAGTCCGAAAGCATATGGCAAGTGGTTTGCATGCATTAATTACTGAATTCTCCCAGTGGTCTTACTAAGGTCAGTACACTTACTAGTTGCATTTTAAATGAAACTGCAGATCACAGAGTTTAAGTAATCTACCTAAGGCACAAAACTAGGAATTGGCAAAATAGTATCCAAACCCAGAATTTGTGGCCCCCAAATTCACAGTCTTAGTGCTACACTGAATCAGTACTACAAGAAACTATTTTCCCAATTTTTCCAGAAAAACACTGCAAAAAGAGGACAGTTAAAGAAAACAAGTTTTTCTGAAATTTTCTAAATAACGGCTAAATAAAATAAGAACTAAAATATATTTCATCATTTTATCTTAAAGTTTAGTTCATGGTTGAGGATTTAGATAAAAAATAATTTGGATGAGTTAGAAAATGTTAATTATGGAAAAGTAATTTTTTAATTTAATTAAAATTTAGGCTTTACAGTTCACTCCTGTGGTAATTCCTGTTGCCTGGTTACCATAAGGCAGACATAACTAACTACACAAGAATTATCACAACTGTACTAAAAATAATGAGCATTTCTTATCTCCCTGTTGTACTGTTAAATACTGAATTATAAAATAGAGCAAATAAAGTTATATTATATGCCTAAAAAAATAAAATTTGTAGTTGAAGGTACGGGAAAGAAAGGGGAGCTATCCAATAAAGAGGGACCTTGATAAGATGAAAGATGATGGAATCATTTGTTCTTAGAGAAGATTTCTCTGATAATTTGAACAAATCTATGAAGGAAGTGAGGAAGTGAACCATGTGGACACTGAGGGCAAAGTGTGCAAAACAAAGAAAACAGCAAGTACAAAGGCCCTGCGGTAGGAGCATGCTTCACTGCTAAACGGATAGCAAGAAGACCAGCAAGCAGGAGCAGTGTGAGCAACGGGAGGGTGGTTGGAGATGAGATCAGAGAGGCAGTGGTAAGTATATTTTAGAACACCTCTTAGACCACGGAAAGGGCTTTGGATTTGCTCTGAGTGAGATGGGAAGCCACTGGAAAGTTTAGCAGAGAGTGCTGGGTTTGATTTGGGATTAAGGACATCTCTTCTATGACGACAGGAAGAGGAAGGCGAGCTCCTAAGTTAGAGCAAGGAGGTTGCAGTTAATTTCCATTCCATTTCTTCTGAGCTAGGAAGGGAGGTCAATTACTGAGAGAGACTTGTGAAGTGTGAGAGAGGGAATAGAGTAAATAGTGTCAAGATAATACTGAAGTGGAGCATTTCTTAAGTGGTAGAGGTAAGGACTTCCAAAATCCACAGTGAGACAATGGCAAAAATGGTCAGAATCAACTTCATTAGAACGTTTCATATTAACCAAAGAATTGCAATCGTTTGAATTTTTATTAAAGGAAAACAGCTGAATGTCGGTAAAAATAGAAAGCTTTGGGATTTACCCCATTCCTATCACCCTCGCCCCAGCTCCA
This sequence comes from Leptonychotes weddellii, assembly GCF_054177405.1. Taxonomy (NCBI): domain Eukaryota; kingdom Metazoa; phylum Chordata; class Mammalia; order Carnivora; family Phocidae; genus Leptonychotes; species Leptonychotes weddellii. Next base: position 58,487,971 of record NC_138373.1, on the reverse strand, counting down.
CAGTAACTCAAATCAACAGCTGCACCATCCCAGTGAAAACCAGCAGCCCAGCAACCACAGGAGAGGGCACAGGATGGGAGTGGAGCTCTCCTAAAGCCCAATTCACAGATGACTGTCACTTTTTGACCTGCCTGAAAGCTCCTGGATAAACTCTATTCTTGATCTTGTCTTTATTTAACTTGATTCAGGGCTTACTCAATGTGAACAGCCCTATCACCAGGGCATTTGTAGAATACAATTAATGGCAGTTATTTAACATAGCAGCTGCCTAAGGCAGCAATACCATTGGGGGCTAATAAGAGGTTACCAAAAACTTCAAAAGGAAAATTTGGGAAATGAGATGTTCATAGGGGACATTGAAAAGCTCTTACATTGTTGGAATTCTAGAAAGACATATTCATGTGTAAGGCTGTGCACATGCTCAGGAAAGACCTGAGGTGACCTAACCTCTCACCTCTGGTCTGACCTTGAGGCTCTGCACAAGCAGGAAGTGAAGAGTAAGGCATAGTTAAAACCTGCATGCTACAGCATGGATAACATAGCCCAACACACAGACCCCAACACACAGATAGACTTAGCAGTTCAAGATATTTAAGGAAATCTCTGTTCAATCATTTTCTGTACATTAAAATAACTGAACAGAGACTTCACATGCTATGTGCAAGAAAAAATACAGATTTTTATAGAATTAGTCAAAGAAAGTCACTAAATAAGTAATAGCAACAATAATAATAAACAGCAACAACAAACCCTGTGGAGGGCTGTGGGGAATCTGATTTCCAGACTTTCTACATTTTGTCATTTTAAATATCCAGTTTTCAACAATAAAAAATTGCAATAAAAAAATATGCCCCTCCCTCCCACACACAGGCAAAAGGCAATCAGTAGAAACTGTCTCTGGCAAAGCCCAGAAATTGGACTTAACAGACAAAAATTTTAAATAAACTATTATAAATATGTTCAGAGAACTAAAGAAAACTACATCTAAAGAACTAAAGAACAATATCTCACCAAATAGAGAAGACAACTAAAGAGAAAGAAATTACAAAATTATAAAAAAAGAACAAAATGGAAATTTGCAGAGTACCAAAAAGTACAACAGCTGAAGTGAAAAATTCACAAGAAGATGTCAACAACAGACTTGAACTGACAGAAGAAGAAATCAGCAAACTGGAAAGTCAGTTGAGATTATCCAGTCTGAGGAACAGATAGAAAAAATAAACAGAGCTTCTAAGTCCTGCAAAATATAATCAAGCATACAAACATGTGTACAAAGGGGGACTCAGAAGGAACAGGAAAAGAAAAAGAGACAGAAAGCCAAGAAGCTCAATAAACTCTAAGTAGGACTAACTCAGAGATCCACATCTGGACATATCATAGTCAGACTGTAAAAAAGACAAAAGAGAAGATCCTGATCAGATAGCAAAGTAGAAAGATCCTGAGCTCACCTCCTCCCCCCCACACACCAAGGCTGCAACTACATACAGAGCACCTCTCTCTAAGAACAACCTGAAAATAGCAGAATGCTTTTTCCACAGTTAAAGATACAAAGAAAAAGACTCATTGAGAAGGGTGGGAAGGGCAGAGACATGGTTTGTTTGAGACCCACACCCCCAGCATGACAATCCGAAGTGGGATCTTTTCAAGCCCCACAATGAACACCACCTGCCCTGGGGACCTTCACTGGCAAGACCAGCCCTGAGAATGTTTGGCTTTGAAAATCAGTGGGGCTTAACTCTGGGAGAGCTTCTCCAGCTCCATTAAAGAAAACTGAGGCTCTACTCTTAAAGGGCTCAAGCACAAACTCCCTTGTTTTGAGACTCAGTACGAAGACAGCAGTTTGAAAAGTGCTATTGATCTATTGACTAATTTTACAGCATGTACCGAAGGGGCAGAAATCTGTAGAAATGTTCCCCAGGATTAGAAACACTGGCAGGTGCCATTTTTCTTGACTTCATTCTGCCTAGTTGGCCCAATGCTGGCAGGTACTAGTCCTGATACCTTGCTAGAACCACTCACCCTGCCCTGGAATTCCCCTGTAAATCTGCCAAACGCAACCTGCCCACTCCTGTAGGTACCCTCCCAAAGTGGCTCCTAACCTGACACACTCAGTGGGCGGCCTCAGCTGGGACCAGCAGCCTCTGAAACTGGCTCTCATCCTGCCACACACAACAGATAGCCTCAACTGGACATGTGCCACTCCAAAATGGCTCTTGCCCTGGAGAAGGGTGGGGGAGCCAGTCCTGCACACCACTATGCCTGTAATAGTCATGGGTAGGCATCACAGCCAGGCAGACTGGGGGCCAGCCCCACACACCAGCATACCTGCAACAGCAGAGGCCCATCCACAGCAGGAGGGCATATATAGCCTATCCACCGAGACAGAGGATATCCCTGGAGGGCCTTGTTCTAGTGGCTAGAGGAGACTGTGTTTCTGGGCACCATAGGGTGACTTCCACATATGGCCACTCACTCAAGACCAGGAGATATAGCTGGCCTACTTAACACATAGAAGCAAACACATAGAATCAGCCAAATGAGGAGACAGAGGAATGTGTTCCAAATGAAAGAACAGAGAAAACCTAAGAAAAAGAATGAAATGACACAGAGATAAGCAATAAATCTGACAGAGTTCAAAGTAATAAAGATGCTTACCAAAGTCAGGAGAAGAAGAGATAAACACATGAGAACTTCAACAAAGAGATAAAAAAATATAAAAAGAACCAATCAGAGCTAAAGAATATAATAACTGAAATGAAAAATACACTACAGGGAATCAAAAGCAGATTAGAAAATGCAGAAGAATGGATCTGCAATCTGGAAGACAGGGTAATGGAAATCAGACAAGCTGAAAGATGAAAGAAAAAAAAGAATTTTAAAAATGAGGATAGTTGGGGGCACCTGGGTGTCTCAGTTGGTCATGATCTCATGTTCATGGAGTTGAGCCCCACATCAGGCTCTGCACTCAGCAGGGAGTCTGCTTCTCTCCTTCTTCCTCTGCCCCTCCCCTGCTCACGTTCTCTCTCTCTCAAAAATAAATAAATAAATCTTTTTTTTTACAAATGAGGATAGTTTAAGGGAACTCTAGAACAACATCAAGCAGGCTATCATTCCCATTATAGGAGTCCCAGAAGAAGAAGAGAGAAAGAGGCAGAAAACTTGTTTGAAGAAATAATAGCTGATAATCTCCCTAACCTAAGAAAGGAAATAGATATCCAAGTCCAGGAAGAACAGAGTCCCAAGCAAGATGAAAACAAAGAGGTCCACACCAAGGCACAAATAACTAAAATGTTAAAAATTAAAGAGAGAATGTCAGAAGCAGCAGTATAAGGCAACATCTGTAAGGTTATCAGTTGATTTTCAGCAGAAAGTTTGTAGGCCTGAAGGAACCAGCATGATATATTCAAAGTGCTGAAAGGAAAAAAATCTACAACCAAGAATATCTTTCTTGGCAAGATTATCATTCAGAATTCAAGGAGAGATAAAGCATTTTCCCAACAAAATAAAAGGTAAAGGAGGTCATCACCACTAAACTCAACTTTCTTTTTTTTTTTTTTTTTTTTTTAAAGATTTTACCTATTTATTTGTGAGAGAGAGAATGACAGAGAGCACATGAGAGGGGGGAGGGTCAGAGGGAGAAGCAGACTCCCTGCCGAGCAGGGAGCCCGATGCGGGACTTGATCCAGGGACTCCGGGATCATGACCTGAGCCGAAGGCAGCCGCCCAACCAACTGAGCCACCCAGGCGCCCTAAACTCAACTTTCTAAGGGACTTCTTTAGTGGGAAAAAAAGGCCATAACTAGAAATAATAAAATTTTGAAAGAAAAAAAAAATCTCACTGGTAAAAGCAAGCCTACAGTAAAGGTAAATGAATCAACCACTTATAAAGCTACTATGAGGATTAAAAGACAAAAGTGGTAAAATGAACTACATATACAATAATGAGTTAAGGGATACACAAAATCAAAAATATGTAAAATATGACATCAAAACAAAATGGGGTGGGGAATTAAAAACATAATGCTTTTAGAATGTGTTCAAACTTAAGTGACCATCAACTTAATGTAAACTGCTATATACATAAGTTGTTACATATGAACCTCATGGGAACCACAAACAAAAACCTATAATAGATATACAAAAAATAAACAGAAAAGAATCCAAACGTAGGGCGCCTGGGTGGCTCAGATGGTTAAGCGTCTGCCTTCGGCTCAGGTCATGATCCCAGGGTCCTGGGATCGAGTCCCACATCGGGCTCCCGGCTCAGCGGGGAGCCTGCTTCTCCCTCTGACCCTCTCCCCTCTCATGCTGTTTCTCTCTCGCTCGCTCTCTAAAAAATAAATAAAATCTTAAAAAAAAAAAAGAAAAGAATCCAAATGTAACAGTAAAGAAAGTCATAAAATTACAAAGGAGGACAGCAAGAGAAGAGGAACTACAAAAACAACCAGAAAACAACTAACAAAATGGCAGTAAGTATGTACCTATCAGTAATTACTTTACATATACATGAACTAAATGCTCCAATCAAAGACATAGGGTCAATGAATCATGGAACACTACATAAAAAAACTAATGATGAACTGTATGGTGACTAACATAATAAAAAAATAAAATTAAAAAAATAAATAAATAGATAAAAACAAAGACATAGGGTAACTGAACAGATTTTAAAAAAAACATCTATATGCTGCCTATAAGAGACTAACTTTAGACCTAAAGATAAACACAGACTGAAAGTGAAGGGATGGAAAAAGATATTACACGCAAATGGAAACAAAAAGAAAGCTGGGGTAGCAATACTGATTCAAACAAAATAGACTTTAAAACAAAGACTGTGACAAGACAAAGAAGGATGTTACATAATGATAAAGATATCAATCAAACAAGAGACATAAGAATTGTAAATATCTATACACCCATCATGGGGGGGGCACTTAGATATATAAAACAAATATTAAGAGATATAAAAGGAAAAATTGACAGTAATACAATCATAGTAGGAAATTTTAACACTTCACTTACAAAACAAAAATATCTCGATATCTCAATAAATTCAAGAAAGTTGAATCATCTTTTCTGACCATAATGATATGAAACTAAAAATCAATTACAAGAAAAAAAAACTGGAAAAAACACAAACACATAAAGACTAAACAATATGCTACTAAACAACCAATGGGTCAACAAAGAAATCAAAGAGGAAATTAAAAAAATACCTTGAGACAAATGAAAATGGAAAGACAATGTTCCAAGAATCTAAGAGATTCAGCAAAAGCAGTTTTAAGAGGAAAGTTTATAGCAATACAGGCCTTTATCAAGAAATAAGGATGTATGACATTCTTGGTCCTCATCACTAAATGCCAACGATGTCCCCTTCTTATCATTTTGAAAATGAAATGTCTTTTATAATATTTCTGTATTATGAGTACTGCCTCAATGAGAACCACTGATCTAGATGTCCTGTTACTGGATATCAAGATTGAATACAGTACAAAACCCAAAATCTCCAAGTCATTTCTGTAGAGTCTTGGTACTTCTGAGCTTTAGTCGTAATGATGGGGGGAAAGCTAATTCTATTCTATATTTAACTTTATAATCATTCTAATATTCTGGAAGCTTCCTTTAATGGTCCCTTTAATGGGAGAACAAACAAGTAATAGACTAGCAGGAAAAAAAGCCTTGAATGTTCACAGTCAGTTAATGTTAAAACTTGCTTTCTAACTTGACTCTAATTCAATGTTGCAGATAACGTTATCTTTTTAAGAGAAAGTCAGAATAACAGAGTTCAGTTTAATAGCATGGTTCTAAATGATGCGCAGCCCAGCCAAGAAGAGTGTTGCTCACTCTGTCTCTGGCTACAGCTACTAGAAAAGATAGCACCACATGTTCACCATTAACTCGGTGCATAAACCATGTGTTGGAGGATGGAGACCTGACCCCACAAGGTGCTGTGCCATACTGGCACCTTACCTGGAATGTCAACAGATCATTCCACTATCCCATCAGAATGGCTTCCTCTCAGTGATGCAGTTCATGATTCAATATTTATAAAGCAATCAATGGGATAAATGTAAACGAATGGAGAATACAAATCATGATCATCTCAATAGATCAGAAAGAGCATTTGACAAAATTCAACATCATTCATGATAAAAACTCTCAACAAAGTGGGTACAGAGGGAAACATACCTCAACATAATAACAACCATAAATGAAAAATGAACAGCTAACATCATACGCAATTACGAAAAGTTGAAAGTTGTTCTTCTAAGATCAGGAACAAGACAAGGATGCCCACTCTCGCCACTTTCATTCAACATACTACTGGAAGTCCTAGCCACAACAGTCAGATGAGAAAAAGAAAGAAAAAGCATCCAAATTGATACGACAAAGTGGTGAGAGCCTTGGTTTTCCTTTTTGCCTCATATATCCCAGACTTGGAGTTGAAGAATCTAGCAACCCAGAAACATCAGTAGGCAAAGGCAAAAAAAAAAAAGCCTCAACATAAGCCTGCTCTCACCTGCCAAAATAACAGGATAGGAGAAGGCTAGCAAGGCAGAAACTTTTTAGACAATAACCACTCTACTCCAGCTAAACACCCTAGAAAAAAACCTATGGCTCCACTCCTACCCATACCAACATAGTTCAAGTGAGGAGCCTTGACTTCTACCCTCAGAAGGCTATAATGAAGTGCCCCAACACTCCTGCTGGGGTGTTGTTAGAAAAAACCACGTAATGATCCAGGACTTTCATTCCCACCAGCCAGTAATGAAGCCCAGGTGGTATCAGCGGGGATCATGTGTGAAGCCTGAACTTCCACTCCCAGTGGGAAGTAACGAGGCACTCCTTCCCCTCCCTGCTTGGGTAGTGTCAACGGAGGCTAGTGGAGAGCTAGGACTTTCACCATTTCTTAGTGTTAACAAGGCCACCCCATGGTTGTGTCTGTGGACGCCACACAGCTTTATCCAGGGATACCTCATTGGGGACAATGGAGACTGCATGGGGAATCTGGATTTCTACCTACACTTGACAATAATGAGGCAGTGACACCCCATTCTCTGCCAGGTAGTGTCAGAGAAAACTAATTAAAATAGAAGGTTTAAAGAAGATCCAGAATGTCATATCATATTAAATGTCCAAGTTTTAATTAAAAAATCATAATACCAAGCACCAAGAAGGTATCAAACTTAATGGAAAAAGACAATCAACAGGTGACAACACCAAAGTGAAAGAGATGTTAGAATTATTGCCAGGTATTTCAAAGTAGCCATGATAAAAATGCTTTGACACCAAATACAAACATTCTGGAAGCAAAAAATACAAAGTCTAAGAAAGGAAATAAAAAGTTTCAGAAATGTGGCAGGATATACAGAGAAGAATCAAACTGAAATATGAGAAATAAAAAATATAATAACCAAAATATAAAGCTCAGTTGATAAACTCAACAATCAAATGGAAGGACGGAGGAAAGAATCAGCAAATGGGATGATAAAACAATAAAAATTAGCCAATCTGAACAACAGAGAAAGTAGAAGGGAAAAAATGAAAAACCCTTCAGGGATCTGTGGAACTCTAACAACAGATCTAATATATAAAAGTCATCAGAATCCCAAAGAAGAAAAATAAGGTGGAATTGAAAAAGTACTCAAAGAAATAATGGCTCAAGCTTCCCATATTTGGTAAAAGACATAGTTCAAGAGCTAAGCAAACCACAAACAGGCAACAGCCACAGAAATCCATGCCATGCTGCATTAATATTATATTTCTGAAAACTAAAGACAAAAAAAAAAAAATACTGACAGATGTCAGTGGAAAACAAAACCTTACTTACAGGGGGATATCCAATTACAGCAACAGTACATTTCTTATCAGAAACCATGAGGCCAGAAGAAAATGACAAATATTTCCCAAGTGTTTAAAGAAAAGTACTGTCAATCTTATACCCAGCAAAAATATACTTCAGGAATTAAAGGGGAAACCAAGGTATTCTCAAATTAAGGAAAACTAAGAGAATTTGTCACAGGAGACTTAATCTAAAAAAAAGGTGGCTAAAGAAATTTCTCTAATCGGAAGGAAACACTTAAAGAAAGAACTTTGGATCATCAGGAAGAAAGAAAAAACACAGTAAGCAAAAGTATGGGTATATAAATAGGCTTCTCTTATTGAGTTCTCTAAATTATGTTTGGTGTTTGAAACAAAATTTATAACAGTCTCTGATGTGTTTCTAAATGTATATAGAAAAAAAGAAAAAGAAAATGTATATAGAAAAATACTTAAGAAAATTAAATTATCTTAAAGGTAAAAAGATGTAAGGGAGGTGAAAAGTTTTCTATTTCACTTAAACTGGTATATTGTTGGCACCAGTAGACCGTGGTAAGTTATGTATATACAACATATTACCTAGGACAACAACTAAAAAGCCATACAGATAACACTCAAAGACCCTATAGATAAATTAAAATGGAATTACAAAACATGTTCAAATACTTGCAGAAAGGCAAGAAAAAGAAAACAGTAAAATGAAACACATAAGACAAAAGTTAAATTGTAGACATAAGCCCTAACATACCAATAATTACATTAAGTGGAAATTATCTGAATGTACCAATTAAAAGACAGAAATTAGCAGAGAGGACTGAAAAAAATATGACCTAACTACATTCTGTCAACAAAAATTCACTTCAGTACATGTAATGATATAGGTAGAATGAAAATGAAAGAATGGGAAAAAAGTATATCATACAAATATTAGTTAAATGACAACAGAGTGCCTTAATTAATATCAGATAAAGTAGACTTCAGGGCAAAGAAAATTATCAGGGACAGAGAAGGATATTACATAATGATAAAAAGATCAATCCACCAAGAACTAGCAATCCAAAATATGTCTGACCCAAAAAATAGCACTCTGATGATGTCAAACTAAAACAGCCGAAAGAAGTAGACAACTCCACAATTACAGTTGGAGACTTCAAAGTCCCTCTCCCAACAACTGATAGAATAACTAGACACAGAGATTATAGAACTGAAAACACTACCGAACACCAGGATATAATCCATATTTTTAGAGCATTCCCCACCCAACAATATCAGAATACACATTCTTTTTAAGCACCCATGGAACATATGCCAAGACAGATCACATCCTGAGCTATCAAACAAACTTCAACAAATTTTAAAAAATTAAAACCATAAAAATATATTTTCTAATCACAATGGAATCAAACTAGAAATCAGTAACAAAAAGATAACTGGAAAATCTCCAAAAACTTAAGACTAAACAACACATTTCTAAACAAACCAAAGAAAATACATTGAACTGAATGAAAATAAAAATAAAAATACACTATAACAAAATGTGTGAGATGCAACTGAAGCATTCCTGTGAGGAATGAAATGGGGATCTATCACTACAGGCCCTGCAGACATAAAAGGATAATAAAGGAACACTATGAATAACTTTACATACATAAATATGACAACTTAGGTAAATCAATTCTTCAAAAAACAAAAATGCAGTTCATCAATTATAAAATAGACAATTGAGAGGCAGCTAGGTGTCTCAGTCAGTTAAGCATCCAACTGTTGATTTCAGCTCAGGTCATGATCTCAGGGTTGTGAGACTGAGCCTCAGGCTCCACCTGGGCATGGGGTATGCTTAAGATTCTCTCTCCACCTCTCCTCTTGTCCCTCCCCTCTCCTTCTCTAAAAAAAAAATAGACAACTGAGTATCCCTTATAACTATTAAGAGAATGAAATTCAAAATTTAAAACTGTCAAGAAAGAAATCTCCAGACCCAGATCATTTCATTAAAAAATGCTGTAAAACACTAACACCAACTATACATATCGCTTTCAAAAAATAGAAGAGGAGGGAACACTTGCCAATTCATTGTATTAATCTCTTATTAGACCTTGATATCAAAACCAGATAAAGTCAATTAAAAAAATGCTGCAGAGCAGTATCTCTCATGAATATAGACAAAAATCTTTAATAATTTCATCAACATATAAAAATATGTACACATGATCAACTGGCATTTATTTCAAGGACGCAAGGTTGGTTCAATCTTCACAAATCAATCAATATATCACCACACTAATAGACTAAAGTAGAAAAATCACATGATCATATCAACTAAAATAGAAAAAGTATTTGATAAAATTCCACACCCATGTATGATAAAATCTCTCAGAAAAATAAGGGGGGGGGGAACATCCTCCATTTGATAAAGAATATTACAAAAACTTCATTTAACAGCACAGTTAATGATAAAAAACTGAATGTTTTTCCTCTAAGATCTGGAACCAGGCAAGGATGTCTGCTCTGGTGACTCATTCAACATAGTGCTGACAGTTCTGTTCAGTGCAATAGGCAAGAAAAGGAAATAAAAGACATACAAATATAAAAGGAAAAAATAAAGCCATTTCTATTTACAGATGACATGACTGTCTGCATAGAATATCCCAAGGATTCTATGAAAGAACTAGAACAATCAAAGGAGTCCATAAATGTCACAAGTTACAAGGGAAAGATGAAATATTATCATTTCTATATACTAGCAATGAACATGTAAACACAAAAATTAAAAATCCAATGCCATTTATAGTCAATATATTATATACTTAGGTATAACTCTTTCAAAATATGTACAGTGCTGGTATGCCAAAAACCATACAACACTGATGAAAGAAATAAAAAATAATCTAAAAGTGGAGAAACATATTAGGTTCATGGATTGGAAGACTCAAGATAATAAAGATGTCAGTTACCCTTAAATTGATATACAGGTTTAATGCAAGTCTTTCCAAAATTCCAGCAAGACTTTTTGTAACTATAGACAAAATTATTGCAAAATTTATATGGAAAGTCAAGGAACTTAAATAACTAATTTATTTTTGGAAAAAGGAGAGTAAAGTATGAGTAATTACTTAGTTTAAAACTTTAGAGTTATGGTAATCAAGACTGTGTGGTAGTGTTGGAAAGACAGACACATAGACTCATGGTGCAAAATAAAGAATTCAGAAATAGACCCATAAAAAAATACGCTCGACTGATTTTAGAGAAAATTGAAACAGCAATTCAATTAAGGGAAGATAGCATTTTCAACAAATTGTGCTGGAACAACTGGACATTATGGGCAAAAGAAAAAAAAAAGACCCTGACCTAAATCTTATACCTTACACTGATCAAAATGGATCAGTCTTTAATGTAAAATATGAAACTATATACACATTTAGGGGAAAAAATAGGATAATCTTCAGTTCTCTGATGAGTTCTTAGATTTGACACCAAAATCATGACCCCTAAATTGAAACTGGGCAAAGTGGACTTCATTAAAATTACAAAAGTTTGCTCTATGTAAGACCCTGCTAAGAGGATAAAAAAAAATTACAAGAGTGGGAGATGATTTTTGCAAGTCACACATCTGACAAATGACTAGTGTCTTGAATGCATAAAGAATTCTCAAAACTCAACAGTAAAAAAATAAAACAACCAAAGGCATCATCTAGAAAATAATTCATAAGCTGAACTTTATCAAATACTTCTGCTCTGCAAAAGACACTGACAAAAGAATGAGAAGATAAGCCACAGGCTGGGAGAAAATATTTTAAAAGATTTATCTGGTAATGGACTGTTATTCAAAATGTGTAAGAAGCTCTTAAAACTTAAAAATAAGAAATTGAACAACCTGATTCAAAAAATGGGCAAAAGACCTGAACAGACACCTCACCAAAGAAGATATAAAGATGGGAAATAAGCATATGTAAAGATGTTCCACATCATAAATCATTAGAGAATTGCAAATTAGAATAACAATTAGATACCACTAAATACCTCTTAGAATGACTAACATTCAAAACTGTGACACCACCAGATGTTGGCAAGGATATGGAGCAACAAGAACATTCATTCACTGCTAATGGGAATGCAAAATGACAGAAGCACTTCGAAAGACAGTTGGGCAGTTTCTTACAAAACTAAATTCCTACCATATGATCCAGCAAACATACTCCTTGGTATTTAACCAAATGAGTTGAAAACTCATGTTCACACAGAAACCTTCACACAGGTATTTATAGCAGCTCTGTTCATAATTGCCAAGACTTGGAAGCAACCAAGATATCCTTCAGTAGGCAAATGAACAAATAAACTGTAGTACACCCAGACAATGGAATGTTATTCAGTGCTAAAAAGAAATGCCCTGCTCAGCAAGAAGCCTGCTTCTCCCTCTCCCACTCCCCTCTGCTTGTGTTTCCTCTCTCACTGTGTCTCTCTCTGTCAAATAAATAAATAAAATCTTTAAAAAAAAAAAAACCACGATGAGATATCACTACACACCTATCAGAATGACTAAAGTAAAAAATAGTGACAATATCAAACACTGGTGAGGATAGAGAGAAAATGGATTACCCATATATTGCTGATGGGAATGTAAAATGGTACAATTGCTCTGGAAGACAGGTTGGCAGTTTATAGAGTAAATGTGCAACTACCATACAAACAAGCAATTGCATTCCTGGACATTTATCTCTGAAAAAAGGCAGACTATAGTTTTGAAGGTGTTATCATTGAGGCAAATTGTGTAAAGGATAGCTAAAATTTCTCTATTTCTTATAAGTGCATGTGAATCTACAGTTACATCAAAAATTTAAAGACTGAATAAAGCAATAAAACTGTTGGTGGGTTTATAATATATAAAAACACAATTTGCATGAAAACAATAGCATGAAGGAGGGAAGAGACAGAAGTATATTGGATGGTATTAATCTGAGCTAGATTGTTTTAAATTGAGATGTTAATTGTAATCCCTAGGACAAACAAAAAGAAAATATGTGGAAAAGTCTATTAAAAGAAATACAAGACCTGTACCTCTGAAACAAATAATACATTATATGTTAAAATAAAGAAGGTAGTAGGAAGGGTAAAATGAAGGGGGGGGAATCAGAGGGGGAGACAAACCATGAGAGACTATGGACTCTGAGAAACAAACTGAGGGTTCTAGAGGGGAGGGGGGTGGGGGGGATGGGTTAGCCTGGTGATGGGTATTAAGGAGGGCACGTACTGCATGGAATACTGGGTGTTATATGAAAACAATGAATCGTGGATCACTACATCAAAAGCTGATGATGTAATGTATGATGATTAACGTAACATAATAAAATTAAAAAAAAGATATACAAGGACTCTAAAATGGTATATTAGAAAATATTTATTTAAAATGAAAGAGGGCACTACTGGAGAAAGAGAAAATAGAAGAGACATAAGACATTTGAAAGAAAAATAGCAAAATGGCAGATATAAATCCTACCTTAGCCAACATGCTAAATCTCCCCGCCACAGTGACTGGTTTAGTGGTGGATACAACACCCTGGTTGAACAAATATGGAAGTTAACATAATAGGTGATTGAGGAGTTCACTCTCCCACTGGCAAAAACAAAGGATGACTTGGCTGATGCTGGCCTTCATCTGGTGAGCACAAGTAGAGCCAACCTAAGGATGTGGCTTGCTGACATAAGAAGATGGATAACAAGGAAAAATAAACTGATTCTTGGCTGACATTGTTGAGCTGCTAAGACTCCCAGTATTAGAACATAAGTTACCTCTGGCTAGATAAACAAGACAAATTTGGTCTGCAGGAGCATGGCTTTGCTATTAGAAGCTCCTTTATGTAAATAAAATGGCACCCCTTTTCCAAATAGATGCAGCTCCATGCCTGAGTAGGTAAGCTGAATTTGGGTCCTCCTTGCCCAGGCTCCTTTGAGCAGTGCACAATCTACACAACTATATACTGGATCTCTGAGCCTTGCCTGAAATGTGCTCATTCTCTGGAGTTTTGTTTTGTTTTGTTTTAAACATAGTTGACATACGATGTTACATTAGTTTTATCCTCTGGAGTTTCTACATGAACTAATATATCTTCTTTGTTGATTAACCCAAGTTGCGTAAGTCTCTTCCATTACTTGTAATCAAAAAGATAACTCATACAGAATTTTTCATAAAATGGGATGTTACGAAGAATAGATTCTACAATGTGGAATAGATTGAGCTGAGAAGGTAGGCTGGAAGGTAATGAGGATGATTCTATCTATCCCAAACAGGGAAGTTGGTAACTTTTGTATGTTGCAACTGGTTTATATCCTGTTGTACTTTCAAATGTACTTGAGCACATTTCTACCAATGCTATAGCACTAAGACATCTGATAAAAAAAAAAATCAGGATTTTGGAGATTTTGAAAATATATTCCAGCCTTGAGTTAGGGCTTATATGAGTGATACAAGCTTAGACTGCAGGTAAGCCTTTCTGCAAATAGAAAATATAAAATAATAGTTGCTGTCTTACCCAACCTCTGCTGAACTGATTGTATGGTCAATTAATATGCTCTGTTCTTCTGTAAAATGTCCTGACAGAAGCCTGTAGTCCTCAGAATGTTTGTGGCTATGGGTGCTACCTTTAACCCACTAACCATACCTGTTCCCACCAATTGAGTTTTATGGCCACTCAGTTTGTCTCTTTTCCTAAACTTATTTATGCCAGTTACACTTATTGTAGTTATGTACTTTAATTAAGTATTATAGAATTACAGAAACCAATGAACTATAAATATGACAATAGAAGGGTTTTTTTTCTTATGAAAACTAAATTAAATGCTTTGAAATGACTTGATAAAAGTCAATTGCTTAAAAATTGGTCTCAAGCTATAAAAATTGGGGGAAATTGTAAAATTTGAAAGGATTTTTCTCTCATATACTTTACAATGTTCTTGTGGAATTCTCACCCTACTTAAAAAAGAAAGTGTAAATCTTAGATGCCTCAATGCATTATGAATTCAGGTTTATATGAGAAAAACCCACACTTGAAGAAAAGACCTTGGCTTCACACTAAATAATTAGTGAATGGATGAGTGAAAATAAAGTGCTTATAATATTTATTATCCTTTTATATTTCCTTTTGAATTTAAATTGACCAACAAGCCATCCTACCATGATGGTTAAGAGATTTCTTCTGTCTGGCTTGGCTAAGAGATACTATTCTATGGACCTGGCTATCCGTAGTGTCTGCGGCCTGATAATCTGAAGCTTTTCAAGGTTAGAAAAGCTTAATTGTCCTTCACAAGCTGAAACTGGTGCCAGAGAAAACAGGAAGGTGAGAATTTCCTGTAAAAACAAATAAGCTTAGGCCTTAACACCCCCACCGTCTGTATACATTTCAAACACCTTAGGTTATGTATCAGATGAATGGAGAAAAAACACAACAATTTTAAGGAAATTTTATTTCCAAAGAAGTCCTCGCCTGGCCAATTAATGATGACCTTAAGATCTAGTGTTGAGGAAAGAGACCTCTCTCTCCTTGTGGGCATGCTCCTGGTGGTCATACTGCAGCCATGAGGCCAGCAATGAGGAAGGCAGGGTACTGGGGGACATCACTGGGCTGTAGATCAAGACTTGCCTGAAGCTCACCCTGATCCTTCTTTTTTAATTATATAAGCCAACAGATTTCCTTTACAGTTTGGATTTGGTTTTCTGTTTGTTTCTAAACAGATACAAAGAGCAGCCTTTTGACCCAGGAAATGGGGAGAGGCAGTGTCTAAAAGTGGATTAAAAAGTTCAACCAGATAAAGAACATTTCTTCTTTAGAGGAATTTTGAGAAATGCAAGTTGTTTTTTTGTTTTGTTTCTTAGTTTGTTTTTTTCCCCCCACACAGTGACATTTCCAGAGATGTTTTAATGCTCCATTGATCTCTTAGTGCTCCTCAAAGGTTGGTGCCATGGACAACTGCCCAGCTGGACATGCACTTAACCTGCCTCTGATGTTGTTATAAAGTGTGCTCTACCCAAAGGCCAGTGGATGAATTACAGCAGGACACCCAGACTACAAGCCAAATGGGCCCTTTAAAAATTATGTATGGCCAAAGTGAAATATTACTTTAAGTAATGCAGCAGAGCAACATTGTCAAGACATAAGGAACAGTCAGGGGTGAACCTACTTGCTTTGAGCAAAAGCACTGTGCAGCAGGAGAGTTCTGTGATCACAAGGGTGTGATGCAGGTTCCTCCCAGTGGGAAGTTCTCACCTGAACATAAGGAAGAGTGTGCTTCTGCTAATGTACACAATGTTTGCGCTGGTCCCAAGCCCATTTTCCCTGGGATCCATTCATTTCTCCTCTGCTCTGCTCTGCACTGCAGGAAGGGTGAACCCTGCAGGTTAGTCCCCAGGCTGGGAATGGCCAGTGAGGACCCTCGTAGGAGAGGGAGGGAGGGAAGAGAGAGGAGCCACTGCTCCCTATCTGTCCCTGGCAACATCTGATGCAGTATTTGAGTCACTTCTAGCTCCCCTCTGATGACCTTCACCCTTTGCCTCCTCATTCTGGTCCAGGGATAATGGTGGCCTCTTGGTAGCGTTAATCTACGGGTTGTGAACCAGTCTGCAGTTGGGCATTTCAGTTCGGCCTTCCCCTGGGTAATCAGTTTCCTGCATCAGGCTCTCTGTTTTCAATACTCAAGTGATTTCCTTCCCTGAGAAGACTGAGATAATGTAATATATAACTCAAAGCCTTAGGACAAAGCTTCAGAAGGTTGGGTCCAAAATATACTGTCCTATTGCTCTTCCTAGCTAAAGGATTTTAGTCTATTTGTTCCACATTTAATAAATGCTCATGATATTTCTTCCCTTTCCATTCTCAACATTTCTTCTATTTATGACTTAAAGTTACACTTGAACTTATAAATGGACTTTCTTGTTTTCTAGTTATTACATCTTGGCATAATACTTTCCAAACACCATTTTATTATGTTCCACACTTAAAAAGCCACCTGGATATTCTCCCTTTCTAGTCTTTTTGTTAAACTATCTTTAAGCCCCCTTGCGTGTTTTTGTAATGTGTAACGCAGACTCTGTTACGATAGAAAAGTTTCAAAAGACTTGTGCAGCTGGGAACTTTTTGATGATTTCATTTTATAAGTCCTTTGGAATGAACGTGGGCATTAAGAGGCACAATGAATACAGTATCAGTTTAACAAGATTTGAGTGGCCTTATTTTTACAGAGAAGTTAACATTTCTAGACATTGTGATTCCACCAGTGGCTTTCTCCATAATGTTTTAAAAATGGAATTTAGCAGACATATAAAACGGAAAAAAAATCGAAGAGCTGTCATAAATCTTTTTTACTAAACTGTTTTGTGATTGCTTCAGAAAGAAACAAGATGAGAAAGTCCAGGTGCTATTTGTTAAAGTATAGGGCTGATGTTTCAGCATCTCAAAGGGACATAATGAAAGAAACTAAAAAACACAGGTCACATGTTTGACGGTAACTCACCAGAGAAATCAGGTCCATCTGGCTTCTCCACAAGACACAGGAATGTATGAAGCCAAAGCAATGAAAAGTGCACAGCATGGCAGAATTCACCAGACCCTCCCTCTGTGGCAGGTCCCAGTCTGCCCCCATCCTGGCCACGGTCCTGCCCCATGTGGGTCACAACAGGGGAACCAGAGGGCAGGCTGTGAAGGTGGATCTCCTTACTTTTATGACAACCTGATGTGGCAATCACAACATCCACTTGTACCACTAACGGATCCCCTAAAAGGAGGTCACTTGGCCACCTCACTTGGGCTGGGAAGGTTAGGAAGATCTCTCAAGCACTGCTTCCCTCTCTGCATTCTCTAAGCTGATAAACACCCAGAGACTTCATTGTTGAGCTGTGCCTTTGGACCAACTCCACTTCTCCATAGATATCTTTTCTTTTTAGGGTCTTTGGTTTAGTAGACAGCTTGCCCTTCACCCTCTGAAAACTACTTAAAGATTGATTAATATCCTGACTGTTTAAAAGACAAGAAACTTTAAAAAAAAAATAAAAATAAAAAAAAAATAAAAGACAAGAAACTTTTAGAGCTTTTATATATCAGTTTATATGATCTTTCTCACTCTTTTTAAAAGATGTGTAGCAGTCTTTCACATGGATACACTGTATTTGTTTAAACCAGTATCATATTGAAAAAGAAAGACTACAACACTTTCTCCCCAAGGTGTTGCTTTCCCCAAAATGTAGCTTTATTTATTGAATTTCATGCCCTATTGAACTTTCTATGTACTGACTTAAGTACAGAGCTAAGTTAATTAAATACTTTTGCAAAGGAAAATATAGAATTAAATAGACTGCCAAGTAATACACGAATCATGTTAAATATTTGAATTGTAAGCAGTACTAGAAGTTGCCTCTAATAAATATTTAGCATAGATGATGAAGAAATTTTTAAAAAGAAAACTATGATTGCTTTCATAATACATAAATAGCCCTATGTGTTCCACACACAAGACTTAATGTGACTTAGCATTTGTTATAAAATTCAGGGTCAGTTACAGAAGTTAATTTTCCAGTTTTACTAAGAATAGGACATATTTTAAAACAAGACTCTGCTGGGAAGCTGGAGATTTCACTTAGTGGTAGACTAAAAGGTAACGCCCTCTTGCTCTCTTCTTTCAATGCTAGTATATCTCTGGTCCTCTAGGATGCTGGGAGAAAAGTTTACCCATGAAGTTCCCTCTAACCTTGGTATGCTGGTATAATTCCTACTCTTGACTTAACCTGATTCCTACACAAATACTCCTGAATTCTTCTGTTTGCTGTGTTGGCCTCCATTTTGAACTTGATCTCTTCTGGCCATGGCTGATGACTGATAATTTAGGTAGGTAACTTTGACTGGGCTCAGGTTCCAAATAACCTGATTACAGCAATTTAGTAGGAAAAAGTAGCATCACTTATAACATACCAGCTAAATACGGTTTTACTTTACCGAGGAAGTTCCAGGTTTATAGTTCTTATCAATCAGTACCTTGAGAAAGCCAATTATGTGTAGTCACTTATTCTTGCAGACCATTTACATAAAGATTTGTGAATGACAATTCATTATCACCTCCTTCCACCACCTGTCTTATTTAATTCATTTTGAATGATTGAATGAATATGAGTTTTAAAAAATATAAACTGTTGTCACCTTAAGTTATATGTTGTGGAAATAATTAGGATTAATACTCAGTACTATTTAAATGCCAAAGAATGTTTAAACTGATTTAATCAGATAGTCAACGAAATACAAAATTGCTAAGGCTTTGTTGTCATCCCTTTAACTTTTGGACCAATCCTGAATCAGATGAATTTATGTTTGTTTGGCATGTTTATTAGCAAGTTCTTTGGGAAAATTCTGAGAAATATTATTTCTAAATCATGCTGATTCTTAACTCTGAGGCTTAACCAATTTTACTTCTCAAAGTTTAGGCTTGATTTTTAAGACAATTTACACATTCCTCCTCTAAATGCTTACATAACTTGAGTTTGTGAAGTCCTGAATGTTCCTGGTTTAAAAGCAATATACAATAAAATGCAATATCAATTCTGTGCAATCAAAGCAGTTAAAAAAAAAATCTTTGATGTTAAATCATTTTGTACGATATGTATTCTACCACTAAGGAAAGCATTCCTATGGGATAATAAAAAAGGTTTATAATTTTTTAGTTTATTTCAATTTATGCAGTCAACCAATTCCTCTCACATTATGAAGAAAGACCTATAAAAAAATCAGCAATAGCTATAGTCAGTGTTTTATAATTATCACAGTTTTACTATCACAAAATGGCTTTCTCAATAACTTTGCAAAAAACTCACAGCCCAAAAGAATTGATTGAGGAAGTCAGGCATGAATTTTATAAGAAACAGAGATTACAGTAGTTATTTGAAATAAGAAACATTTTCTGAAATAGTAAAATATATAGATTAGTAAAACTCTCAGATTCCAACAATGCTAAAATCTCCCTCCAACAATAATTGTTAAATGTAAATATAACTGCTCTAGATAAATGACGGAGATGGAATTATCTGATGAAAACCGATTACATGTTAAACACTTGAAATTAAAAAAAAAATTAGAGTCTCCGAAAATAAGTATTGCTCTAGGAAGGCATCAGAAATCTGACTAGAAATAGTTCCCTGATTATGACCGTTAGTACATGAATCTCCAACACTTTTTAAAAAAAGATTGAGGAAGCAATTATATTTGAATTTCTTAACAATAAAATATGAAATTACTACTCACTGGTAGGCTCTTTTGCTTCAATTTGAATAGCCACAGATTGCAAGTAAAGCACTCAATTCAAGTAATGACTAGAAATAGGAAATGAAAAAGTATCAATTCTAAAAGTAGTCATAAAGAGCACTATCATATTCATGGAATAAAACTTGAGAAGAATAGCAAAGAATTGATAGAGGGAACTATCACAAGGTTCACTGTTTAGAACAATTATACAATGCATATCTTTGCCCCAAGAACAATATCTATTATGAAAACATTTTGATTCTAATTTATACTAGCTCATATTTATATTTTAAAAGTTATTTCTGGATCAAACGTTTAAAAGAAGACATTAAAATTCATAACATTCAAAAATCTACAAATTATTAGGAAAATGAGCCAGAAAAAATTATGAGAATGGGTAAATTAGACAAACAGCATCATACAGAAGAGAAAAGCAATGGTTAACAGAAGTAAGCAAATATGTTCAGTCTCATTAATTGTAAGAAATCAGCAGATTAAATAATATTGTCATCAGATCAGCAAAATAAAGATTGATAATATCCAGTGTTGTCAAGGACATGGGTATATATTGGTAGGCTATAAATTGATAGAATCTTCAGAAAGTCATGTGTAGTATGTCTAAAAATTTTTTTAAGTGCACATTCTCTTTGTTATAGCAGCCCCACTTTCTAGTGGTGTGTGTGTATGTGTGTGTATGTATACACACACTCCCTCCCACAAGCAGTACTCACCTCCTCCCACAAGCAGACAAAACAAAGCAAAAACTATATTGTAATGCAACTCACTCTGAAAACAACCTGAACACTGACAGAACAGACCTTCCACAGCTAATGGTATAAAGAGAAGGCCACATCAAGAAGAGTAGGAGGGGCTGAGACGTGGTTGGAGCCAAACCCCAGTTAGGGCACCCACAACCGGGAGGGATATCACACGTGTGGAGGGGCAAGGGGATCAAGCCCCAGTGGGTGGTTCCAGCCCTGGGGACCTGCTCCATAATACCTGACTGAAAATTAGCAGGGATTCACTGTAGGAGATGGCAGGGCTATAGGAAACTTCACTCTTAAAGGGCCAGTGTGTTTCTATTACTTACTCCCAGGCCCAGCATAGAGGCAGCAGTTTGAAAAGCACCTGGGTTATACGTAAAAGAAATGTACTGAATAATTCTAGGACATGTGCCAGAGGGGCTCGGGATCTGCAGTCTTCTCTGGGAGCAGATGCCATTTTTCTTGTGCTCCTCCGGCCCAGCTGGCAGGAAGCTTGTGAGAGCCAGCTCTGATACTATCTCCCTTGCTAGCACCACCTGCCCTGCTCTGGGGTTCCCCTGTGGAACCCACAAGCCCTGCCACCGGTGCGCCTGCAGTCGTCATGGCTGGTCACAGCTGATGGTGAGGCTGAGGGCCAGTGCTGCCCACCAGCATCCCTGCAGCAACTGTGGCACAGCCACAGGCGGAGGGCACGTGCAGCCGACAGGGACAACATCTGCGGAGCACCCGGTTCTGGTGACCGGAGTGACTGCTCTCCTGGGCACCGCAGGATGCTTTCTACATAAGGCCATTATTGGAGGAGACACAGCTGACCTACCTAATACACGGAAATAAATGCAGAGAGTCAGACACAATGAGGAGACAAAGGAATATGTTCCAAATGAAAGCACAAGAAAAAAACCTCGGGAAAAGAGCTAAATGAAATGGAGATAAGTAATCTACCTGATAAAGAGTTCAAAGTAATGGTCATAATGATATCAGATTGACAGAAGAGTGGATGAACTCAGTGAGAACCTCAACAAAGAGAGATAAAATACAACCCCCTCCCAAACAAAAAAAAAACCCAAAAAATTCAAACAACCCAGCACAGCTGAAGGATATAATAACTGAAATAAAAGTACACTACAGGGAACACTACATCAAAAACTAATGATGTAATGTATGGTGATTAACATAATAAAAAAATAAAAAATACTAAATTAAAAATATAATAAAAGAATAAATCTTAAAAAAAACTGATGATGTAATGTATGGTGATTAACATAACATAATAACATTTTTAAAAAGTACACTACAGGGAATCAACAGCAGATTAAAAGATGCAGAAGAGTGGATCAATCTGGAAGATAGGTAATGGAAATTATCCAAGCTGAACAGTTAAAAAGAAAAAAAGAATAAAAAAATGGGATCTCTAGGACAATATCAAGCATAATTACATTTGCATTATAAGGGTCCCAGAGGAGTGAGAGAGAAGGGCAGAAAACTTATTTGAAGAAATAACAGCTGAAAATTTGTCTAATCTGGGGAAGGATATAGACATCCAGGTCCAGGGTGCACAGAGAATCCTAAACAAGATGAACCCAAGGAGGTCTACACCAAGACACATAATAATTAAAATGGTAATAATTAAAGAAGGAATCATAAAAGCAGCAAGAGAAAAGCAAACATTTATGTACAAGGGAAATCCCATTAGGCTATCAACTAATTCTGCAGAAAGTCTGCAGACCAGAGGGAGTTAAAGGAAAAAAACCTACAATCAAGAATACTCTACCTGTTAAGAGTATCATTCAGAATCAAAGGAAAGATAAAGTTTCCCAGGCAAACAAGTTAAACATGACCACTAAACTAGCCTTACCAGAAATGTTATAGGGACTTCTCTAGGTGGGAAAAAAAAGGCCATAACTAGAAGAAAACTATGAAAGGAAAAAATTACACTAGTAAAGCAAACATACAATAAGGTCACGTTTAAAGCTAGTATGAAGTTTAAAAGACAAAAGCAGTACAATCGATTATAAATAAAGAAACTCATCAAGGGATACACAAAATAAAAACATGTAAGTTATGAATGACATCATATACACAAAACATGGAAGGTAGAATAAAATTTGGTGCTTTTAGACTGTGTTCGAACTTAAGGAACCTTCAACTTAACATAGACTGCTATAAATATAGGATGCTATATATGAACTTTAATCCAAAACATATGATACACAAAAAATAAAAAGAAATACACACATAACAATAAAGTTATTAAATCACAACAGAAGAGAGCAAGAGAAAAAGGAATAGAGAAGAATTACAAAAACAACCAGAAAACAAAGAACAAATAATACATAACAAGTACATACTTATCAGTAATTACTTTAAATATTCATGGACTAAATGCTCCAATTAAAAGACACAGGGTAACCAAATGGATAAAAAAGAAATGAGACCATCTATATTCTGCCTACAAGAGACTCACTTCAGACCTAAAGACAAATACAGACTGAAAGTGAAGGGATGGAAAAAGATATTCGATGCAAATGGAAGTGAAAAAAGAAAGCTGGGGTAGCAATACTTAGATCAGATAAAATGGACTTTAAAACAAAAACTATAACAGGTGACAAAGAAGGGCATTACATAATGATGAAGGCTCAATCCTACAAGAGGATATAACAGATGCACCCAAAATAGGATCACCTAAATAAATAAAGCAAATATTAACAGACATAGCAGGAGAAATTGACAATAATACAATAATAGTAGGGAGCTTTAACACTCCACTTACATCAATGGATATATCATACAGACAGAAAATTCATAAAGAAAAAGTGGCTTTGAATGACACATTAGGCCAGATGAACTTAACAGATATATACAGAACATTCCAAACAAGAACAGCAAGTAGATTATACATTCTTCTCAAGTGCACATGGAACATTCTCCAGAATAGATCACATGTTAAGCCACAAAACAAGTCTGAAATTTAAGAAGGTTGAAATCATATCAAGTATCGTTTCCAACCACAATGGTATGAAACTAGAAATCAATTACAAGGAAAAAACACATGGAACAATAAAGGCCACTAAACAACCAATAGGTCAATGAAAAAGTCATAGAAAAAGTAAAAAAAAAAAATACATGGAGAAGAATGAATATGGAAACACAGTGGTTCAATGTCTTTGGGATACAGCAAAAGCAGTTCTAAGAGGGAAGTTTATAATAATATAGGCCTACATCAGGAAAGTCTCAAATAAACAAACAAACCTTACACCTAAAGGAACTAGAAGAAGGAAAACAAAAAAGCCCAAAGTTAGTAGAAGGGAGGAAATAATAAAGATTGGAGTAGGAATAAATGAAATAGAGACTAAAAAAAATATAAAAGATCAATGAAGCTAAGAGCTGGTTCTTAGAAAAGATAATCAAAATTGATAAACCTTAAGCCAGACTCAACAAGAAAAAAAGAGAAAGAACTCAAATAAAGTCAGAAATAAAAGGGGAGAAATTACAACTGACACCACAGAAATACAAAGAGACAGCTACAAAAAATTATATGCCAAATATTGGACAATCTAAAATAAAATCATAAATTCCCAGAAACATGCAATCTTCTAAGTCTGAATCAGGAAAAATGGAAAATCTGACAGACTGATTACTAGTAACAAAATTGAACTGGTAATCAAAAAACTCAGCAAACAAGTCCAGGACCAAATGGCTTCACAGGTGAATTCTACCATACATTTAAACAAGAGTTAATACCTATCTGTCTCAGACTATTGCAAAAAATTGAAGAGGAAAGAATGCTTCCAAATTCATTCTACAAGGGCAGCATTACCAAAACCAGATGAAGACACCATCACACACGAAAAACTACAGACCAATATCCCTGATGAACATAGATAGAAAAATCCTCAACAAAATATTAGTAAACTGAATTCAAAAATACATTAAAAGGATCATTTACCACAATCAAGTGGGATTTATTCCAGGGATGCCAAGATGGTTCAGTATCTACAAATCAATCACTGTGATACACCACATGAACAAAATGAAGAATAAAAATCATATGATTATCTCAATAGATGCAGAAAAAGCATCTGGCAAAATTCAACATCCATTCATCATAAAAACTCTCAACAAAGTAGGTAAAGAAGAAACATACCTCAACATAGTAAAGGCCATACTGGACAACCCACAGATGACATTATACTCAATGGTAAAAAACTGAGAGCTTTTCCCCTAAGATCAGGAACAAGACAAGGATGACCACTTTCACCACTTTTATTCAGTGTAGTTCTGGAAGTCCTAGCCACAGCAGTCAGACAAGAAAAAGAAAGAAAAGGCATCCAAACAGGTAAGGAAAAATAAAACCGTCACTATTTGCAGATGGCATGATACTATATATAGAAAACCTTAAAGACTCACTATTAGAATACATGAATTCAGTAAAGTTCAGGATAAAAAATTAATATTCAGAAATCTGCTTTTCTATATACTAATAATAAACTATCAGAAAGAGAAATTAGGAAAATAATCCCATTTACAATTGCATCCAAAAAGAATAAAATACCTAGGAATAAATTTAAACAAGGAGGTGAAAGACATACGCTCTGAAAACTATAAGACACTGATGAAAGAAATTAAAGATGACAAAAATAAATGATAAGATACATCATGCTCGGGCGCCTGGGTGGCTCAGTTGGTTAAGCGACTGCCTTCGGCTCAGGTCATGATCCTGGAGTCCCGGGATCGAGTCCTGCATCGGGCTCCCTGCTCGGCAGGGAGTCTGCTTCTCCCTCTGACCCTCCCCCCTCTCGTGTGCGCTCTCTCTCTCTCTCTCTCTCTCTCACTCTCTCAAATAAATGAATAAATAAAATCTTTAAAAAAAAAAAAAGATACATCATGCTCATGGATGGAAAGAATCAATACTGTTCAAATGTCCATACTACCCGGGTGCTTGGGTGGCTCAGTTGGTTAAGAGTTTGACTCGATCTCAGCTCAGGCTGATCTCAGGGTCGTGAATCCAAGCCCCACACTGGGCTCCACACTGGGTGTGGAATCTACTTTAAAAAAATGTCCATATTATCCAAAACAATCTACAGACTCAATATAATCCCTATCACAATAACAGCAGCATTTTTCACAGAACTAGAACAAATATTCCTGAAATCTGTATGCAATCACAAAGACTTCAAATAGCCAAAGTAATCTTAAGAAAGAGGAACAAAGATGGTTGTATCACAATCCCAGATTTGAAACTATATTACAAAGCTATAGTATTCAAGACATTATGGTACTGGCACAAAACAGACACATAGTTCCATGGAGCGAAATAGCCCAGAAATAAATCCACAATTACGTGGTCAATTAATTTACAATGAAGGAGAGAAAAATATATAATGGGGAAAGACACTCTTCAATAATTGGTGCTGGGAAAACTGGAGAGTTACATGCAGAAAAATGAAACTAACCCATTTCCTTACACCACGCACAAAAATAAACTTAAAATGGACTCAAGACCTAAATGAAAGACCTAAAACCATAAAATTCCTAAAAGAAAACACAGGCAGTAAACTCTTGGACATTGGCCTTAGCAATATTTTTATTGCTAAAGCAAGAGAAACAAAAGTAAACTATTGGGACTGTGTCAAAAAGGTTTTGCACAGTGAAGGAAACCCATCAACAAAAAAAGAGGCAATCTACTGAATGGGAGAAGATATTTGCAAATGAGGGGCGCCTGAGTGGCTCAGTCGGTTAAGCACATGCCTTCGGCTCAGGTCATGACCCTACGGTCCTGGAATTGAGCCCCGTGTTGGGCTCCTTGCTCAGGCGGGAGCCTGTTTCTCCCTCTCCCTTTGCCTGCCGCTCCCCTGCTTGTGCTCTCTCTATCACTATCTCTCTCTCTCTCTGTCAAATAAATAAATAAATAAATCTTAAAAAAAAAAGATATTTGCAAATGATATATGCAATAAGCGATTAATGTCCAAAATGTTTAAAGAACCCTTACAACTCAACAGCAAAAAACAAATAATCTGATCAAAAAGTGGGTGGAGGACCAGAAAAGACATTTTCCAACAAAGATGGCCAACAGACACATGAAAAGATGCTTAGCATCACTAATCATCAGGGAAATGCAAATCAAAATGGCAACGAGATATCACCCAACACCTGTCAGAATGACTAGAATAAAAAAGACAAGAAATAACAAGTATTGGCAAGGATGCAGAGAAAAGGGAACCATTGTACACTGTTGGGGGGAATGTAAATTGGTGCAGCCCCTATGAAAAACAGTACAGAGATTCCTCAAAAAATTAAAAACAGAACTCCCATATGATCCAGTAATTCCACTTCTGGGTATTTACCCAAAGAAAATGAAAACACTAATTATTGAAAAGCTATAAGCACCCCTATGTTCATTGCAGCATTATTAACAATAGTCAAAATATGGGAGCAACCTAAATATCTGTTGATAAATGAATGGATAAAGAAGATACAGTATATATACATAATAGAATATTACTAAGCCTTTAAAAATGAATGAAATCTTGCCATTTGTGACATGGATGGAACAAGAGGGTATTATGTTAAATGAAATAAGTCAGACAGAGAAAAATAAATCCTACACAATTCCATTTACATGTGGAATCAATAAAACAAATAGATAAAACCAAAACAAAAGTAGAAACAGACTCATAAATACAGAAAAATGGTGGTTGCCAGAGGGTAAAGGAGGCATCTTTACAGAACTAGAACAAATATTCCTGAAATCTGTATGCAATCACAAAGACCTCAAATAGCCAAAGTAATCTTAAGAAAGAGGAACAAAGATGGTTGTATCACAATCCCAGATTTGAAACTATATTACAAAGCTATAGTATTCAAGACATTATGGTACTGGCACAATCTTCCTAAAGGAAGATCTAAAGAGCATACTGGAGATGGAAGGAAAGGGGTTTCATATTCAAAGTCTGGAGGCAAACAGAAGTGGAGAGAGAGGTTCACTAATAGTTAAATTAGTGATTGGATTTGGATTTCTGCTCCTGCCTGACACACTACAACCATCAGTAAAATGAAGTGGCAGGAGTGAGGGACTAAAAGGGGCACAAGAAACCTTCTGGAGATGATATGTTCATTCTCTTGACTGTAGTGATTGTTCCCCACATGTTGAAACTTATCAAATTATACACTTTTATTATGTGCAGTTTACTGTATGTCAATCATACCTCAGTAATTCTATTTTAACAAGAAATGGAGAATAAAAAATGGTAAACATATGGATAAATATAAAAAATATAAAATAGAAAATGATGACTTTATAAAACAGCAATATTAACGTTTCAAGGAGTTAAAGAAAGAATTTAAACACATGACCACGATAGTATATTATTCCAGAGAGGAATACAGTTCTTATAGGGATGAGGGTAAAACTCAGGAGGTGGGTAAAGGTATTAACTTGAGACTTTGGGGCACCTGGGTGGCTCAGTTGGTTATAAAAGTTATAAAAGAAATAAGTCACAGGGATAAAAAATACAGTATAGGGAATACAGTCACTAATATATTAACATTGTGTGGTGACAAATGGTAGTTATGCCTATCTATTATGGTGAGTATTTTGCAATATATTTGAGATCTTTATTTTATTTAAGAGGGAGAGAGGTGGGGTCAGCAGGGGCAGAGGGACAGGGAGAGAGAATCTCAAGCAGTCTCCACGCCCAGCATGGGTCCGACCCAACCCTTCGGCTCGGGTCATGATCTCGGAGTCCTGGGATAGAGTCCCACATTGGGCTCCCGGCTCAGTGGGGAGCCTGCTTCTCCTTCTGACCCTCTCCCCTCTCATGCGGTTTTTCACTCTCTCTCTCTCTCAAATAAATAAATGAATTTAAAAATCTTAAAAAAAAAAACCAACAACTTGAGACTTTGATAATTATGAAGGGTTTTTTTGAGGGGGGTGGGAGTGGTAGACACTAAAAGAGTAGAATCAGAGTATGTGACTTCAAATAGTAGGGGATAAAATTGAGTTAGAAAAAAATAATCCAAATAGAAGGCAATGGAGGAGAGAAAAAGAATCATAGAATAGATGGGACAAATAAATGCACAAAATAAGATGACACATAGTGTAAATAAATGCCTTCATCGAGCAAAAGATTACACTGTGTTTTTATTTTTTAATCAGCTATATTGTGTTACAATAAACATATCTAAAATATAAGCTTCCAGAAAAGTCAAAAGTAAAAGGTTGGAAAAGATATGCCAGGAAAACATCACATAGAAAGCTCTGTTGAAATCAGACAAAATACACTTTTAGATAAAAATCATTACTAGAGAAAAATAGGGTCATTTCATAATAAGAGTCAAATCTTAAAAAAATGTACCAAATTTAAATTTCTATGTACCTATTAAGGTAGCTTCAAAACACAAAAGGCAAAAATGTTCCATATGATTAATTTTGGCCAGTGAGCTAAGAGTAGAAATGCAGTGTGGCAATGTCCTTAAGAGCAAGCCCGTATGTGCCCTTTGTCCTTGTTCCTCCTGCTTTCCTCCTTCCTGATGGTCGGAATGCAGTCACCATGGCTAGAGATGGAGCAGACCTTGGACACGTGGGCCCTGCATGGTGACGAAGGAATCTGCCCCTCAGGGCTCTGCAGAGGAGAGCTACTGCTGAGGCCCTAACCACTCACTCCAGACTTGCTGTCATAAATTAGCCTTCTGTAAGCCAGTGGTTTTTTTAGAGTCGTTTCTCACACCAGCACCTAACCTTAACTAAGACAGAGTAAGGTTACAGAAGCTAAGGCAGTAGACACTTCTGCAAAGGGCAAGGGGGGGAGCATCACGCTTTCCTAACCCCCAAGTGCTCCTGTGATGTTATTATAACACTTAGGTAATCAATATGACAGAGGAAAAAACAGTTCCTTCAAATGACAACTGGCCATATATTGCATATGGTTTATTAATCTATGCTTTTGCTCCCTACTTCCAACTGATTTGCCAGTTAGGAAGGAAACAGAAGATTAATTTGGTTCATTTAGACTTTTTTTTTTTTTTTTGTACTTAATGTCCATGGAAATTGTGAAATGGTCCATTTGTGCTTAATATCCTCTATAGGAAATGTAACCAATTAAGTGCGACACCCCTCAGAGAGAATGCACACACTCTAATTTCTTTTTTATAATATCTGATTACAATCTGTTTGTGATCCCTAGACACTGGTTTCTTTTTCCTGGTGCTATTACTGTTTCTGCCGTCTTCAGTTCAGTGGCAAGACGCAGAGAAAAACTGCTCAAACACAAACACTTGCCAGGTAGTATTATGGGGATGAGAAAATTAAACACAGAGAAAGTCGAAAGAAGATTTCAATATGAAAAACCAAAGCCTGTGACCTTACTAAACACTCTTCATGACCCCAACTCTGAAACCTAATAGGTTCTGGTACATTTTCACTGATGCGAATCCATACTGGAGTGTATCAGAGGAAACGATTAAGACCTCAAAGGGCATAGGAATATGGGGAGCTCTATCTACAAACTAAGTGGTTTCCAAACTGGGAACACATGAATTCTTTCCAAAGAGTATGTGGGTGTAGGTGGTTTGTAAGAAATCAATTCCCAGATTCTGGAGTCTTTCTAACTTAGGGATCTGAAAATGTTCCTATATGCAAAGCATCATCCTGGTTTTCTTATCCTATCTTTCTCTTTTCAATCATCCTCTCCTATTTCACAAAACTTTGAGATGTAGTCCAGTCAGCTGAAATAGACAAATCGCCTCACCATAAAAATCCCGATTTATTTATTTTCTTAACAAACAAATCACACTGAATGGTAAAACTGATTTTCGCTGTAAATAACTTCTCCATCATTTCATTATTTGAAAAGGATAATGCTCTTGGCTTCTATCTCTTTAATAATATTACAAAGTTGAAGTGCAAAATGCTACTAGTTATCCAAAGAATGCATATCTTTTCAAAATAAGTAATATCCTCCCTTAGCCATATTCTCATTTGTTAGGGACACATGATTTACTAGGCATCTGGAAGCCATTCTTTTAAGATGTCTTCACTGTTTCCTTTGGTGTTTTTGGGAGATATCACCCGGATATTATTAATCCTCCGTTTGTTTTTCCAAAATATCAAGTCGCACATTAAATCCTTTATTCTCCATGAGGATTTCTGGAGTAATCACTTCTTGGCTAGACTACACATTTTCTATATCAAATAACCTTCCCTACATTCCAGTGTACTTTGCTCTGAGTTTCTGCTTTTTAAAAATCCAGAAAAGGGACCAAGAGCTACATGACATAAAGTGGGATTAAACAACTTTTACAGTATTCTGTATTATTTAGATAAAAGAGAGAGCTTAGATTGAAAAGAAAAGATTTGGAATAAAATAATAAAAACATAAAAAAGGCTTAGAATAACTGCAAAAAAATAAAAAAGCACATCAGAACAATGAACCATTAATCCTGGCAATGCATCCTAGATATTCTTGCTAGAAGAATGAGAATAAGATAAGGTGACTGAATCACCTTGATAATGTAATGGGAATGAAGACCAAAATTAGAACACATTTGATAAATGATGAATGATAAGTGAAGAACGGTGTTTTGACAGATTGGATGATTAGTTCCAATGATGTCTTCACTCTGCCATAGTGGTGTCATATATCCAACCCTTGTTACTGTTTCATACTGGGCAGATAACAGCTCCTGGCCCCTTGACTTTGTGCTTGGCCATGTGACTCGTTTTGGTCAATAGGCTATCAGGTTGATATAATGCAGTCAGAGACTCAGAATGTCCCTGGAAGTGATTCACCGTGCCAAGAACATGTAACAGGCAACCCTTGCTCCTAAGCCTTGGTTCCAGAACTAGACCTATGGGGCAGATTCACAGCCTGACATCAAGCCCAGAAGCACATAGCCTGAAGCAGAGCCACTTAGGCTTAGCCCAGACCAGCCAAACTCACCTGAAACAGCAACTGGCCTCCAGATCCATGAGCGTGAGTATAAATACATGTATACCACTGAGTTTTGGGGTGATCTGTTACGCAGCATTATTGTGGTAACAGTTAACTGTCACAGAAGCTTTACCTCCCCTGATGGTCTGTGTTCATCAGCACTGGATCTCTCTAAGTCTGTGTGATTACTAGCCTGGCCTGGATGATGGAGAATCAGCTTTCTACACAGCCATTGGCCCTGGATCTTCTTGAGAAGCTGATTAGCTCCTGGTTGTGTTTTGCTTAAAAATCACAGTGATGGGCAACAACTTTTACTTGTCTTTGGTATTACTCAACATTTCCAGATTTCTAAATAACATGATTAAACTGCTGTTTCTTGATTTTTCCTTTTTAGAAATGATTAGTGACTCTCTACTCTGAAAGAGGGTAGAATTCTGTTCCCATCACTCCTGCCCCCTGCCTCCTACACACTTTTCCTACTTCAACACCTGTGTATTTGCTTGACAGGACACCTAAATGTCAGCATCTGGAGATTTTTGTCCTCAGGCTGGTCAGTCTCAGTTCTTTTGCCTGATCGGGTTGCCATTGTGAGGAAGGTGGCCAGGAGAAGGGGCTAAGGAGGGTCTTAGCACTCAGCGTGCTCATATGTTCTTAGTTCTTGGCTGTTCCTGGTGCCTCGACTTATGAATCCTTCTGTTGGGGAAAAGGATGCTGGGGTCCAGCTACCCCACCAAGGCTTTCAAGCTGCCTTCCTGTTATCAGTCCATTCTGCAACTTCAGAGATGCTGCCTAGTTCTGAGTCTTTTCAGGGTCTGTGTTATTTGCAAATATTTTCTTTTTATTGGCTTTGACTCCTTCAAACTACTAGGTTTCGCTTTCTTCTCTTTCCTAAGCCATTCCAACTCCTCTGCTTTCCATTATCCACATTTTGTTGCCATGTTTCGCCTGTTTCATCTTCCCTCCCTTCCTCTCTCCCTATTGGATCTTAGTACCTTTGGGGAGATGCATAATGCACACGTTTGACTGGGAGGCTAGTGATGTGGCATGTAGGTGTAATTAACTCTATAGACCGCTTTAATCATTTCTAGAGGTGTTGATCGAACTGAGAAGAGAATGTGCCTCTCTAGGTTTATTATTTTTCTTTTTGATAGTACTGAAGCTTATAACATGCTTCTCCCTTATCCCCCAAATTTGATTTGAGATTCCTGTCATTTTAATTATTTTCACACTCAAATTTTCTAGTCAAAATTCAATCAACTGCATCACATGTAAATACAGAATAAAAATCAGCAAAAACATCTTTTCTCCATGAAGTTGCCTCAAAATGTTTAAGGCAATCCTATAATTTTACTTTAGAATCAGAGTCACTTTGTTTGATACGTATGAAAGAATTATTACACTTTGTTATTTGACATATGGCAAATAATGGCTAATATTAATTCATGTGTATATATAATTTAAATTTACTTATATGTCCTATGTTTATTTTTTTTACCCCATTCTCATTTTTTACTACAGGAACATAGGTTCATTATTATACATCAAAAGATAAAGAGATATATAAATAAAAAATGATTAATTCTTCCTCGCTTTTTAAGGTGATGTATATTATTGATTTGCTGTGTAACCATCCACAATTTGTACATATACCTAAGAAATAATGTTAAAACTGTTTCACTAATTCAAGACATTGGGATTCAAGATACAATAGACAATTTATTCCAGAGTGAGGAACTAGGCCAAGATGTAAAATGGTAAAGGCTCTAACTGAAAAGTCAATTACCTGACTCACCCACACAGAAGTTATAGAAGGGAAATGAGTGGATTTCCAGGGAGGGGCTTTTCGGAGAGAGCCGGGCTGGCCATCTCTTCTCTACTCACCTGCCCCCAACCTCAAGTCAGAGAGGAAGAAAAGGACTTTAATGAGGCCACTTAGAGACCTAACTATGTATCCTTCACCCTGTGCAGTTGGAAGTGGGGAGGACGCAGCGGACAAGCCTGCGGGTGAGAGACAGGCTGGGTATAGTGGCTTTGGCAGCAGAGCGGAGAAAACTTCTCTTGTGATGGGATTGATCTGCACTTCCCGAGTTTGTAGGGCAAATAATGTGAGTGTGGTGAAGGAAATACTCTGGTGGAGGCGGCACACCAGCTGTGAGACCTCAGCAGACAGACGTATGAAATGCTAGATTCCCGAAGCTATAGCCAGAATGGGGACGATTGTTCTGGGATGGAGCAATCTCCTAGGGGAAGGACACCAATGTGGAAGGTTCTTGAAGAGCCAAGAAAAACTCTCACTAGAGAAAGAGCCAGTTTAGACTTCCTGCAGAAGACGCAAAGCTAGCTTATGACAGGGAGACAATTTTGAAGGTTCCTTGGCCTTTGCCCTCTTCTTTCTCACCTAAAGGGCTAAAGTGAGACTATAGGTAGGAAATAGCAAAGACAAGGTAGAAACAAGAAGCTGACCATGCACCCCAAATGTCCCATGGCTATTACTTTGGCTGGGCTGAGACGCTTGCCTGGTGGGATGACCCAGGCCTCTATTTCTGAGCCCTTAGTTGAGTTGAGGTTTGAGCCCTTAGTTGTCTTATCTGACTGGGTTGCTGTGATTTCCAATTCATAGTTGCCGCAAGGCATGGGAGTACTAAGAGCTGCCCAAGTACCAAGAGCCAAGTCCCTTGGCCTCTGGGTTATAAACATCCTCCTTCGTGGTGATAGCATCCTAGCCCCCAGAGTAATCATGGTCAATCAATGACCCAACTAGTCTAAGTCCCTGCTTTTTGTTTTTGTTCTGTTGGTTCACTGGCATGAGGACCCCAAAGCGGCCAGGCGGTAGTCACGGCTTCGAGGTCAACAGAACCCTGTATGCCCCAGTGCAATCCCCCCCGCCCATGAGAACGAGGGCTTCTAACTGGCAGAGCCCAAGGCTGTGGGAATGGGAAGCCCAAATTCCACAAGTAGGTCACTGATGGTTCTGGTGAGAAAGTTCACTCCTTGGTTCGCACAGCCATGAATTCCAGCTACTAGAGAAAACAGCACTGTATGTCGACTGTTAACTCGGTGCATAAACCATGTCCACTATCCTATCAGGATGGCTGCCTCTGGGTCACGCCGTTCATGGTAAAAGCAATGGCTTTCACGGTGATAAACCTATTGTTGCGTCTCTGTTGCTCTAAAATGAGTCTCCTGTTCCGAGACAATGTTGTGTGGAATACCATGTTGATGACGGAGGCATTCTGAGGGTGGTTCTGACCAAGGCATTGTGCGCAGGGAAGGCAAATCCCTATTTGGAATACGTATCGGTCCTAGTAAGGAGGAATCTTCTTGCCACCCTCAAAATGGAAGGAATCCAATGTACCTGATCTGTCACCAGGGCCTGGTTAATCTCCCCAGGAATGAGCGGTATGAAAAGGTTAGTGTCAGTCCCTGCTGTTAGCAGAGCGGAGACAAAGCATCAACAGAGGGAACTCTTTGTCAGGCCCACGCATAGCCTCCATCCCTGTCACCTTCTGCTAGATTTCTTCTTCTTTTTTTTTTT
>NC_138373.1:58387803-58452154 GCF_054177405.1 Leptonychotes weddellii | reverse complement strand
AGAGAGTTGTTGCTCTTCTTTTCTTCGGTCTCCTGTTGAGTTTGTAGGTGTTCAGAATGGTTTGATCCCTATCCAGCTGAATTCCTGAGAGGAGACGAAATCCAGGTCTCCTACTCCTCCGCCATCTTGCTCCGCCCCTCTGCTAGATTTCTTCTTAAACACGGTCTTCCAGCCTCAACACGTTCAGTGAAGGGGCACGAAAAATCTCCAAAGGGGCTTTGGATGACTATCCTAACAGAGCAACTAAGTGGCCTTTTTTTTTTTTTTTTAAGATTATTTATTTATTTATTTATTTGACAGAGAGCAAGAGAGAGAAAGCACAAGCAGGGGGAGTGGCAGAGGGAGAGGGAGAAGCAGATTCCCCACTGAGCAGGGAGCCCGATGCGGGGCTTGATCCCAGGACCCTGGGATCATGACCTGAGCCGAAGGCAGCCGCTTAACTGACTGAGCCACCCAGGCACCCCCTAATTGGTCTTTTGAAGGCACAACTATAGTGCCAGCTTGGGGAGAATACTTGGTAAGGATGGGGTGCCATCCTCCACCCTGCAGCGTATACCCTAAATCAACAGCCATTATATGGGGCTGTGACCTATAAAGGTCAAATACATGGCTTCTAGAACTAAGAGGTGGAAGTAGGAGTGGCCATGCTTACCTATCACTTGGGGGAATTTGTGCTTCCTGTCACTGCAAATCTGGGCTCTGTACATTCAAAAGTCCTGGTTCCTAGAGGGGAAATGTTCCAGCAAGGGACATTAAACTTTAACTTTTGGTGGGGCACCTGGGTGGCTCAGTCAAGCATCTGAGTCTTGATTTCAGCTTAGGTCATGATCTCAGGGTCATGGGATCGAGCCCTGTGTTGGGCTCCGTGCTCACCAGGGAGTCTGCCTGGGATTCTCTCTCTCTCTCTGCCTCTCCCCCTGCTTGCTCTCTCTCTCTAAAATGAATAAATCTTAAACTTTAACTCGTGGTAACTTTGTGACTTTGGGTTCTTTGTGCAAGAGACCAATAGGCAAGTAAAGGAGTCATGGTAAAGGAGTCATGATCCTGGTCAGAGCAATTGGGCCTGATCATGAGGAAGAGGGAGGGTTGCTGTGGGGTTAGGGAAGGATGTGTTTGGAACTTGGGTGGTCCACCTGTGGACTGCTTGGTACTTCTTTGCCCAATTTCAATGGTAAAGGCACAAATAAAATAGCTACCATGTGACAAGGGCTGATGATGCCAGTGGTTCAGATCCCTCAGCAGAGAGGGCCAGGGATGACCCCAGCTGGTAAGCCATCTAGATCAGCAAAGGCGCTACTGAAGGGTGAGGGGAGTCTGGAATAGGCAGCTGAGTATCTCTTGTAGGCCTGAGACCAGCTGCACAGCCAGGGGCCGCAATTTTATCTCATAGCTTTCTCTTGTTAAGTTTCCCTAGGAAAAGCTGCCCGCCAGGATCCTGCAGAAGCTGCTCCCAGATGTACTTAGATGTATTTAGATAACCTAGTTCTGCTAGGTTCTGCGTGGCACATGCTGGTAGCCAAAAGAAAGCATTAATGGAATAAATGAAGGTCTAGAAGGTTAGGATCTAAGGAGAAGGAGCCATTTCATTTCCAGACCATGGGCCTTGGTACACTTATACCACCAAGAGCTATCTTTGTGCACAGGAAGACAACTGAAGCTGTTTGATTGCTGGTCTTTTTAATGGAAGGTGGGATCTGGCAAATTTGGTCCTTAGAACTTCCTCAGACTTCAAGAAATTTTCTGTCATCGGAATTTCTGTTGAAATCCCCTGAAAAATTCCATTGAGTGGCAACCTTTCCCCTCAATGAGACTTAACCCCAATACGGTACAATGTAAGTGATGGTACTTTCCAGCAAGCCTTATGAAGTTGCACCGGTCTTGGCCCTTTCTGACTGAGGTACTGGACACTCAAACAGAACTCACCTATCATCTTCTCATGGTTATGGCCCATAAATGCTTCTCTTGGCTGCCTCACACCAGCTGGCCCCACTCTAACACAGATGAATGGGCCCCTGAGACCTACTGACTTTCTTGTTTACATAATATTAAGTGTTGAATTGTGTCCTCCCTAAAATTCATAGAAGTCCCAGTATCTCTTTATAGAAGATAGGCTCTTTACAGAGTGAATTGGGTTAGAATGAGTTAATCAGAGTGGACCCTAATCCAACATGGCTGGTACCCTTAGAAAAAAATAAAATTTGCACACCGAGACAGGTGTACAGGGAGAATGTCATGTGGACATGAAGATGGCCATCTACAAGCCAAGGAGAGCAGCCTGGAATAAGTCCTTCCCTTACAGCCCTCAGAAGGAACTTACCCTGCTCACACCTTGATTTTGGATGTCTAGCCTCCAAAACTGAGAGACAACAAACTTCTGTGGCTTCAGCCACCCAATCTGCAGTGCCTTGTTATGACAGCCCTAGCAGACTATAACACAGGATCTGTGCGTGAACTCTACAGAGGAGCTGAGCTGGTTTGAGCCAGGGTGGGTGGTTTCACAGGGAGCCTATTTAGCTGACATAAAGTTACCAGGAAGGGCCGACAACTCTCCAGTCTTTCCCAGAAGTCCTTAGCAGGCTTTCTGTAAAGCTCCACTGGGCAGAACTGGGTCCCACGTCCATACTTTATGAAGGCAGTGCCGGGAAAATCCTCTGCTACAACAAACTCCTGGGTGTGCTCTCAGTGTTGAAGGCTCTTTTCCTGAACACAGCCACTTAGAATCATCCAACTGGTTCTATCAACTATGTCCAAGGAAATGTGAGCTTCACCCTTCCGTGCCTGGCTCAACAGAGAATGCCAGGTAGCAAGGCGTCTTTGACTAGGTGATTCACCAATTTTATTCTTTCCATGTGTCAGTCACTCTTCTAGATCTTAGGGATAGAGACTTGAAGGGGACAGGAAGGTCCCTTTCATGGAGCTTACTGTGGAGGTAGCAAACAGGCAGTAAGACGGACTAGTCAAGACAAATCCTAGTGGGAGACTTCTTTCGTTTGGGTGGTCAGCACTCTCTGAGTAGTCATTTAAGCCAAGGGCATGGAGGAGTGGGATGTCGGGAGGGAGGGTCTAGACAGTGCTGTGGACTCCTCCAGGACCAAGACACGCCAAGTTAGTACTCCAACATGGCAAGGAAAAATTGGAAGAAACCAGCCGGGAATTCTACAGATTTGCATATTATTACATGCCTTTTTTTTTTTTACTGGACAACCTCAGGGTTAATAAATTCAGATTTTGCCATCAGATTAAGCAATGGTAGATTGTGACATGTGGCATGAACTTTGGCAAATGAGGACACAGCTACTCGGATCTTGGTGGGCACTGGCTTTCTCCAGCTTTGGAAACCAAGGTCAAGCGTCCTGACTTTGTAGATCTCTGACCGGTTTCTCTGTTGGGCTCAGTTACGCTCTCTCATATTATACAGCTGGTTAAAAATGTGCAAATGACAGAAAAGCACCCAATGAAATTTCCCTGCTCCAGGACTGTTTTGACAACCCTCTAAAGGGTGGATTCTGATCCTCACCAAAGTGTGACCTGCATCACTCTGTAGGTATGATGCTGTGGTTGTCTCAGAGTGTGATCTGTTCATTTTTGGAAGGGCTCCCTTCAGATTATGTTCCTGTTAGCATATAATCTTCCCTTCTGATTCACTGCAAGTCTAGTCTTCGCTGGAGGTAGAGGCTACTTTAAGCAAAATGATCCCACTTCCAAGACCTTTATAAAAGAAAGAAAAAAGAAAAGAACCCCAAACAAAGGCCTAATCTATTTTATTTCTCTGTGGTGTCTGAGGAAAGGCTCTGCTTTTAAGCCAGGACAATGTAATATCCTGACACGTAATACCCTAACATCATCCATATCTGTGTCTTTGACTTTAGGGAAAGAATCCAGTTCTAGTTCCTAAACACTTCACCACCCTAAATTATCCAGGACCCATCCCTAAACACTCTACCCCCAAAGACAGTATACTGTTCTTGCTCGCTTTTATTATTCTTTTCCCAAATATTTTTTTTCCACTCCTTCAGCCCCTTCTGGTTTTTCAGAGCTGGGACTCTTCTTGGTAGAAGTATCTACAGGTGGGGTTAAGGTCATCTTGGTAAAAGGTAAAAGGCATTTAAAAATAGGGGGAAATGTTCTCATTTCACTCCAATTCTCTGAATTATTCTACTGAAGAGCAGTTTCTGCTCTTCCAGTGAGTATTTGTATATTCCACGACATTTGCTTTTCGGAGAAGCACATTTAGGCCTCAAATATCCGGTGAGAGGCCCTCTCCTATTTTGAGAACTGAGTGAAGATTTAAGGTACATAGAACACCGTATGGAACACGGCAGAACACCTGTCCAGAAGCCTGTGGAGACACATAAAACGGTGTTTCTAACGAACATTTTCTATTACCTTTCGGTCACATTAATTAGCTGCTCAACCCCCGCACTGCGGGTGGCCTTAATTAAGGTAAACGTTTCCCACCTGGTGGAGTGAGTCAGGCGCCGAGTCCTCGAAGAAGGACGTCCAATGACGCTGTTTCCAGGGAGGGGACGAGCGGGGAGCAGCGGTTGCGGGCGTCGATGGAACCCCGCACGGCAGGGCGTCCCCCCGCCCCGCCTCCGGGGCAGGCGGCGGGGCGGCGGGCGTGCGGGAGCGCGGGTCCGCCGGTGGCACGCGGCTGCGGGCTGGGCAGGCTCTGGGCGCAATTGCGCGGCAGCCGCGGCGCGAGGGGCGGGCTCGGAGCTTTCCTCCGCGGGGCGGTGACGCGCTGCGCGGCGGCCGGGCGCCGGGTGTTTACCTGGCGTCCTAGCAACAGGCGGGCGCGCGGCGAGCGGTGCGGGGCGCGGGGCACAGTGCGGGCGCGGAGCTGGGCGCTGCGGGTGAGTGCGGCCGGTGGGCGCAGTGCGGCCGCCGGGGGCGCGGAGTGGGGGGGGACTCGCCGCTGCTCCTGCGGCCTCCGGGACCCCCAGCTCACGCTCGCCCCGCGCTGGGGTCCTTGCAGCCTAACGCGCGGTTCGAGAAATGGGGGCCTTTCTCGGGCCCCCGCTTCTGTCTCCCTCGCCTCTTACCTTTCTCTCGTCGGGCCCGAGATCCGTCCTCTCCCCTTCTCTCTCCCACCCGCATTGAACCCCTGCCTCCCCGCCGACACCTTGCCCCTGCCCGGGCACGTCCTGCTCCTTCGCCCCTGAGCCCACCCCGTCTCCACCCTGCCGCGACCCCATTTCTTCCGTTATCCGTTCTCTCTGCTTCTCAGGCCGACTCCCTGCCCCTCTTCCCCTCTTCGCCTTTCCCCTCCGCCCTTGCGGCTGTGCCTGCTTCTGGCTATACTGTCTTCGCTGCCTGCCCCCCGCGCCCCCCTCATCCCTAGAAATTGAGCCTCCACCTCTAACGCTTGTCACCGGCCGGGTTGGTGCTGTCATCTCGTGTTTAAACACAGGGTTTGCGTGTACTTTGATTGAGGGCGCTCTTCATGTCAGTTCCTGAAATTTTAATTTTTCTGTAGCTTCATCATTCTCGGAATGACCCCCCAATCAATGTTACCCAGCCACATTTCTAGATCTCAGAGTGGATGCTTACGTTCCCTGAGCTTCCTAAAGAATTCGCGTTTGCTTCTGCTCAAGTGTTACAGAAATTATTCATGGACAGGTTTCATTTTATTAATGATACGGGAAGCTTGCCCTACAAACCCTTAAAACAGAAAAACATTCTATTAGAGCGATTTGATTAGTAGAGAAAATGAGTAGAATTAGTAGAGAAAATGAATATAAGTGATTCTCAATTTATGCAAACACATGCACAAAATTTTTTCCCTTGTAATCATTAAACTTTTTAACAATCGTACCTTAAAGATATGTACTATGTATTCATATGTATTCGTTGTAACCATGGTTCTTAGGCCAAAAGGACACCTGGATTGGCAGTGGGTAGAAACTGGGGAACAGCCTGTTTTGATAAAAAGTGTTAGTTTTGTATTTTTACCTGAGTTATACTGACCATTTTTTAACACCTCTGGGATTAGTGGAATAAATGCTATAGCTCTGGTTCTCTTGGTAAATGAAGCCATTAGAAATTTCTTAACATGAAAAACATTAGATTACCCTGTTTTCATTTTAAAATTTATTCAGTTAAGCCTGCAAAGTACTTCTGTCTTTTTTTTTTTTTTTTTTAAGCCTTTTTATACGTATCTTGTCTTGTTCCGGATTTTGTTCCACTTCCCCCCCCCCATAATATTTTATATGCCTTCTAGATTGTCCTAGGCCTCCCTGAAATTTTCTTCTGCTAACCAGTCTTCTCAAATCAAGCCTGTTCATTGTTGCAGCACCTGGTTTACCAGATTTAGAAAAACAATTTGAAGAGATTCAAATGTGTTACAGTTACTTCTGTATAAAAATTTATCATGATGAAAAGAAGACCTTTTCTGCATTTCTTAGCTCTTTTTAAAGTGTCTTCCAGGAAGTTGCTGTATGGGGTGTTGACTGCTATAGTCTTAGGTAATCTATGTACGTCCACATTTTCCTTTTAAAAAGTGCAAGAAGGAAATTATACACATGCCATAGTTTTATAAGACCATTGAAACAAATTGTATAATTAAGATTAAAAACAGAACTGTGCACCTAACACTTGCTGTATACGATAGTTATTTGTACTTAGCTTACACTTACTCTCATAATATTGGGAAAATCAGCAGTGTTACATATAAGCATCAGTACATGTGTTCAGAATCAAGCAATAGAAACAAATCACTGGAATACTAAAATAAATGCACAGAACAAATTTGTACCCTAATTGTATACATTTTATTTCACTAGCAATTATATATACAGATATAAAAATATATACGTATTTATATACACATATATCAGCCATACTCAGCCCCAGGAACTATCGTTTTTTTATAACAACTATTTTGTAATGTCTGCTTTGCTACTCCAAAATCAAAATCCTAGATAATAATTCTACATACGTGCATAGCTTTAAAATGTTGTTAATGCCCTAACTGTAAAATAGAGGAAAATTAAAAGGTAAATCCTCGTAATACAATATCAGTATGGAAATGCTCAGGTACGACTGCACTAGAATGTGTAATGAAGTAGTCAGATGCTCCAGCCTTACACAGAATTACCTACTGTGAATGGAGTAGCTCCAGATGAAGGCTGATATAAACATGTCATTGAAACTTAAATTGTGTGACCAGCATGGCCATCAATGGCGTGATTTTCCGAAATGCTGAGCTCTTGGTAGACTTCCATATAAAACAAAGTATGTACAACCTTCCTTTGACTTATATTATAGTTGCAATCCTGGAAATTCTGCGTATATCAAAATTGTGGGAAAAAAAAACTTTATGATTATTTGTAAAGTGGAGATAGGTTCTAAGCGCAGGTATTACTTACCTGAAGTTTTTCATCTACTAGATGCCTGGAGATTGTAGCATAATTCTTCCTTCTGGGGACTGTCATGCACATTGCAGGACGTCTGACATTCTTGGTCCTCATCACTGAATGCCAATGATGTCTCCTTCCTATCATTTTGATAATGAAATGTCTTTTATAATACTTCTGCATTATGAGTACTGGCTCATTAAGAACTACCAACCTAGATGTCCTGTTACTGGATATCAAGATTGAATACAGCACAAAATCCAAAATCTCCAAGTCATTTCTGTAGGGTCTTGGTACTTCTGAGCTTTAGTCGTAATGATGGGGGGAAAGCTAATTCTATTCTATATTTAACTTTATAACCATTCTAATATTCTGGAAGGAAGGCTTTAATGATCCCTTTAATGAGAGAGCAAACAAGTATAGACTATCAGGGAACAAAGCCTTGAATGTTCACAGTGAGAACTTGCTTTCTAACTTGGCTCTTATTTAATGTTACAGATAATGTTCTCTTTTTAAAAGAAAGTCCGTGCTGGAGGGAAGAGAGGGGGGCGGGGATGGAGTAACTGGGTGATGGACATTAAGGAGGGCATGTGATGTAATGGGCACTGGGTATTCTGTAAGACTGATGAATCAGTGATCTCTACCTCTGAAACCAATAATGCATTATATGTTAATTGAATTTAAATAAAAATACATTTTTTTAAAAAGTCAGAATAACGGAGTTCAGTTTGACAGCTGGTTCTTCCTTTTTTTTTTTTTTTTTAAGATTTTTGTTTATTTATTTGACAGAGAGACACAGCGAGAGAGGGAACACAAGCAGGGGGAGTGGGAGAGGGAGAAGCAGGCTTCCTGCGGAGCAGGGAGCCGGACGTGGGGCTCAATCCCAGACCCTGGGATCATGACCTGAGCCGAAGGCAGCCGCTTAGTGACTGAGCCAGCCAGGCGCCCCAACAGCCTGGTTCTAAACGATGTGCTGCCCAGCTCAGAAGAGCTTTGCTCATCCGCCTCGGGCTCCAGCAGACCTGGGGACCAAAAGCCGCGATGCCACACTCCTCCACTCTTCCTTCCACTGTTGGGGTTTTCCGTTTCTGTTTTCCGCCCAGTTACTTGCACTTCCTCTCTTAGACCCAGGGAAATGAGAAAGTTATTCACAGGGCAGACAGGTATTGGAAAATCCAAGTACCCATTGCTTTTACTTAGATCTGGCTCAGTAAAAATTAACTATTTTATTGCCTTAAAGAGCAATTCGATGATTAAAAAATCAGCCACAACGATTAATAAGCAGACTGTGGGTTGGATGGCTTAAAGCCTTGAAAAGGAAAACGGTTCTGGGGAAAAGTGCTTTCTATCCTCTTTCTCTTTCTGCTCTGATGCAGCGTGTGTGCTCAGATCTGAGCATTGACGGTTCCCATGGGCGTGGCTCTGACGAGATCGGCGCAGTGGACTGCGGCCGGTTATGGGACCAGAACCTTGGAAATTACTCCTCTCAATGAGGCGATACTGAAAGAAATTATCATGTTCGTGGAGAGTTTTATCTACAAACATCCTCAAGAGGCAAAATATGTTTTTGTAGAACCACTTGAATGGAAAACAAACTTGGACCCCTCAGCATTTGAATCTGGTTATATTGTCAGGTAAGCCAGCAAATTGCTTCTAGAATTTAGTATCTTCATTGTATGTATTTCTGTTAATTGGTTTGTAGGTTTTGGGCAAGTAATTTAACATTTATGAATCTCAGAAATATTCTGACCCAGGGATTGCAAACGGGAGGCACTCAGGTGAAATCTGAGTATGTTTTGTTTGGCCAACACGTTGTTCATCTGATTTTTAAATTTTGATTTGAATTTCTTTTGATAGGGGATGCATTCTCCAGGTCACCACACTCCAACATTTGCTGTTGCTTTATGTTTGGGCTTTCCACTTATCCATACGACCC
Organism: Leptonychotes weddellii; assembly: GCF_054177405.1. Taxonomy (NCBI): domain Eukaryota; kingdom Metazoa; phylum Chordata; class Mammalia; order Carnivora; family Phocidae; genus Leptonychotes; species Leptonychotes weddellii. The sequence goes on along the minus strand of NC_138373.1, from coordinate 58,442,860 downwards.
TCCAGGTGCAAGTAAGGCCCTGGTTTTGTGACCTCTGATATAGAGAGAATCCCTTCTGGTATTTAAATCTAGTAATTCCTGGAGCAGCAGAGGGAGAGTGGTAAATTTGCTCACTATATGGGAGAGACTTTCTGACAATTAGAATTGTCCTCAAATGAGAACCTTCCAAATCTGAGATTTTAAAAAGATCTTACCTCTGCCTCAAACAGGGAGCTGTCAACTTAGCTCTTGTGAACATAGGTAAAATATGTATGTATTTATGTAAATGTAATTATAATTATATATATAGGATTAATTTGCATATACATATGTAAATCTTTTCTGTTGTTTTGATCAGCTTCAGCTTATTTTCTAGCTTCAGGCATTCGGATCCTCTTTTCTGCCACCATGTTCCTCCTGGGTTTCGCATATGAACTTTTAAAGTCTGACCTTATCCAAGACAGGTCACTGACCAGCCACAGCTCCCTAGAGATGCCTTTTCCATTTTTCCCTTTGGGATTATTTGTGAGAATAAACTCTGAATTTCATTTTTAGAACTGAAAAACAATTCTTGAATTGCATTTCAGGAGTGCTTTGGTTCTGCTCTCATGCTTACCTTCTCTCTGAATTTCCTGAAGTCTTTTTTTTTTTATTGTATTTTATATCTAACTGTGCCTATGGTCACTTCCTCCCAAAGTGCTTGTCATTATTTATTGCTCCCACTTAAGTTCAGTGTAGTGCCACACGTTGTTTTTCTTAACCTTTGAAAGATGAACTCATCTGCAAAACGATATAGTCCAGAAACATATGAACTACTTAGCACAAAGATGGATTTAAAGCAGATGTCAGAAGAATATCAAGAGTGTCATTGTATCTTACCTCTGTACTTATTTTTGTGTTCCAAGTACGAACATGACCACATCTGCGACCTACTTAGGTGGGCTGTTACACACACCTCAATTATATTACTATTTCTCTTCCTTTATCCTTGTCTGATTTCTTTTTTGCTCTACTTCCATTCTTATACCTCTGCATCCCAGTCTTTATGTACAGTGGTCCCTCTTAAGCAGGATGTCTTGACATTTTGGCACCATGTGTGTTTTGAACCAAATGCCCCTTGATTATCTTCCTTCTGTCAAATTGACTAGGCAACTTTTCCTTGGGCCAATTTTTCTATCCATTGGTTTTGTTTCTGACCTTTATTGATGATATCTTTGATGTTGGAAGGGAAAAGAAGGGTCTAATAGTAGCACTTACTGTATTTGAAGGAAACCATGCCTTTGTGGCTTGATGAAAACCAGGTAGGTACTGATTGTCCTGAAGAAGGCAAAGGATACAGCTGAGATTTTGGTACTAATAGAAAATACCAAATGTTTATACATCTAAGTCTTGACCATTCCCCTTACTCCTCCCCCCAAACCAAAGAACTGTCAGCAACCCATAGCCACTTGGTATGCTATGTCTAGCAACATAACAACAAGTGATAGAGACCAGAGATGCCCTCAATGGCTGGAAGGATATATTATTAAAAGAGCCCCAGCTACCTCATTCTTTGCCCTTTGGTTCACATGCACTCTTCTTGCTTAGCCACTGGCCCTTAGGACACTTTATATTCATTTATTTAAATTGGGGGGAACTGCTCTCCTTTCAGGTAGGATTCAGGTCCGTAAGTCCACAAGATATAGATACCTAAGTCATCATAAAGGCTTTGAGCTTGGGGTCCCTGGATGTGTTTCTACCAAACTAGAATATTCTTGGGTATTTTAGAATATTTAGGCCGGTTCTTCTTCTTGGGAATGTACATTCTCTCAGCCTCTTGTTCCAAAACAAGTCAGTTTAATCTGCATGGGAAGTCTGTTGAAAGAAGTGAGCTCCCCCCTTTTGTTGATCTCTTTTGTATTTACACTTGTGGCCTCATTTCTCATTTGATGTTGTACATCTTCAAATGCACTCTTTGTAGCCGTCTGTAGAAGTGTGATCAGCCTTCTTCTGAATTAGGCTAATAAGCATCTGATGTTGAAACTGATCCGCTCATCACGCACTGAAAAGGTTTTTTATTTCATCGCCCATCTTCTTTTGTGAGGACCATTGTTGAGTAGATAGGCATGCCACTTTCCACATGTTAGATGACTCATTCTTTTCCTTTAGGATCATTTCCAATGTACAGCTCTTTATCCTGTAATAATACTTGTCATCGTCTCCCCATGTTCAATATTTTGGGGAAAATAGCTCCACTTTCATTTTAAAGGAAATCATAGGTCTCCTTGTATTACCATTTTCAATTGCTTGTGTTCTTATCAGACAGGATGAGATTACTAATCTTTCTAAGATACCTCAGAATGAAGCCCAAGTCCACTCTAAGCTAAGGACAAATGACACCCTCCAATGATTAACACCATCTGTTGGTTGTATACAGAGCTGAGTTGCTTTGACTCATTAGAATGAAGCTTGGGAAATTTAGAAACTGGATAAGCATTCAGAATCACTTAGTGAAAATGTTATTACCTGTTCTTTTCTCTCCTTCTTTGGTAGAACTATGATTTTTGAATCATGTTGGCTTTGGTATCGTGGTATTTCAGCTGCGAATATCTCTCTGCTGTCTCAGGGATATGTCTGAGTTGGGACAAAATTCTCTTCTGGTAGGAGTTCTGGGTGGATGAGAAGTCAGGCCCTGAGCAGTGGCCCTCGTCCCCCTGTCCTGCCCACTTCCCTCATAATTCATACCTTTCTGGTTCCTAGTTTTCTTTTTTCTTCTCTAAGTCTCCACAGGCATCTTTTTTATTGCTTATTTCCCAATACTCCTTGGTAATGGGCATTGTTTGATCCTTTTGCCTTTTTGTTCTAGTTCTCTTATCAATGTCATGAAAGCTCAGTTACATGATCTCCAGTCTTAAAATTGTATTGTTTTATGAGACTATAATTATTATGTTTTGGTAAAACTTTTTTTTAAGATTTTATTTATTTGAAAGAGAGAGAGAGAGTGAGGGAGCAGGGGAGGGGGAGCTCAGGGAGAGGGACAAGCAGACTCAACGCTGAGTGCGGAACCCAACGTGGGGCTTGATCTCACTATACTGAGATCATGACCTCAGCTGAAATCAAGAGTCAGACACTTAACCAACTGAGCCACCGGGCGCCCCATACTTTGGTAAAACTTCTGTATTATGGTATTAAAATGGGTGGCCATAACTTTTGTTACTGAGCTCTTTGTTTTTCATTCCTGAGAATTACTAACTAGTTTCTCAACTGTAGCCTCATTTCCCTTGTTACTATTTAGACTCATTTATTGAGTAATTACTATGTTCTGGACATTAAACTAGGCACCAGGGATGAAATAAATGAGACATTCTCCTGCTTTCTCACTTTATAGTATAAGCTATAGTATTTTCAGCTGCCTTCCCCAATGCCAATTTAAAAGTCTTTTGATCAGGTCAGTGGGTTTCATTTATAGCACATTCATCTTGACCTCACGAGGTGGGTGCTGTATTTTTTTTTTTTTTCCAGAAGCTCTTTCTTCAGGCGTTAGAAACTGTGAACCCAGAAACAAACCTGCTCTTCCACATCCTCCCTATAGCTGCCGTTTATTTCCTACTGCTCTGCTGAGGTACAGGTTTCAACTGGTGGGAGCAATGAAATACGTGCACTGTGCCCTTGACTTCTTCCGTTTCTCACCAGGAGTTTCACCTTCTCAAGTTCAGTGGCTTGATGTTGTTGGAATTCAGTCGGCTTATAACTTAGTCTTGTCATCATCCTCTTAGCACTCGCGACCAGCCCAGTACAAACCTTTAAGAAATCACCTCAATCCTAAAGACATTATTCCAAAAGCTTTATTTTAGAGAAAACACACATTTTGCCTACAACACACAGCACTGGTCAGTCTGGAAATCTTTTATTCATTTATTCCTCTTCCATTTATTGAGCACCTTCTGTGTGCAGTTACTATGTAAGTTACTGCACATAGAGCAGTGGGCGAAGACTGGTAGACATCCCTGTATTAGCCTCCTATTGCTGCTGTAACAAATGATCACACACTCAGTGGCTTAAAACAATGCAGATTTAATTTCTTATGGTTCTGGAGGTGCAAAGACTAAAATGAGTCTGTAGGGTTAAAATCAAGGTGTTCACAGGGCTGTGTTCCTCCTGGGGGCTGAAGGAAAATCCATTCTCGCCTTTTGCAGCTTCTGGAGGCCACCTGCGTTCCCAGGCTCCTGGCTCTGGGTTACTCTGACCTCTGTTTCCATGTCACGTCGGCTTCTCTGACTTGACCCTCCTGCATATTTCAGAATAGTCTTCTCATCTTAAGATCCTTAACTTAGGGCGCCTGGGTGGCTCAGTTGGTTAAGTGACTGCCTTCAGCTTAGGTCATGATCCCAGGGTCCTGGGATCGAGTCCCGCATCCTCCCTCTCCCACTCCCCCTGCTTGTGTTCCCTCTCTCGCTGTGTCTCTCTCTGTCAAATAAATAAATAAAATCTTTAAAAAAAAAAATCCTTAACTTAATCCATCTGCATAGTCCCTTTTGCCATATGAGGCAACACATTTATGGGCTTCGGGGATTAGGACGTGGACATCTGTGGGGAGCCACCATTCTGCCTCCCACAGTCTCTATCTCTTGTTCCTTTTCTAGTGAAATAGTGCGGGTAGGAGAGCTGAGTCTGAGTCTGTCAGGTTTACTTTTTCTGATGAACTGGCAACATTCCACATCTGTTTATCTGCATTACAATTTAAAATATGTTAGATCAGGTCTTACGATGAGAACAGTTTTGCCAGGGATATCTGTATATAATAAAACCTAGGCAGTTTAATTAATGTTGCAAGTGGTAGAAACCTATAGAAATATCACTGCCATAAAAACATCTTAATATTTCTTAAATGCTGACCTAAAAAAGAAATAAAATGAACAGACACACAAATCTAGGAGACTTAGTAATTTCTGATCAGGAAAAGTCCATTTAGAAAAGCTGCATATTATCCTAAAGTAAACCAAATTAGGGGGTTTGGAGTGGGGAAAGCAATCCACAGAGGGAATCTAGTTTGTCTCTCTCTCTTTTTTGTATAGCTTTTTGTTCATAAACAGAGTAGCCAAGAAAATTTTTATTTATTTATTTTTAAAGATTTTATTTATTTATTTGAGAGAGAGAATGAGAGAGAGAGAGCACATGAGAGGGGGGAGGGTCAGAGGGAGAAGCAGACTCCCTGCCGAGCAGGGAGCCTGATGCGGGACTCGATCCCAGGACTCCAGGATCATGACCCGAGCCGAAGGCAGTCCCTTAACCAACTGAGCCACCCAGGCGCCCTAGCCAAGAAAATTTTTAACCACTAATCACTGTGGTGTAAATATTATAAATAATATAACATTAGAAATTCCCCAAACATGAATGGTGCTGTAGAACCAGTGATTTTTTTTTTTAAAAGATGTCCAACACATTGTCAGAAAAACAAAAACTGTGATTGAGTTCATGTAAGTATTCAAGAAACTGCTTAAGATTTTCCTCCTGGATAGATTGTGTGGCTCTCTATCTTAATAAGATAATAATAAGACTGAGAAGTTAAGCATCTGAGTGTGTCCAAGGTAAGAAAAGAGATGAGCTTCTCACAAGAAATATTTATATTTTGTGTTTTATAATGAGACATAGGAATGATTTGGTTTATTATGTTCAGTTAGCCACTGTATAGTACATCATTAGTTTTTGATGTAGTGTTCCATGATTCATTGTTTGCATATAACACCCAGTGCTCCATGCGGTATGTGCCCTCCTTAATACCTGTCACCGGGCTAACCCATCCCCCTACCCCCCTCCTCTAGAAACCTCAGTTTGTTTCTCAGAGTCCATAGTCTCTCATGGTTTGTCTCCCCCTCTAATTTCCGCCCCCGCTTCAGTTTTCCCTCCCTTCCCCAATGGTCCTCTATGCTATTCTTTATGTTCCACATATGAGTGAAACCATATGATAATTGTAGGAATAATTTGTCGAAATGTCTTATATTTAACTTCACTAGCATCCAGGTAGTCTTAAGCTTTTGATATTTATTTATTTATTTATTTATTATTATTTTTTTAATTTTCCTAGTGAAACAACAGTCAAGTCAGAAGAAGTTGATAAAGATGGGCAGCCCTTGCTGTCCGTCTCTGTGCCACACATTAAGGTCAGGAGCTTTGGGCAGCTGTCCCGCCTCTTGCTTATTGCCAAAGATACGAAGCTGAAGGAGGCACAGGCCTGTATCGAAGGTGATATTTATGCTCCAGTCTGTGATTTGAATTTCTAGAAACACAATCTTGGGGCAGGGGTTGGGGGGGAATCATTTGTTACAGTCTCTTAGAAAAAGTTCTGTGACCTAAAAGGTAAAAAAGTCCTATGTTCAACTTCATAAAAATGTCATTCATTTTTCTGGGCAGAATGTCCTGCTTGTATCCAATTTCTACTTTAAAATGAAAGGCCTAATACTTTACCACTAGCAAGCTTCTAGATTTCTAACTGTAAAATGCGGCTTAAAGACAGGCTTTGCAGCTTCTGGAAAGACCAGCGGCCTGTAGCCTTTGAGGTCCACACGGGACAGAAGACAGATTAGCAGGGCCAGCACCAGAATCTGCCCTCTACTCTCAGCCCTGCTGTGATGGATGATGCTGTTTCCTCTACCGTGCACGTAGCAGAGATAGCACAGAATAATCTCACTTGCCATTGGTCTCAGTCCTGTTCCATTGTGGGCTGCACAGCCTTCTGTGCATAGTTTCATTCATTCAGTGGGAAGTGTTTTTCTTCTTCTTTAAGGATGTAGATTTTCACTGTTGTCTAAGCATCTAACATGCAAGAAAGAATGTAATCAATTGCCTGCTGTGATGGTACCCTAAATTTTTCTTATGAGTAGAAATACCTAACAGTAGATAATGATGTTGTATACATGTTTTGCTTCTTTGGAATCGTGTGACTAGAAGGTCCCTGGGTCCTACCTCCCGTCATTCTTTGCTGGGGCATGGGAAGATGCTCCTTTAAAAAAAAATTTTTTTTTTAAATTTCTTTAAGATGTGAACCTTAGGACGACAGCTTCTTCTTATCTCTTGCTGACTCTTCTTTATTAGGCTATCTGTACATCATAGCTACTTTGCTGAGAAGGAGTGAAATCTTAAGAGTAAAGCCGAATTCAAGGAGATTGTTAATAGCATCAAATTCAAATTAAAATATGAACCTCATATATAGACTGGCCGCTATATATCTAGTTTGGCTAAATGTGTATCCTTTGCTGCATTTTGTCCTTTCTGTAAGAGTTCTAGGTACAGCTCTTCAGTTTTGGGTCCAAATTCCATGGTGCACGGCAATTTGGGGGTCAGGTTTCTGTCTTTCCCCCAAACTCAGCTGGTACCTTTTTACATGAGTCTTTATGAGATGACTGCCATGAGGGTGATTAAGTTGAGATGCTCAATAAGTGGATGATTCCTAGATCTCCTTTCCCTGCCCCTCCCTTCATGTGGTCTTTTCTAAGAGGCTCTAAGCCTTTTCTGCTATTTCCTGGTGCCATAGTCCATTTCCTGTTGCAGAGTTAATGCCATCCCTGTGCTTCTCTTCATTTCAGTCAGGTTGAATTTTCTGAACTAGTTCCGTAGGCCTTTTCTCCCTCCCTGTCCAAATGCATATATATTTCATCTTACTTAAATTCCTCCTTCCCAAATAAGGCTTTGCCCCCTTCTTCCTCACTTGCAACTTCATGGTTCTTTGGCTTTTACCAAATTCTGTTTTCAGCCTCTCTAGGGTCGACTTTCACACCTATGTCAGCCTTGATCATGAGTTAGTATTGAAGTTTTTCAGTGTAACTTTGGTATGTGTGTAAGTACTGGCCAGATTTGTTTTTCCGACTCAGACATCAAAAGGCATTGAAAATATAAGCAGTTTGAACAGGTGGAAAAGACTGGCAGTAGATCTGTAGACTGAGCAAAACACACTATTTTGGAAAGAAAGCATTTGTGAACACTGAGCATGGGCACACGTGCGCGCACATACACACACATGTACACTCACACACACACAGTTCTGATGATTCTTCTAAGGAGACCAGTATTTATCTTCAAATCAATTCTGAATATATTAATTGAATGCCCATGCTGGACAATGCCGCACAGTAGTCAACAACAACAACAAAAAGAATGTCTTGTTCTTTGTCTTATTAGATGATATAGATAGATGATATTACAGTACAAGGTAGAGCATCTCAAGGAGTACAAGAAAGCTCCTAAATATAGTAGAATCTGAGAAGTAGAAATTAATTCAGATTGGGCCGATCAGAGAAAGCTTAATGAAAGATGTGCATTTGGGTGGGCCTCAGAGGATTTGCTAGTCTTTATGTTTCTTGCAACAGAAGACAAAGAGGATCATTTTTATTTATTTACTTGTTTGATCAGCTAACAGAGATCCCGTAACAAAAATCCTGGGTTTGGATTATAATACAAAGAAAGAAGACACATCCGTAGTGAATATTCTTGATAAAATTACCAAAGATGAAGATCCCGAAAGTGAGATTAAGATGAAGCTTGGCATGCTGCTAAAGCAACTGGATCTGCACCTACTGAATCATTCTCTAAAACATATTTCATTGTGAGTCTTTTAGAAAAAATAAACCTCTAAAAATTAGTTACAAAAAGTGCTTTCAAAAAAAAAAAGTGCTTTCAGAGTTTTTATTTAAACACAAAAAAATAAAGTATGGAAGTTATTGCTATTGATTTAACATGAATTTCTTTTAAGATTTATGTAAGAGAGAGAGAGAGCATGCACATGTGTGTGCAAGCAAGGGGGGAGGGGTAGAGGGAGAGGGAGATAGAGAATTCACACCAATGCCCCACTAAGCTCGGAGTCTGACGAAGGGCCGGATCCCAGGACCCTGAGATCATGACTTGAGCCAAAATCGAGTCGAAGACTTAACCAACTGAGCCACCCAGGCGCCCCTTAACATTAAATTTTATTGGAATAGGATTTTAGTTTATTGTATGGATATTTCTAATTCTAAAACTTAAAAGTTTGTAGTTAGCATTGCTAAAGCTTTCTGCGGGTTTTACCTAATTCTGAGGACATGAAATGGCCTTGTTATTTTCAGTCTTCTCAGAGTCTTAGATAAATGATTAAATAGTAATGCAAATATCATGTAGAGTTTGTAAGGTTTAAAACTTGTTCGTTTTTCTAGTTTTTTTTCTAGTATTATGGTATTACCACTAAGAAATCAAGTGAATATTTAAATGAGTATATTTAATGTTGCACACTATGAGTCACTGATTTCTTGATGCTTTGACAGTGTTGTAAGATTATAACATGGCTAAAGCTAACTGCAATATTTTTGTTGTTGTATAATTTGACTACAGTTTTAATTATAAAAAACAATATCCCACCCTGCAAAAATGGAATATTTTCGTGTGTTTTCTGGAGATTCTTTTTAGAGTGTTAAAATGAATTTCTTACCATTCATTTCAGAGAAATATGTTTAAAACCAACAATTGTTAAGAACGATATAGAACTGCTGAAACATTTCTCAGGAAAAGGAGAACAAACCGTCTTGGAATCTATCGACTATACCTCAGGTTTATATTATTCTCAGATTCGTTTTGTGTTACGTATAGTAATTATCATTTCTAAATGCTTCAATAGCTACATTAGGATTGAATATTTGAAAAAAATGAAAACTTAAAACTGTAATCATTTTTATTCTTTTAAAGCCAACATATTTCATTTTTTGAAACTCCTTTTAATTGATCAATAATTTGTTTCAGATTATGAATTTTCAAATGGATGTCGAGCCCCACCTTGGAGACAAATTCACGGGGAAATTTGTTATGTGCTGGTGAAACCACACGATGTTGAAACTCTGTGCATTACTTGTAGTGCAGAAGGAGTATTTTTAAATGGTGTAAGTAATTTTTTAAGAACCATGTTGACTTTGGTGCTTAGCTCTATCTCTGTAAACGCAGGCCCATCTCCAGGACTGAATCCTGACAACCACAGAAAATGCAATACTGTTCTGTGGGATTGAAGCAGATCCCTTTGCTATGTGTTTGCTGAGCAAATCCAAAATTGTTTCAGAATTAGCCCCAGTGTTCCCCATTGCAGGTTATTAAGTCAATCTTCTAAGAAATGACCTTCAAAGGGACCCATACCACTTTATAAAATGAAAACCTCCTTAACAGTCAGTTCACTGATTAGTTATATGAGTATTAGGGGAAAGAAAAAGGAGGCCTGAGGTAACACAGAAGCAATAACTATAGTTTTTACCCTAAGACTGGAGAGGACAACAGGAAGGGGGACATTAAAACGTGGGAGCTTGGAGGAAGTGTCCCCCATGAAGCTGGGACCCATGTGTCTAGTGAGGGGGGCATTGCCGGGCTGGGCTGGTGCTTTTGGATCTCAGAAGACAGACCTTGCAGAGCTGGGACTTAGACCTCTGAGGCATGGACCCTGTTTACATTGGTGATGGTCCCTTAGGAGTTCAGAAGGGGGCCCCCCGCCATAGAACTGGGCGCCCCGTCTCTGAGGAATGGTCACTTCAGGCTGTGCTGGTCCCCTCAGAGCTCAGCGGGTCTCCGGGAAGCCGGCACCCAGACCTCTGAGGAGTACAATGCCCAGTTCGTGCTGCTACCTCAGGAGCTCACAGGAGGATCTTTGCAGAACTGGCAGAGCTGAGACCTGGACCTTTGAAGACAGAGCCCTGGTCGGGTTATGGTGGTATTTCTGAGGGGGCATAATGAGCCAGAGTCTGGGAGTATAGGGAAAAAAGCCTGGGAATTTGGACCAACCATTGCTACTGGAAGCAGCTTCCACTCCCAGGGGCGACGGGCACCTGCTGGGGCTACTCTAACAGGAACAGTGGGCAAGGAGGAGGCAGCATGTCCTTTCGCCCTCCTCCAGCTTTTCAGTCTCCCTTTGACTTCCTGCTGACTGAAGCTGACCTAAGCTGGCAAAGGAGAAACACAGCGTAACAGATTCCCAGCCCTGAGCATCACTAAGCAGAGCGATGGCCTTCGGAACCTTCCACGTTAAAACTTTTTTATGCTGAGTCTCATACCTGTTCACTGAACTTAACTAGGAGCTCGGCATTCTCCTTGGCCACACCCTGCCCTTGGTGTCTTCAGTGTAATTTGGGGCCTCCTGGGCAACATCTGCAGGGAGAACCCAAATCCTTATTGGGGACCCCTTATCACAGGGGACTGTTTGGAGCATGGCTACCTCTTGGTTTTGATTGGTATCAAGATGCTGGTGCCACTTTCTTGATGACCAGCAGGCATCTCTTGTGACCTGCCTTGTGGTGCTTCTCTTCTCAGCATGACACTGTGCCTTAAGTCTGCACAGGGGAGGGAGATGACCACAATACGATTCTGCTTCCGGTTTGTTTTGCTACTCTAAGGAAGTGAAATTTCCCATTAGAAAATCAGAGACTTTGACTTTATAGAGTGGGGCAAGGAGATTTCATTTCTACAAAGGCTATTGACCTACTACTACATATAACTTTATTTGATATGGAAATCTCTAAGTGTTGTTCTCAATTTCAGAAGTGAAAGGAACATGAAACTATTCAATAATTACAGCAAAATGTGTAACACGTTAGTTATATGGGTGTGTATGATGTTTTGTATGTATATATGGTTATGTATCTAGATAACACACTGTAGTTTTTTATATATGCATTTGGTTAAGGCAGAACCAAATCTTTCTTGTCAGGGTAGGCAAGCAAAGGAAAATGAGGAACGGAAAGAGACAAAAAGAAAGAGGTACAGACAAAAAGGGTGGAAGGACAGATGGTGACATGGAGGCTGTAACTCTAGAAAATACGCCTAGGCAACTGCATCACACACAGAACAAGAGCAGAGCATGACAAATAGAGGCTTTTCTGTGGTGGCATTCTAATCTTGGGGCCTTTTATGACTTCATCACAGTCTCTTGAAGTCGTAATGCTTTTTTGCATGAAGGAGGTGCAGAAGGAAGGAAGCTCTCAATTCTTTGCCGACTAGCAGAGTGCCCTATATGCATATGGGAGGTACTCAGCAAAGGCATGCTGAATGGATGGATGGATGGTTGGATGGATGGATGGATGGATGGATGGATGGATGGTCGGATGGATAACTTTAAGAGGGAAGGATTTTGCCTGTATTTTTGTTGTATAAAGACTACCACATGGATTGTTGATAGAAGAAAATAATATGTGGGCTCGTGTTGTGATGTATTGATCAGGTTCAATTAATAGTAATAGCACCAAACTCTTTCTCTCAAAGGGCAAAACAGATGATGAGGGGGAAATTAATTACGAGAGAAAAAGTGAAATTTATAAAGACCTTGTCACATTTTTAAAAGAAAAATCGGCAAAATTTTCAGAAAATATGTCTAAACAGGTAAGTTTATAGACTCTTGAAATTTCACAGCATAGTGTTACTTGACCAAACTTTCTGTTGAGAGTAATTCTGCCTATTTTTGACCTCTGCTTCTAATTTTTAGAGTATTTTTCACAGTATATTATTAAATAAGAAATTAAGTGGAGTACTTTAAGAAAGTTTCTGATTCTCTTTAGGTAATAGGTGTAAAATATTTCATATTGCTTTCTAAATAGCACTTTTCATCTTCCCTTTTGAATTAATAACACTAAGGAAAAAGGAGTCAGCCCTATTAAAGAAGCCTAGATGTTTTGATTATCTTTTATCCTTTCTGAGCATCCCATGATTACTACCTAATTGGATTGTCTCAATAAGTATGTCAACTGAATATGCATGAGAACTGTGCTTCCTTTGTGTCTTTCATGGTTTTTGAAATAGTGTTGGACAAAGAAATCAGCTAATATAGTGATGAAATAAGATGTTGATTGAAGCTGATATGGCTAAGAAACAATATGCAAGAAATGCTAATGTGATGCACTTAAGCTCCAGGCTGATTCTCAAGATGATGTCAATGCCACAAATACCAGTCTATTATTTTCCTTCTGACCCTGCCACTTCCAGAGCACTCTATTTTCTTACTATACTGCTGCTACTCTTATCCTGAAATTTCTCTTTGTCATTGTCCTGCGAGGTTCTTTTTGTTTTTGTTTTTGTTTTTTTCCTGGTGTTGGATTACCTATTTCTTGGACTCTAGTTTCCTTTGTTGTTGTCATAAAATACCTACACAAAACAAAATTTGCCATTTTGACCACTTCGTGTATCATTGAGTAGCATTACATTCATAAAGTGCAAGCATTACTACTATTTCCAAATCTTTTTCATCATCTCAAACTAAAATTCTGTTCCGATTAAGCAGTAACTCCCCTTTCCTCCTCCTCCAGCTCCTAGGAACCTCTAATCTACTTTCTGTCTCTATAAATTTGCCTTCTAGGTATTTCAAGAAGTGGAATCATACAATATTTGTCCTTTGGTGTTTTGCTTATTTCATTTAGCATAATGTTTTCAAGGTCCATCCATGTTGTAGCACATGTCAGAATAATATTCCGTTTGTGTGTATAACCACATTTTGTTTATCCTCTCATCTATTGACGGACACTTGTGTTGTTTCCACTCTTTGATTATAGTGAAAAATGCTCTAAATATTGGTGTACATGTATCTGAGTTCCTGTTTCAGTTTTTGGAGCATATATACCTAGGAGTGGAATTTCTGGGTCGTATGATAATTCTGTTTTTAACTTTTAGAGGAACTGCCAAACTGCTTCTACCTAGACTGAGCCATTTTAAATCCTTTTTTTGTATCACATCTTTAATCATTCTTTCCTTTCTGTTCTCTTTGCTCTCTTTTTGAAACTTACCCAGTTGAAGGTTGGGCCTCTGAGATTGATCCTCTGATTTTCTTTGCTGTCACCCACCTTTTGCAAATATTCTTTTACTTTATTTTCAAAACATTGTACATATCTTTAAAATTTAAGCTCTCACATTTTCAACATTTTGTTTTTGGGTGTTTATCTCCACAGATCATATGCTTTCATTTCTCTTGGGATTTTATATTCCTGTACAAGGATTCCAGTTTCTCCACATTCTCACCAATACTTGTTATTTTCTCTGTGTGTGTTTGTATGTGTGTTTTTTATTATAGACATCTTAGTAAATATGAAGTATGATATCCCATTGTAGTTTTGATTTGCATTTCCCTAATGATTAGTGATGTTGAGCATATTTTCATGTGCTTATTCGGCATTTGTATATTTTTTTTAAAGAAATGTCTATTCAAGTCCTTTGCCCATTTAAAAAAATGGGTTGTCTTTTTGTTGATGAGTTGTAGGAATTCTTTATATATTGTAGATATTAATCCCTTATAAGATAGAATGTTTGCAAATATTTTCTCCCATTCTGTGGGTTGTCTTTTCATTCATTTTGATAGTGTCCTTTGAGGCACAAACATTTTTAATTTTGATAAAGTCCAATGAAAACATTTTTGTTGTCTGAATTTCTGGTACTGTACTTAGGAAACCATTGCCAAATCCGATGTCATGAAGATTTGCCCCTGTTTTTTCTAAGAATTTCGTGGTTTTTGCTCTTAAATTTAGGGACAAAGAGTCCTTAAATTTAGGTCTTTGATTAATTTTGAGTTGTATATGGTGTGAGTACAATAAGGGTACAGTTTCATTCTTTTGCATGTGGATAACCAGTTTTCTGGCACCATTTGTTGAAGAGATTGTTCTTTCCCCATTGAATGGTCTTGGCATCCTTGTTGAAAATCAATTTACCATAGATGTAGGGGTTTATATTTGGACTCTCAATTCTATTCTATCTTGTCTATCTCTATACAAGTCCCATACTATTTTGACTACTATATCTTTGCAGTAGTTTTGAAATTGAGAAGTATTAAGTCCTCAAACTTTGTGTTTTTCAAGACTGTTATAGCTATTTGGGCTCCCTTTACTTCCTGAAAGAAACCTACCTCCTGAAACTTCCTAAAAGAAAGAATTTTAGGTTTGGTTTTACCATTTCTGCACAAAACAGCATCGGGATTTTGACAGGGATTTATTAAATTTATAGATTGCTTTGTATAGCATTGTAATCTTAATATTAATTTTTTCCAATCCATGAACATGGAGTGTCTTTCCATTTGTTTTTGTCTCCTTTAATTTTTTTCAGCAGTATTTTATACTTTTCAGTGTCAAGTCTTTTGCCTCCTTGGTTAAATTTATTTCTAAGCATTTTATTCTTTTTGATGCTATTGTAAATAGAATTGTTTCCTGAATTTCCTTTCTAATTTTTCACTGCTAGAGTAGAGAAATAGAAATGATTTTTGAGTGTTGAAATCAGATCTGGCTCTTTTGAATGTGAAATTCAAAATCAAATCCTGCAACTTTGCGGAATTCATTTATTAACCCAATTTTTTTTAATCTTTAGGTCTTTTTTTTTTAAATATTTTTCTTTTGGGGGGCACCTAGGTGGTTCAATCGGTTAAGTGTCTGCCTTTAACTTAGGTCATGATCCCAGGGTCCTGGGATCAAGTCCCGCATCAGGCTCCCTGCCCAGCGGGGAGTCTACTTCTCCCCCCACCACTTGTGCTCTCTTTCGCTCTCTCTCTCTCTCTCAAATAGATACGATCTTGAAAAAATATATATTTTTCTTTTTTTTTTTTTTTAATGGGCTCCATGTGAAGCCCAACGTGGGGCTTGAATTTATAATCCTGAGATCAAGGGTCAGACACTTAACTGCCACCCAGGCGCCCCAGTCTTTTAGTTCTTTCTACCTATAAGATCATGTCATCTGCAAACAGAGATAGTTTTACTTCTTCCTTTTCAGTTTGGATGTTTTTTAAATTTCTTTTTCTTGCCTAATTACTATGGCTAGACCTTTTAGGCCTGTGTTGAATAGAAGCAGTGAAAGCTAGATCCTTTTCTTATTCCTGATATTAGGGGAAAAGCTTTCAGGCTTTTGCCACTAAATGTGATGTTATCTGTGGGCTTTTCGTATATGGTCTTTATTATGTTGAGGAAGTTCCCTTCCATTCAGTTTTCCTTTTGTTGATGTACCCCATAATTTTGGTGGAGCTTCCTGAGTAAAGGAGGCACATAATGGAAAAAATTGAGGGTTAGCATGTGAAATATCTTTATTTTTCTCTCCCAGTTATTGTTTCTATAATGATAGTTCAAAAATAATTTGTAACTTAGAATTTTAAAGGCATTTTTTTTTTCTATGTGGCCTGTCTGTTTTGACTTTTCTCATCTAACAAAGCCTTTAGGATCTTCTCTTATTCGTGATGTTCTGTAATTTTCATGATGATATGGTTGGTGCTGGTTTTGTTTGTTTTTCATTAATGATGACATATGTCCTTCAGAACTAGAAAAATCCTTTTTTTGTATCACATCTTTAATCATTCTTTCCTTTCTGTTCTCTTTGCTCTCTTTTTGAAACTTACCCAGTTGAAGGTTGGGCCTCTGAGATTGATCCTCTGATTTTCTTTGCTGTCACCCACCTTTTGCAAATATTCTTTTACTTTATTTTCAAAACATTGTACATATCTTTAAAATTTAAGCTCTCACATTTTCAACATTTTGTTTTTGGGTGTTTATCTCCACAGATCATATGCTTTCATTTCTCTTGGGTAAAATCTGGGAATAAAAGAGCAAAGTAATATGGTAGTTGTATGTTTAACTCGTTAAGCAATTCGTAAACTGTCTTCCAAAGTGGTTGTAATATTTTACATAGATACCGGCAATGTATGAGAATTCCAGTTCTTCTGCATATTTGTCAATAATTGGTATGGTCAGTCCTCTGATTTTAGACATTCTAATAGATGTATGTACTGGTATTTCACTGGGTTTTAATTTGCATTTCTTGAATGCAGTCTTTCAAATGCTTATTTTGCCATTCATATATTGTATGTGATAAGGTGTCTATTCCAATCTTTTGCCCAGTTTTTGTTTTTTTTTTAAGATTTTATTTATTCATTTGAGACACAGAGAGAGAGAGCTTGAGCAGGGGGGGAGACAGAGGGAGAGGGAGAAGCAGGCTCCCTGCTGAGCCCGACGTAGGGCTCGATCCCAGGACCCCGGGATCATGACCTGAGCCAAAGGCAGAAGCTTAACCATCTGAGCCACCCAGGCGCCCCTTGCCCAGTTTTTTATTGGGTTGTTTGATTTCTTACTGAGTAGTGAAAGATCTTTGTATATATTCTTGGCTTACATATTCTGTCAGATATATGACTTGTAAGTATTTTCTCCCAGTCTGTGGCTTATCATTTCATTCTCCAACTAGTGTCTTCCAAAAAGCAAATGTCCTCAATTTTGATGAAGTCCAACTCGTTAATTTTTTCTTTATAGCTTTGCCAAACTCTGTGTCATAAAGATTTTCTCCAATATTTTTTTTCTAGAAGTTTTCAAATGTTAGGTTTTACATTTAGGCCTTTTTAGTTTATTTTTTGTACATGACATGAGGTATGGATCAAAGTTCTTTCCTTTTACATATTAATATCTAGTTGTTCCAGCACCATTTGTTGAAAAAAACAAAACAAAACCATCCTTTATGCCTTTCTCAAAAATCAGTTGTCTATTTATATGGGTGTATTTCTGTTCCAGTGATTTATACCAGTACCACACTGTCTTGATTACTGTAGCTTTATAGTTAAGTCTTGAAGTCAGGTAGTGTAAATCCTCCAATGTTGTTATTTTTCAAACTTGTTTGGCTATTTTACATCTTCTGCATGTCCATTAGAATGTTAGGGTCAGCTTGTCAATTTCTTCATGAAAAGCCTGAAAGAATTATGGTTGAGACTATGATGAATCTATAGATTAATTACAAAGAGCTAATGTCTTAACAATACTGAGGTTTCCAATCCATGAACAGAGTATGTCTTTCCATTTATTTAGGTCTTCAATTTTCTCAGCAATATTTTGTAACTTTCAGTGCACAGGTCTTGCACATCTCTTATGAAACCTACCTGTAAGTATTTCATAATTTAGAGGGGTTAAAAAGAAAACCACAGGCCCAAAATGGTATCACTTAGGCCAAGTCAACACCCAAGAATTATATTACTGTATACTACATAATATATATTATTATTATATTATACTGAAATAACTGCAGTTTCAACCACCCAGGAATATAACCTATAACCAGTCAACTGGAATTTCCTGGTCAATACCTTGAAATTTACTGATTTACCCCTTCTGCTGCTTGTAGGAGGGCAACCTTGCCTAAACAATACATTCCTTGCTAGTAAATTCCTTTTTTTTTAATGCTCTCTCTGTCTTTAAAAACCTTTCTTTTGATGTAATGTATGGTGATGAACATAACATAATAAACTTTAAAAAAAAGACCTTTCTTTTATTCAGCTCTGTGGAGCATTTCACTACTTGCTAGATGGGATGCTGCTGGACTCATAAATTGATTCATAAAACCAGTTAAATCTTCAAACTTACTCGAATTTTTATTCAACAAGGTCTATGGTTAATGGTAGTTTTAAAATTTCAATTTGTGATGATCTGTTGCTACTATATAAAAATACACTTGATTTTTATATAGTGATTTCATATTCTGGAACACTTACTAATTCTAGTGTCTGCTTTGTAGATCCCAGAGGGTTTCCTATATAGATGATCATATTGTCTTTGTATAAAGATCATTTTGCCTCTTCCTTTCCAAACTCAGTCCCTTTTTTTTCTTTCCTTAATGCACTAGCTGGAACCTCCAGTACAGAATTCTATAGAAGTAGTTTCTTGTTCCCAGTGGTGAAGGGAAAACTTTCAGTTTCTCACTATTAAGTATGATGTTAGCTGTAGCTTTTTCACAGATGAAATTTATAAGGTTAAAAAAGTTCCCTTCTATGTGATATTGTTGAGAACTTTTATTAGGAATGGATATTGGATAAAAACAGAGAGGGAGACAAATCATAAGAGACTCTTAACAATAGGAAACAAACAGGATTGCTGGAGGGGAGGTGAGTGGGGGGATGAGGTAACTGGGTGATGGGCATTAAGGAGGGCACTTGATATGATGAGCACGGGTGTTATGTGCAACTGATGAATCACTAATTTCTACCGCGAAATCAATAATACACTATATGTTAACTAACTTGAATTTAAATAAAACCCCCAAAAAGGAATGGCTATTAGATTTTATCAAATGATTACCTATTGAGATAATTGTGTTTTTTCTTTTTTAGTTTGTTTATGTAGTACATTACATTGATGAGTTTTCAAACATAAACTAACCTTACCTTTCTGGAACAAACCTCATTTGTTCAGGATGTAGTATCCTTTTTATATATTATGGGGTCTAACTTGCTAAGATTTTAAGTTTCACATCCATATAAGGTTATTGGTGTGTAGTTTTCTTTAATATCTTTGGTTTTGGTTATCAGAGTGATACTGGCCTTCTAGAATGAGTTGGGAAATTTTTTCTCCTCTGCAATGTCTGGGAGAGTTTGTGCAGAGTTGGTATTATTTCTTTCTTACATGTTTGGTAGTGAAGCCATCAGGGCCTGGAGTGTCCTTTGAGATAAGTTTTAAACAACAGATTTCAGTGTCTTTGATAGTTAGGGCCATGTGGGTTATCTGTTTCTTCTCGAGGAAGTTTTGGTAGATTGTCTTTATTTTTTTTTTTAATTTTGTATTGGGTAAAGTACACATAACCTTTGTTATGTTAACCATTTTATTTTTTAATTTAAGTAATCTCTACCCCCAGTGTGGGGCTTGAACATACAAACCCAAGATCAAGAACCATATGCTCGGGTGCCTGGGTGGCTCAGTCGTTAAGCGTCTGCCTTAGGCTCAGGTCATGATCCCAGGGTCCTGGGATCGAGTCCCACATCGGGCTCCCTGCTCGGCAGGAAGCCTGCTTCTCCCTCTCCCACTCCCCCTGCTTGTGTTCCTGCTCTCACTATCTCTCTCTCTCTGTCAAATAAATAAATAAAATCTTTAAAAAAAAAAAAAGAACCATATGCTCTACCAACTGAGCCAGCCAGGCACCCTGGTAGATTGTCTTTAAAGGAAATTGTCCATTTCATCTAAGTTGTCAAATTTATTGTCATAAACTTGTTCATAGTTATTCTTTCATCTTTTAATGTCCGTAGAATATGTAGCTATTGTTACTTCTCTCGTTTCTGGTATTGGTCATTGGTGTTTTATTTTTTCTTGATCCATCTGGATAGAGATCTCTTGATTTTCTCAATTTCCTCAGAGACTTAGCTTTTAGTTTCATTGATTTTTCTGTGTTTTTTTTTTCTACTTCACTTTGGTATTTATTATTTCTTCTCTTATTTTTACTTTGTGGATTAAATCATGCAGTTTTTGATGTTAAGGTCTCCCACTTCTTTCTGATTTTTTATCAGTTGTTGAGAGAGAGGTTTTGAAGTGTTTCCACTATAATTGTGGATTTGTCTGATTTTTCTTTTCTGGTTTTGTATTTTGCAGCTCTGTATATTCATTTAAGATTGCTATATCTTCTTGATAGATTGATCATTTTATCATTATGTGATGTCCTCTCTCTCCTTGGTAATTTTCCTTTATCTGAAGTCTACTTAATCGGATATTTTTGTAGCCGCTCTGGCTTGCTTTTAACTACTGTTTGCGTGTTATATCTTTCCCCTCCTATTACTTTCAAGCTACCTATATTGTTATATTTGAAGTGAGTTTCTGGTAGACAGCATTTAGTTGAGTCATTTTAAAAATAAATTTGTGAAACTATTGATGTGTCTACTGATGTGTTTAGATCATTTACATTTAATTATTGCTATGTTAGGGCTTACACTTGCCAGTTTACTTTGGTTTCTGTTCCTTTTAGTTTTTGTTTTCGTTTTTTTTTTTTCTTCTTGCATTTTACGGATAACTTGAACATTTTTTAGAATTCTACTTTGACTTATCCATAGTGTCTTGAGTGTGTACCTCTTTGTATAGATTTTGTGTTTGTGTTTACTGTGGGTATTGTACCATATTATGCATCCATAATTAATTATAATCTGCAGTTTGACATTATACCAGTTTGAGTGAAGCATAGGAACCATGTCTCTCCTTCAAATAATAATTGCATATGACTCAATCGCTTGCAACTCCTGATGTGTCACAAAAAGAAAAACTGTCAACATAATCTTCCTTTACAAATATACTATGTGAGAATTTATGTCATTTCTCTTTCAACATAAACTTCTTGCAAAAGCTATAATACTATTACACTGATGAGACTGAAAAAATAAATACAATTTTAGTAATAAAAAAAGAAACCATATCTCCTTTGAAGTCTCTTTACCCCCTCTTTATTTTTTATAGTCTTTATTTCTTCTCTATACATTGATAACTGTATGAGACAACATTATATTTTGCTTCAACCATCAAACTTAGAAAAGAGAATGAAAGTATTTACCCACACTTTTATTCTTTTCCATTGTTGTTCTTTTCTGCTGTTGCAGGTTTTCTTCTTTTATCATCATGTCTCTTGGCATGGATTTCTTTGCGTTCTTTGGTTAGGGTTTCCTCAGCTTCTTGAATCTTAGATTTATGTCTTTTTCCAAGTTGGAGAAAATTTCAAATCTTGTTAGAATACATTTTTAGACTGACTCTCTCCCTCCTCGCTTTCTGTTACTCTGATGACATGAATTTTGGAATTTTTGTTATGGTCTCACAGATCTTGAGGATCTGTTCATTTTTTTTCCCAATGAATTTCCCCCTTTTTATTCATATTGGGTAATTTCATGGAAGTTCATGGATTCTTCCCCTCTGTCCTCTCCATCATATTATTAGGCCTGTCCCAGTGAGTTTTATTTTGGCTTACAAATTTCAGTTTCAAAATTCCTTTTTGGTTCTTTTTCATATCTTCTATTTACTTGTTGAGACTTTCTAGTTTTTTGTTTCAAGTCTTCATAATAGCTCACTGAAGCATTTTTATGATGGCTGCTTTAAATTCTTATCAGATTTTTCCAACATCTCTTTCATCTTGGTATAAGCATTATCCTGTGTTGGTATAAGCATTATCCTGTGCATTATCCTTTCTCATTCAAGCTGTGATCTTCGTGGTTCTTGGTAGGATGAGTGATCTTTTATCGTCTTGGACATTTGGGGCATTATGTTGTGAAATTCTGGATTTTATTTAAATCTTTTGTTTTAACAGGCTTTCTTAGGCACTTCACTGGCAGAGTCTGGAGGTCCTGCAAAGTCTGAGTTCTTCACTTAATTTCCATGGGCAACTCTGGTGGTGTGGGATGCTTCATTACCATTGGACAGGGGTGGAAATTCAGTTCCCACAAAGCCTCATCTGACACTACCCTGGCTGGCATCACATACAACATTCCATTATTATCCTTTAATGTCTGGAAGATCTTTTGTGATGACCCCTCTTTCATTTCTAATATGGGTCATTTGAGGCATCTCTCCTTTTATTCTTGATTAGTCTGCAAAG
The DNA here is from genome assembly GCF_054177405.1 of Leptonychotes weddellii. NCBI lineage: Eukaryota > Metazoa > Chordata > Mammalia > Carnivora > Phocidae > Leptonychotes > Leptonychotes weddellii. The sequence goes on along the minus strand of NC_138373.1, from coordinate 58,420,585 downwards.
AAGTGATTGATTTTATTTTTTTTTATTTTATTTTTTTTAAAGATTTTATTTATTTATTTGACAGAGAGACAGAGAGGGAACACAAGCAGGGGGAATGGGAGAGGGAGAAGCAGGCTCCTCGCTGAGCAGGGAGCCTGATGCGGGGCTCCATCCCAGGACCCCAGGATCATGACCTGAGCCGAAGACAGATGCTTAACAACTGAGTCACCCAGGTGCCCAAAGTGATTGATTTTATTAAAAGAACAGCTATTTGTTTCATTGATTGTCTTTATTGTTTGGCTGCTTTCCTTTTTATTTTATTTCTGCTCTTAATGATTTTTTTCCTTCTGATTTTTTGGGTTTAATTTGCTCTCCTTATTTAATCTCTTAATTTGGAAGCTCTTAATTAGGCATTGATTTGAGACCTTTATTTTTTCTACTATAAAATTTTATTCTGTAAATTTCTTTATAAACACTACATAAATATATCCCATAGATTTTTTTATGTTTTCATGCAAATTAATATATCTGAAGATTTTCCAGGTACCTTTCTTTTTCTGATTTCTAGTCTAATTCCATTGTATTAAGAGAAGACCTTTTGTATGATTTTAGTCCTTTTAGCTTTGTGGATGTTTATTTTATGCCCAGAATGTGGTCAATTTTGGTGATTTTTTGTGTGTGTGCATTTGAGAAGAATGTATGTTCTGTAACTGTCAGTTTTGTCATTTTGGTTGATAGTATTACTCAGGTCTTCAACATTATTAATTTTTGTGATTATTGAACAAGGAGTTTTGAAGTCTCATAATTGTAGGTTTCTTTTTCTTTTTAGTTACGTTTTTGCTTTATGTATTTTGAAGTTCAGTTATTTGGTGAATACACAATTAGAGTTGTGTTGACTCTTTGTCATTATGTATCTCCCTCTTTAGGTCTGATAATATTTGCTTTGAAGTCCATTTTGTTTGATTTTTAATGTAGCCATTCCTGCATTTTTTGATTGTTGGTTGCATGGAAAGTGGGTTTTTTAATACCACAAATTGTTGGTTTTCCTTTTTCATCCAATCTGATGATTTCTTTTAACTGAAATTTTAAACTCATTTTTATTTAATGTAACTAGTGATAGAGTTGAATTTAAATTTACTGTCTTGCTACGTGTTTCTTATTTGTCCCATTTGTTCTTTGTTCTTTTTTCCTCTTTTTCTGCCCTTTTTGTATTGAGCTTTTAGAAATGATTCTATTTTATTTATGTTGTTTGTCAGTTATACTTCTTAAAAGTTTCATGGTTGTTGCCCTAGGGTGTATAATGTATACCTCTAATTTATCCTGTCCACCTTTAAATACTATCTTACCATTTCACAAATAGTTTAAGAATCTTAACATGGTACACCTTCAATGCCTCTCCCTTCCTTTGGCATTCTAGTCATGCATTTTACTTTTGCATGGTATTAACCCCTCAACACATTGATACTATTTTTTTATTATTATGTTCAACTAGCCACCATATAGTACGTCCTTAGTTTTTGATGTAGTGTTCAACGATTTATTAATTGCATGTAACACCCAGTGCTCATCATGACACGTGCCCTCCTTACTCTTTTTGCATTAGAGAGTCAATTATATTTTAGAATGATCAAAAATAATGCAAAGGGTCTTTTATATTTTTACCATTTCTACAGGTTTTCATTTCTTTGTGTAGATGTGGTATGATACTCTTCCTGGTATGATACTCCTTCTGAATTAAGAACTTCATGGACATTTCTCTAGCACAGGCCTTCTGGCAGTGAATTCTCTGCTTTTGTTCATCTGTGAAAGTCTTATTTTGCCTTTATTTTGGAAAGCTTTTTTTTTTTTTTTGTCTCTGTTTAGAATTTTGGGTTGACAGGTCTTTGGTTTTATTTTAATACTTTAAGGATGTCATTCTCTTTTCTTTTGGCTTGCATTGTTTCTGGTAAGTCTCTTTTAATTGTTATGTTTCTCCCTCTGTCTGTCATGTGTCTTCTGTCTCTGGCTACTTGCAAGATACTCTCTTTATTCTTGGTTTCAGCAATTTGTACATGATGTATCCCAGTCAATACAGCATTTGAGTTTAGATTTTTCTGGTGGTGGTGAGGAGTGAATAATTCCAGCCCTGCTGTTGTGTGTGTGTGTGCTGCAGCAGGGGAGGAGGGTGAGCTTTGGAACATCACATTTCTGTCAGACTAGCTCCAACAGAGACCTGAATCCTGAGGTGGCCCTTCTCCAGTGTATGTCACTAAGCAACACAAGTTAGATGCGTCAGTGACCTCCTTTTCTGAAGTTACCACCAGTGTTAATTTTCAGATAGCACCAGATAATTCAGAAGTGATATCATTGTAAAAATTATTCTTCTTGTTTTTGTACATAAAGGATGTTAGATTCAGTGGAGAATGGAAAAAAAAGGAAGCACTTAAGGAGGCACCTAAGAAGGAAGAAGCAGCCGCCCTTCAAAAAGCTCTTCCTGCTTCAGGCAAGAGTGTGCTGGAGAAGAACCAAATTAATTTTGGGAAGAGTCAAATGACCAAAAGACTAGAGCCAAGTTTAAACTGGAAGGCCACTGTTGATTTCAAAAAGTATGTAGAAATTTGCATGAGGGGTTTTCTGATACATCCTCAATAACCATGTTTACCTAACTTTTTTTTTTTTAAGATTTTATTTATTTATTTGACAGAGAGAGACACAGTGAGAGAGGGAACACAAGCAGGGGGAGTGGGAGAGGGAGAAGCAGGCTCCCCACTGAGCAGGGAGCCCGTTGTGGGACTCGATCCCAGGACCCTGAGATCATGACCTGAGCCGAAGGCAGACGCTTAACGACTGAGCCACCCAGGCGCCCCCATGTTTACCTAACTTTTAACATAGGTTTATGTCACATAGAAAAAGTACAGAGTAGCTATTGACATCTCCTTCCAAAATAGAGGTTGATCCCTCCTTGCTCCTCCTCATATTCCAGGTAGAAGGATTTGGCATGAATAGGGTTTACATGTGGGCACCAGAGGGGAAGGGAAGAACACAAGTCACTCTGTAAGTCAGGGCAAATAAATCACGTGAAAAAGATGATAAAAGACACGGAGAAATCTCATGGGCAATGTAAACGTAGTGTAGGGACCTGATTAAGTAAGTGCTAGGAGAATTTAGAATGATTAAAATTATGTGAAGTTAATCAGGGAAATCTTGAAACAGACATTGTCTCGTCTATTAACAGAACTTTAAGTAAAAACCATAGAAAGGCTAGAGGCTCCAAAAACTAACAGGCCTAAATGAAGTGGACACTGGTTCGATGAGTGTCTGACATATACAAAACTTGATCCATTTAGGGCCCTCTATAAATAGGAGCCAAAGCACAGATTAAGGCCCAGTGTGCCGTAAGAGCCACAGCAGTCGGAAGTGCCTAGAGCACTTTATGAATTAGCAAAGAGGCTTACAAGTTTCAGCCTATTTTTAATGTTCCATGTGGTCACCGGATTGGGTTAAGTAAGAACCGCTTCCGGCTGGTCACAGGGGATCCTCACTTGCAGGGATTCTGAGAACCACAGGGTAATCACATTTTGCAAGCAAACCCAGAGAGCAGACTTGAAGGAGTCCTGGGGAAAGAGGAGACAGTCTTGCTCCTCTAATTCTCATCAGTTTTGAGGTGTTTGATCTTTGTGACTCTATTTGAAAGAGTGGGAAAATGACAAATATATGGGCTGCTCTGTTACCTGGGAGGTGAATTTTTAAATACCCCTTTTCCCAGGTGCTTACATTTTTCAATTATGAATTTACCTAACAACTATGTAAGGGAAACCCACAATGTGCCACGGCCCATGCTAAACCTGGGAATAGCTGGAGAACCAAATCCAGGCCCTGCTGCAGTGTTGGGTGGGGAAGAGAAGAAAACAGGCAGCTCTCACCCAGGGCAGTAAGCACCGAGAGTAGAAGGCACAGAGTGAAGGGCCTTGCAGGTGTCAGATGAGGCTGGAACTCGTGTAGTCATTTTCTGTATTAGGAGAACACGTCACTGGGGTGCATGAAAATGATGGGACCTTTGCAGACATTTCTATGTTTAATTTCCTGTTACTCCACATAAATTAATTTTAAAAAGTTAATATATTTTTAGGCACAAAAGCTTACTGAAAGACACCCAAGAGGAAAAACATGGAGGAAGACTTGAAAGGTCAGGACCACCTGTTTCACACAGAAGAGCACAGTTAGTGCGGTATGTGTCTGGCAACGTGAGCCCTTTGTTAAAGCCTGCCCTAGTTCGCATGCAAATGACTGGTGTTCTTACCATTAGATCAGGGTCCTCAGGGACCTCTATTGACAGCTACTAGTTATAAAAATGATAATGTTGAATTTCTTTAAATGTACTTACAAGATATCCTTTTAGTGAAGAGTTCTTTGAAATACAGGGATCTACGGGAATTAGTTACCTCTCTGTAAACAAATGAATTTAATGCAGATTGCAGTGAGTTGAGTGATAGGAAAACTGGGCTCTTCGCTGATCTCTTACTTTTGAACAATCCTATCACAGCAAGGGTAAGTCACCTTCCTGGGCCTCGTTTTACTCATCACTGGTGGCACTGCCAATTCTAAAGAGCTATATGTTATTTCTCATTAAAACAGTCATTAATGGCAAAAATTAACAAGACAGGAAACAACAAATATTGGTGAGGATGTGGAGAAAAGGGAACACTCTTACGCTGTTGGTGGGCATGCAAGCTGGTGCAGCCACTCTGGAAAACAGTATGGAGGTTCCTCAAGATGTTAAAAATAGAGCTACCCTCTGACCCAGCAATTGCACTACTAGGTATTTACCCAAAGATACAGACGTAGTAAAAAGAAGGGCCATATGCACCCCAATGTTCATAGCAGCAATGTCTGCAATAGCCAAACTGTGGAAGGAGCCGAGATGCCTTTCAACAGATGAATGGATAAAGAAGATGTGGTCCATATATACAACGGAATATTACTCAGCCATCAGAAAGGATAAATGCCCACTATTTGCATCGACATGGATGGAACTGGAAGGGATTATGCTGAGTGAAATAAGTCAAGCAGAGAAAGACAATTATCATATGCTTTCACTCATACGGAGAACATAAGGAATAGCACAGAGGACCACAGGGGAAGGAAGGGAAAACTGAATGCGAAGAAATCAGAGAGGGAGACAAACCATGAGAGACTCTGGACTCTGGGAACCAAACTGAGGGTTATAGAAGGGAGGGGGTGGGGGGATGAGGTAACGGGGTGAGGGGTATTAAGGAGAGCAGGTGTGGTGATGAGCACTGGGTGTTATATGCAATGAATCAATCATTGAACACTACATCAAAAACTAATGATATACTATATGCTGAACATAATAATAAAAAAATAAAAATAAAAAAACAGCCATTAAAAAAGGCTAATAAACTTCTTACCCAGTTTTCCATTTGACAACAATAGTGGTGTATTTGAAGGAGGGTCAGCCACTTTTGTTAGTGAGTTTGGGGTGGTGGTGGGAAGAAATGCAGAAATTTCACATTATAAAGTTTGCGCACTCAGAAAAAGAACAAACTTTAAGACACCGTACTACATTTATCCTATTTTGGGGGGTTCAACATAATAAACTATTCAATTTGTTTGACAATTTTTGAAACTTTTTATTTTGAAATAATTACAGATTCACAGAATGCTGCAGAGATAATGCAGAGGAGTCTCATGCCCCTCACGTAGCTTCCCCCAATGGTTATATCTGGCATAATTATCCCACAGCACCAAAACCAGGAGACTGATATTGGTGTAATGTGCATGCGTAGGTCCATGTCCCTTTATTCCATGTAGATGTGTGTGCTGGCCATGTCAGTCAGGATGCAGAAGGGTTCCATCACCACTGGGAAGTCCCTCCTGCCACCTCTTTACAGTTATGCCCACGCCTCTTCCCCACCATCCTAACTCCTGGCAACCATTAACCTGTTATCCATTTCTATAATTTCATCATTTTGAGACTATCATCTAAATGGAATTATACATTTTTGATATTGGCTTTGTTTTCATCACCAGAATACCCTTGAGATCCATCTGAGTTGTTGCATGTGTTCATAGTGAGTCTCTTTTCCCAAGGAAAACATTTAGTCTTCCACCGTTAAGTATGATGATGGTGTAGGTTTTTATACAAATATTCTTCATCAAGTTGATAAAGGTGCCTTCTGTTCTTGGTTTTCTGAGCATTTTTATTCACATTTGGGTGTTGAATTTTGTCAAAGGCTTTTTCTACATCAATTGTATGATGTCATTTTTCTTTTATCGGCTGTTAGTGTGGTTGATTGATTGATTTCTGAATACCAAGTCAGCCTTGCATCTCTGCAATAACCCTACTTGGTCATAGTGGTCTCATCCTTTTTATATGTAGCTGAATTACATATGCTTAATATTATGTTAATAATTTTTGCATCTACAATCTTGAGAGATATTGTATTAGTTTGTGTTTTCGTTTGCACTGTCTTTGTCTGGTTTGATAGGAGGCTTTGTAAAATGAGTTGGCTCCTCTTTTCTAGAAGAGATCGTATGAAATTTGGTGTTCTTCTGTGTTTGGTAGAATTCTACAATGAAACCATCTGGGCCTGAAGATTTCTGTTTTGAGTTTTTAAATTGTGAATTAAATTCCCTTAATAGTTGTAGTGCTATTCAAATTATGTGTTTCATATTGGGCAAGTTGTGATTGTTTGTACTTTAAAGGAATTGTCCATTTTATCTAGATTGTCAAATTTACATATGTACAGTTGTTCATAGTTTTCTCTTATTATCCTGTTGTTTGCAGGATCTGTAGTGATATTCCATGTTTCATTCTTGGTACTGATAATTTGTGTCTTTTCTTTTTGTGCTAGAGTTTTGTCAATTTTATTGATCTTTTCTAGAAGCAGCTTTTTGTTACTGATTTTTCAAATTGTTTTTGCTTCTACTTTTATTGATTTCTGCTCTCTAGTAGTTCCTTATGTTGGGTTTATTTTATTTTTCTAGTTTCTTTAGATGTAAGTTTAGATTATTGAATTGAGACTTCTCTTTTCTAATGTAAGCATTTAGTGCTATATAGTTTCCTTTCTGCACTGGATTAGCTGTTATCTGTGTACAAAAGGTTTTGATATGTTGTATTTTCATCTTCATTTCAGTTCAATGTGTTGTTTTTTTTTTTTAAAGATTATTTATTTGACAGAGAGAGAGACAGCGAGAGAAGGAACACAAGCAGGGGGAGTGGGAGAGGAAGAAGTAGGCTTCCCGCTGAGCAGGGAGCCTGATGTGGGGCTCAATCCCAGGACCCTGGGATCATGACCTGAGCTGGAGGCAGATGCCTAATGACTGAGCCACCCAGGTGCCCCGATTGTGGGTTGTTTTTTTTTTTTTTCCCTTGAGGATCTCTTCTTTAACCCAAGTGCATTTTTGTATCCAGGCACTTGGAGATTTTCCTGTTCTGTTTGTGTTACTGATTTTTTAGTTTGATTCCATTATGGGCAGTGAGCATACCCTATATAACTTCAATTCTTTTAAATTTTTTGAGGTTTTGTGTGGCAAAACTGTCTTGGTATAGATTCTCTGGGTGCTTACAAGAGTGTATAGCCTGCTGCTGTTGGAGTGTTCTATAAATGTGGATTAAATCATGTTGTTTGGTGTTGTTGATTTCTTCTGTAGCCTAGCTTATTTTCAGTCCAGTTGTTCCATAAATTGATGAGAGAGAAGTATTGAAGTATCCAACTATAATTGCAATTTTTCTGTTTCTCCTTTTAGTTCTATTTTTGCTTCATGCATTTTCAGCTCTGTTGTTTGGTGTATACATATTTGAGATTGATATGTCTCCATCATTATGTAATGCTCCTCTATGGCCCTTGTCATTTTCTTTTTATTCATGTCCACTTAATCTGATATTATATAGCCACTTCTGCTTTCTTTTGATTGTTTGCATGGTGGGTTTTTTTTTTTCTCCTTTTCTTTCAAACTAATAATATTATATTATTATATTTGAAATGAGTTCCTTGTAGATAGCATTTGGTTGGTTCCCTTTTTCTTTTTGGTCCATTAAGTTAAACTCTGTCTATTAATTGATGTATTTAGGTCATTTACCTTTAATGTCATTATTATGCTAGGGCTTAAGTTTGTCACTATATATATATTTTTCTGTTCGTTCTTTCTGTTTTTCATTTTTTGGTTTTCTTTTTCTCCTTCTGTTCTCTCAAACCCCCTCTTCCATGAAAGTCTTTTTTAATCTATTCCATTTTGGAGCATGGTAAGAAAATGGGTAATTTTTAACAATTTTTGAGATTCTATGATTCTCTTAATTCTTCTGGATCTTATTTAAATCTTATGTTTTAGCAGGCCTCCTCTCATACCACATGGGTGGGACAAGGTGTGTGCTGCCTCCTCAGGTTAGAGAAGGAATTACAAGTTTTCAAGTAGGCTTTCATTGACACCTGGGGAGGTGGGTGAGGGGCTCCTCATTATTTCTGAGTGGTAATGGAAGTTCAAGCTCTGACTAGGTCTCTGTGGATACCAGCCTGTCTGTGAGAGGGAGGGACCCTTTGTTAATTTGTCAGTGGGGGCTGGGGTTGGTGAAAGTCCTGACTCTCCATTAGGCCTCCTCTGACACCCTCCAGCATGGGGATTAGGGAGCTTTGCTGTAGTCTGATAAAGTTAGAACACCAAGCTCTCTGCTTGGCCATTGCTAGCAGAAGTGGAGGTAGGCCACAGTGTTTTCTGTGGTGTTGACTAGAATAGATCATTTGTTGCCTAAAAGTTTTCTGTCTTATTAAGTTGTTCCTTTTCTGGCCCTCTGAGAAGAAAGAGCAGGCTTTTCTTATGTGCTTATTTTCTGTGCTCATTGGTGTTTCCCCATCACTGTCTTCTCTAGTACCCAATCTGGGATACATGGGACAAAAAGAAAATCCAAGTAACTCACCATTGTGTTGCTCCTCAAGTCCGCAGATTCCTATATAGTCTTTCTTCTCCTTTCTATCTGTTAGAGCCCTCTCATGTTTGTTTTATATATAATATCCAGAATTTTTATGTACTTAGTCGGAAGATTAAAGAAAACTCTATCTACTTCCTCTTTCCTGAAATAAGTGTTTGGCCTAAAGTGTTTCAATTTTAAGTCAAATTTTAGTGAGTCAGAGAACTCTAGAGTGATAGATAAGGGTAAAGGAGTAATGTATCCAAGCAACAGCCATTACTCTGACAAAAATTAGAACTTCTCTATGTCTCTTCTTGCTTAAGTGGATATAATGATGTGGTAGAGAAGTATTTCTTAAGGTGGAGTTCATAGCTCAAAGAAACATTGAGGTTTGCTTCTTTTTACCTCCTGAATGTATGGTTGCTGTGGGGCAGGACAGGAAGGGAACCTTGTAAGATAGGGAAAGCCATTTAAAGTTATATGTCAACGGATTCCTCAGTGGAGAAAGAGAACAGCTTTCCTTAGGGGTACTGATTTTTTTAACGTGATTTGGGAGTGATTGGGTAAACCCATTGCACCCTGCTCTTAACTCCAGGAGCTTGTTAGGCTAAGGAAAAGTACATTTACAGATTCTCCAGAGAATATAGGTTAATTTAGTATATGTTTCAATCTGGGACCTTTGAGTTAAGTTTACATTGATTCTTAAGTAAGCCTTATCTACCAGATTTTGCTCTGTACCCAACCCAGGTTTCCTGCCATTTGTTGGACAGGAGAATACATTACACTGAAACTCATCCCGTAGCTTGCTGACTTGGAACAGGCACTTCAGTTCAGGATTTCAATTTCACTCCACTGTGGCCCAGTCCGCACAACAGCGCTGTCTTGCAGGACTCTCTGTGCTAGAGCACATTTGAGAAATAAAAAAAATCAGAGAATCTTAAAAATTAATAAAACTCAGGGGTGCCTGGGTGGCTTAGTTGGGTCCTGGGATCAAGCCCCGCGTCATCGGGCTCCCTGTTTGGTGGGGAATCTGCTTCTCCCTCTGCCCCTCCCCCTGCTTGTGCATGCACTCTCTCTCACTCTCTCAAACACATACAATTTTATAAAAATTAATAAAACTTGAAAGTTACTGCTACTGTGCAATTAGTAGTACCATGCTTTCTCCTACTATGCTTCAGAAGAGAATGAGGAAAGACACTTATAGAAGAGAGCACATGGGGGGTTGGAGGGAAGGGTGGATGGAGAGAAGGAGAAAGTGAGAATGAATTAGATATGGTCATGAAAGCTTGAGTGAACTTGCTGGTGTCCATGACCTTAATGTTGAGTTGGAAGCTTCTAGAACAGTAAGGAACAAAGTGTACTCCCTTTCATAAAAGAGACACACTTCCTCTGGGCATTTGCAGCACTGCCCAATTGAACTTTCCCTGAGAACAGAAATGGTTTTGATTTGATCCGTCTGGTATAGTAGCCACCAGCCACATGTGAGTATTGAGTGCTTGAAATGTGGCTAGTATGACTGAGAAACTGAATTTTTAATTGTATTCCATTTCAATTCAGTAAATTAACTTAAATAAATATAAACACAATTCAATAAATAAAGTAAGTATAAACATAAATAACCTGCAGGTTTTTTAACCACTATGACTGATGGCTGCCTTTTTGTATAGCACACCCATAGGACACATACTTAATGCCCTTGTTCATTTCTTACTATTTTCCTTATTATTATTGCATGCAAGGCAATAATAATGAACTGTACCTGGTATAGAGACAGGGGTTTATTCATCTCCTCACTTAGGTCTTAACAAAGATCTTCTAGAACTCAGAAGGTGTTGGTATCTTATTCCTTACTTATGTTCATATTGCTGAAATATTAATGATTATAACCACATCCATATTGTAGCATTAATATATTTATTATATGTGGTGGTTGTTATTGTTCTTAGTAAGAGTGCTGAGAAGATTGAGGAAATTATTAGTGGGAGCTCCTCAGAGAGTGAGGAAGATGAAGAACCACCCGATCATCGTCAGGAGGCAAATGTAGATTTGCCATCAGAATACTGGCAAATTCAGAAGCTGGTGAAATATTTAAAGGTAAGACAGACCTTTTGTATTGTGTTTACAATGATTATTTTGATTCCTCTCCCAAAAATGTATATTGGGCTTCCAGGTTTATTATATGTTTCTTTCAAATAAGGATAGTAAAAACCCCTGTTATTATTTAAGTGTGCATGGGGGAGAAGGTCTTATTACCCTGAGGAGAGCAAGGTTAGTCCTCATGGACCAGCCAGGCTGCCTGGTACCAGCCCTGTCCCCTGGGCCACAGTAGCCAGCAGATATTATGACTTGCCACCATTTTACAACTTGCAGTATGGTGTGGCGGCAAGAGCTTGGAATTTTTTGAAGTTGGACTACAACCAAATTCTAGGCTGTGTCACTTACTAGCAGTATGGCTGTTGGTTATGGTTTTGAGCCTTATTTTTCTTAACCTATGGAATAAAGTTAATACCTGTCCTATAGGATTACTTGAGGGTTGGAAAAACATATTTGAGAGATGTGGCATAGTGTTTGGTACATTGTAGGTGCTTAAAATATGTATCAGTCCTATTTTATTACCCTCAACAGTAACATGTGTGGAAACATGTTACATAACAATGGCCTATATAATGTACTTAAGACTTGAATCGGGGCAGGGCGAGGGAAATGATTTGCCAAAACCCAGATTAATATTAACGGATAACTGATATTGATAATGTCTAGGTAGGCCAGGTCTAAAGCTGTAGTTGAGAAGTACTTGTAAAATTAATGGTTTTACTTAGCTCATAGTTTCCTCCAGCTTTTCTACGTCTTAGATCAAATGAACCAAGGGCATTTGCCAGTGGCTTTGCATATGTAAAGATATTTATGTGACTCCTAAATTACTTAAGGCTACATTTCTGATGCCTTTGAGATCCTTCAAAGCTGACAGGTAAAATAGTTTATATGCACATTTTTGTGAATTCAACAAACATCCTCTGCGTGGACACAGACTTATAGCTGAAAAAGTTCCTTTTGCAGGAAAAATATGCCCCCTTTTTGAGCATGGCCCCAGCTGCAATTCCCTGCATCTCTCAGAAAAAAATTCTATGTTTTCCTGAATTCTGAATCCCAAGAAAAATTAGTCAAGAAATTGGGAAATTGGGAAAAAGTATTCTAATTCCCCATTGCGACATACATTTCAACGGCCAAACCAGAATCTGGGCAAGCAAATAAAATATTTTCATTGTTAAAAAAGGATAGGAGCTTCGATGAAGCAAATCCCACCTTGGCTATGCTTTTGAAAGCCTCTTAACAATTTGACCCATGTCAGTACAAAACAAAAGAAATTTTTTGTGTGTGTTTGGAATATTTGTCATGAAACAAAAATCAAGACCATGAGGATGGTTAATGCTTTGTTTTAAAATTTCATCTGATAAGAATAATATCTTATAAATAATAAATATTTTTATATCATCTTTCAATTTTAAAATGGCTTCGACTTGGCATTTGTTTTGTGGTAATGTTGCCTTCTTTTAGTGCTATCAAATATCAGGTGGAGATCATTTTACATGTTACTGCAATTGATATGTTTGAGGTTGTTTTTTTTTAATAGAAAACCTCTGAAATTTTTAGCATCTCTATCACAAAAAAAAATGATTTACTGTTTATTATTATGGAAAATGTTCACTATAATGGTCATCATTATTACCTAAAACATACAAATAAAATTTGGGAAAAAACATGGAATAACTTATTTCAAGAATTCCTGAGAATCTGGGGGAATTTTGATTTCTTATTTGGGGATCTTGACTATTCATATCTGTCAGGAATTTGGAAACCCTCGCTGAAGCACCAGTTGGAGTTCAGGCCCCGTGGTCAGGCACACCCCCTTGGCAGGTGTCTGCATACAAACCATGCAATCGACACAGTGGCCCAGCCCAGCACGCATAGCACCAGTGTCCAGACTCAGGAGACCTTCCCGTTGGTACCCCTGCTACTTTATTGGAATGTGGCTCTTCCCATGATCTCTCCTCTTCTCATGTCATTCTGGGGGGAAAATGGCATCAGAGAACTTTGCCACCCAGCACTTCAACAGCTTGAGCCAGACGGACACTGCAGCTCAGACATAACCTTTTGGAAGAAGATTGTAAGAGCCCTGGGGTTTATCCAAAGAATTCTGGTCTCTTTATTTCATTAGTCAAAGGAAATAGAGTCAACGGGGAAGAAGCATGAGGCAGACTAACAGAGCAGTTAGAAGCATGATCTTCCGTGTCGGAAAGACTCTGGTTGAGTCCGTGGTCTGGCCACTTACTGGCTCAGTAGCCTTGAGGTAGTTGGCTGACCTCTCAGAGCTTCAGTTTTCTCATCGGTCAAGGTGGCAAAAACAAAAGTTCTCGTGTTTTAAGGATTATTATGAATTTCAAATAAAATTCAACACATGTAAAGTGCTTTGCAGAAAGTACTCAGGACTTGTTAGCAATAATAATGACTTCTATTACTTTTACTACATATATTACATATTACAATAATAATGACTGTCTATTACTATAGACAACATAGGGCGTGGAGTCTTCTTGACTTGCACAGCTGGCCTTCAATTTTTGCTTAAATTTTCTAGCAACCAATAAAAGGAGGGAAATGCAGTGAGTTAATACAGTGAGGGAAAGGCTCTTACCATTATAAGGTAAAAATAGCCCAGTTGCGAATGTGTGTAACTGATCCTGGGACTGAGAGCAGAAAGAATTTTCTCCCTGAGGACTTATGAAGCAGACAGTGAGTGTGGTAGTGAATGACATCCTTAATAATATCCTCCCAGTGAACATGGCAATGAGAGTTTCTCATAATAGCGTAACTATTGAATAACTATCTTGAGTTTTTCAACTATTTAGGATAAGTCCATATAATATGAGGCCAAAAAGGGATGCACTATTTCTGTCCCAGAACAGCTAAGGAAAACATTTACTGATGAAGTGCTGCTTAAGCCTGCACACGTTATTCATCAATAAATCATGTGCAAATGTGATACTTTTGGCCAGACAGTAAATTGCTTGGAATTATTATAGTTCCCACAGGTAGGTATTCTTAACATAGCCAATAAAAGAAAAAGTATATCTACAAATGATTTCAAGCTTTTTGACACAGATAAATGTTTTATATGGGAACACAAAAGGATATTAAAAGTCTATGAAATGCAAAATTGAATGTCTCTAGGTAATCTCAAAATAAATACACCTGACATTTTAATTTGCAAACTTATGCCTTTAAATATAGGCTTACACTAGCAGAGAAATGTTAATATTGACCTGACTTTCTACTTACCATTTTCCAAGTACAGCAATGCCTGTGATTATTGAAAAAAATTTGATGAGCTCATTAATACCCAAACAGGTCAACGAACTATAGCTTGTTATTTATCCAGTTATGAGCTCAGATCTTGGCACATAAGTAAAGGGAGTTTGTATTTAATTATTTGGCTTTGACATACATTCATTTCAACTTACAAGTTTTATATATGTATATATTCTTTTAATCTGGATTTTTAGAACACAATTTAATTTTTAAACTAATGAAGACTTTGCATTTTTACTCACCAACCTTCCAACTTCTGTTCCCCCCAAATAACTTGTGACTCTGTGTCCTAATTCCAAATGAAGCAATAAACCACCTTTTCCACTTCCTTAGTGAGAAACACTTACATTCGGTCTTCTGCTGTCTTTACGGTTCAGCTTCTCTGTCTTGTCAGCTACGTTAGTGGAAGGACCATATTAAACTCATTGCCGTGTCTTGCAGGGGGTCTAGCCAGTGAGCACAAGCCTGCCTCTCCACCCTCTCCTCAGAAGGTGTGATAGGGAGAGAATTGGTTCCCAAGGGGCTAGGCTATGCTGTTCTTTGTGCTCAGCTCCTGGAGAACTGTTTTTCCTCCCTCTGCTGAGCCCTTCCTTCTGCTATTGACGTACGTCTTCCCCACCTTCTCTCACTCTCCTCTCTCCTCCTTTTCCTGTTCCCTTTCTCCTTGTAGATATGTTTTATTGCTGTATTTGCTAGCTTTCTAGGATATTATTTCCCCACCCCGGCCGGGGCTGCTTTAAAATCTCGCAATTAGAAATGTTTTGCTTTGGATCGATTCCAGCGATTGGAGAAGATAGTTTGGTAAGATGTGTGCCCCACATTAATTCTGTGAGTTTTTGTAAAAATGCAGTTTTACTCACTAGTCAATTATATGGAGAATCCCTTTGTGAAATAGGAGAGTTGCGGAATTTTATTTTGTTTGGAAATGTGGGTTAGTCACAGGTATTATATAGTATTATAAATTAGTACAAATGGGTACTCTTTGGTAAAGTGAGATAAAATGCTGAAAGGCTGTAACTATAAGTAGATCTGCCTTTCATACACATCTCATACACAATGTTTGTATCATTAAATTGAAGACTGAATTTCTGGACACAAGGTTGCAAGCCTATTGAAATCCATTTCTATGTAGATTGAAGGAGGATGGGGGATGGAACTTAATACTACAGGATAAATAAATCCGAGAGAACATCGAGGAGACTACAGAGTGATGCCAAGAATGCGGTTGGTCGAGATTTTAGGTAGTTTGGAGGGACAGCAGAGACTGGGTGTAGAATCATGCTTTATCTCCCTTATGGGCATTTCCTTGTCCCTTGAGGACAAGCTGTCAGTACTACCCTGGCATCCGCTCCAGGCTCAGATGGGAGATTATTAGCAAGCAGGCTTGGAGATGTCTGCCCCTGCTCTGAAGGGCTTCATTCAGATGGTCTTATTCCTGAGTCCTTGCTGCAATAAGGGAAGAATCTCGGGTTAATCCCCAGGGCCATGTTCCCAGGTGTGTCTCTTCCCTACAGGAGGCCTATTTCTACACCTGGGATTTTGATCAGAGCCCAGACAGGGAATCAGGATGACGAAAACATGGATTTAGGAAGCTGAGTCCAGCAGCAGGTGGTATGCAGACTGAATCAGGGTGGGAAGAGACAGAAGGCCAGTGACAAGGGGGTTGCATTGATAGTGAGAGTGTGCTGGGGGCTTGGAATAGGATAATGTCCTTGGAAGCAGCAAAGAAATGACTGGGAAAGAAAACAGGCCAGTTGATGAGGAGGCTTTGGTGTGGGGCAGATTGAGTTTGAAGAGAGTGAAATACCCAAGGAGAAATGTCCATGCCATAGTTGGAAATAAAGGACTGAAGCTCACAGTCTTCATTAGAAATCGAACTACTGCTTCAGAAACCAGGGGAATGAATGAGCACGTGGAGCATATGGGCTTATTTTTGGCTTTTTATTCGAGACTGAATATGACTAATCAGAAAGTAGCTGCTTCCCATTCGAGTTAGTACGACCAAGGCAATATTTTTAGATCAGAATTCCAATGTTATCCCAATGGTAGTCTTTCCTTAAGGATTAGTTTGCCATCTTACTAACAGATTGCTTCATTGGCCTTTTTTTAAAAACAAATCTTAAAGAAAGTAACATTTTATTTGGTAATTTTATGCAACTAGCCAGTAGATAAAAAAAGATTAATTAAAGAAAGATAAATAGCAAAGTTTGAAGCAAAAAGAGAAAAATGTTTAGTTTCCTTCCAGTTGAAAGCTCCTACACACTAAAACCAAAAGTGATCTAGCCATGAAGTTGGGAAACAATGCCCTTTTTAATGTAAATTCACAAATGGGATATCATTCTTGAATCTGAGATCCGTGCGATCGTTGTCCCTGGGTCCCAGGGGGATGGTGATGTTGTCTGGCCATGTGTCACTCAGTGGAGAGTGGCCAGTGTAGGCTGCTGAGTGGCAGCATATGATCTCAGCTGGGCATCACCACACATCTATCCTCTTTCCCCACCCACCGTGTGTTGGTGCGGGGGAGTGCCTAATTTTTTTATTGTATTTGAGCAAATTCATGAAACACTGGTGTTGATTTCACCTTGCATGTGAGCCAGGGGTCTTGCTAATTAGTCTTCTGTTATGTATCCACAAATTCAGATTTCTCAGGCCCTGAAAAGTGACGGTACTTGGTGGCTCCCCCCCACCCCCAGCTTAGCCGTGACATCTACTTCACCGTGACATCTCAGAGAATCACATCAGAAATTCCACAGGGCTTCCCAAGAGACACTGCAGGCTCTGTCCTTGGCATGTTTTGGATTTCCCCTCTGGAAGGGGATTCACCGCAGAGACATTTTGGAAACTTTAAAACCTTTGTTAAAGACTACTTTTGTGGCATTCAGTTCCTTAATGATCTTTCAGGAACTGATTAAAAACATACATACACACACACACACACACACACAACCACCTTAATTGGTTAAAGAGTTCTTCTAAGTGGTAATTGGGAGTTATAGGATTTTTCATTGCAGGAATTTGATGTACTTTGCAATCAATTACAGTTAATTAAATTCCTTTCCCATTACTCGGGTTTTGGGTATGGGGGGCAGGTAGTGTGATCCTTGTTTCACTGGTGGAAAAGCTGAGAAATAGTTCACTCTGGGCCACACACAAGGCGAGGCGGCTGCGGGCCAGGCTGGTGTCCCGGCTTCTATCTTTACTGCCTGTTGCCTGGTTATTCTGTCCCTCTGTCAAGAAACTCAGGGTCCAGACGGCCTGCAGGCCTTGCTATTGTATGCTCCTATTTTCTCTCTCGCTTGGTTTTCTTCGTTTGAGTAAGAGACTAATTAAACAGGGAGCATTTCTTAACAAAGGAATTCAATGTTCATTTTTGGAAGGCAGTATGAGAGTGTACTCTTTTGCTAAATTAAAGAGACGGAGAAGACTGTGATAGGACAGTTTTATTCATGTTCAACATACTCTTTAAAAAATGGAAAATGGTGGCCACTGTTTATATATCAAATAAACGCCAGTAGTTAGAAAGGAAAATTACTCCCACCTTCCTGAGAAACAGTCTTAAGTTAATACATATAGTGTTGCATTGATGTGGGTTAAATTTAAAAGAAAATGTCTCCATGACAAAAAAAGAGTAGGAGGAGTTTTGTACTTAAAAACAAAACAAAACAAAACAAAACAAGACTAGCTGTTATAAATCATAAGATATTTTAAATTGCATCATCTAAAAAATTTCTTAGTAGAGTTTGCATTTATGCAAACTTACTCTTAAATAATGCAGTGTAAGTCATGAACATATTTTAAGTATTTGGATTACTTGAAATGTGTGTAACTTGTATGTCCATATATTGCCCACAAAAAAATTGTCCCTTTTTTATGACAAAGGAGGTAATGGAAGTGATGGAGAGGCTTCTCATCTCCACAGAGGAATCTATATTCTACAGATAAACTAATAAGCTTTTTAGTGTTTGAGCTATAAATTCTTTTTGCCCCTTGGCTCTCATAAACAAACAAGAGTGGAGAAGGGCAAAGATAATTGGCCAAGTATGATAAAGTAACACTACTGAATCATAACAGTTTATACCATTAGCTAGCAATGTACAACCACATCAACTTACCTACTGAAAAATGACATTAAAAATCTCAAGGGAAGTTTCTTAAGCTTTAACTCATTCATCCATCCATCCATCCATCCATCCATCCATCCATCCATCAATGCATACTGTGAGCTCCCCCAGCTTAGAGTATAATGATACAATATTACACATTGCCCATCTAGCTAGTCATAAGATTTTTGATTGGAAAGAATTTTGCTAAGTTTTATGTGCCATTCTGTTCAGTTTTACGTAATCTGAAAATGTAATCAGTCTTTTGGGGGAATTTGTTGCCTGATGTGTTTGTAGCAACACTATATAGTTTGTTCCTCAAAGTATGCTTTCCCCCAAATTTATTTGAGAGGCTAAATAAATTGTAGAAAAGTAGCGTTGCCTAGTTCCCAGTTTACATAATGCTCTAGGCTGCTTTACTTTTTATTTTAAAAACACATATTCATGTCCTATTATAGAAATTTGAGCACACTGAAGAATACATAAATAGAAGAGTTCAGGAGTAAAAGGTACCAGATTTGGTATAAGTGATCTTTTCATTTTATAGACTTCCATTGTGTATACTTCCACTGTACTTATTATTAGAAGTTGCATATTTGTAGGAAAAGTATTAAGCTCCGGGTCCCTTTTTGGTCCACTAGCCTTTGCCATTCCCACTGGCAAGGGCTGTAGCTCCTTTCCCAGCTCCTGCCCCCTGGGTGGGTGTGGCTGGCTGTGGCCTCCTGGTATTTCTGTGACATGCAGGGCTTAGCAGAAGCTTCTAGTTCTTCCTTATTTCCCTTCTGTATTTAAATTACTAAAATCTTATAAAAATAATACATTAACATATGCCCTTGGTAAAATTTAAGCAATGCAAAAGAATAACAGGGAAAGCCCCCTTCTAGATGTTTCTGTGTATATACATACACCTATATAATTTTTATACACAAAATGAAGTCATACTATTTGTTATGCTACAGTGTGCCTTTGATATTAAATGTGTTCTTGGTGATCTTCCATATCCGCCTCAGTCCTTTTAATTACCACGTAGTATTTTACTATATGTATCTATCAATAACTTATGTAACAGTCCCCTTACCGGTAACATTTTGTCTTGTCCCCCAAATCAATTTTTATTATTACAACATTGCTGCAGCAAATATGTTTACGTATTCTTTGGATATGTAGCCTATTTCTGTAGGATAGATTCTTTGAAGTGGAGTTGCTTGGATCAAAGAGTATGGACATTTAAAATTTTGATAGTTCTAATGGGACGGTATTATTCAATGGGTACAAGTGTTAGTTTCACAAGAAGCTCTAGAGAGCTGTGCAACATAGTTAACGACATTGCATTGTACATTTAAAAGATGTAAGAGGGTATTTGATCTCATGGTAAGTGTAAATACCACAAAAAGGGAGGAGGCATAAGAAAACTTTTGGAGGTGATGGATGTGTCTGTTACCTTGATTGTGGGGATGGTTTGACAGGTGTACACATAAGTCCAAGCTCATTAAATTGGTTACATTAAATATGTGCAGTTTTTTGCATATCAATTCCACCTCAGGAAAGCTATTTTAAACAAGAAAATATACGCACAGTGAAGTGTGATAAGTACTCCACCAAAATTTTTTAAATTTAAAGGAAAGTAATGAAAAGTAAGAAACCAACCAAGCTTGGTTTGTATTTAAAAAAAAAAATGTTTTTAATAGCTCCTTACACAAAGCAAATGTCAATATACACTTAATTAATAATATACCAGTGATTTCCAACCTTGAATGCAGAATGAAATCAGCAAGCCTCCTAAAAACAAAACAAAACAAAGCAAAGACCCCCGATGCCCAAGTAACATTCATGGAAGTTTTAAACGAATTGGTCTGAAGTGGGGTCTAGGCATTGATTATGTTTAAAATCTTTCCAGGGTATTAAAATTGTTTGTCTAGAAATAAGATTCTTTGTTACAAATTCTCACTAATCTACAGTCTTTTTTTATTTCTTATTTTGGCTAATTCCAATTGGGGAGGGAATGTATCGTGTGTGAATTTGCATATTCCTGATTACTAGTGAGGTTGATAAATCTTTTCATGTGTCTAATAACCATTGTATTGTATACCTTCCCTATTCTTCTGTGGTTGTCTTTTGATTCTTAATGCAAATTAATCCTTTGTTATATTATTTGCAAATATTTTCTCTCAGTTTGTCATGTCTTTTTATCTACTCTTCTGTTTGAAAACTTTAAAATTGTACATTAATAACTATACTGCCTTTCCTTCATGGCTATATTATAAAGTTTTGTGTCTTAGGAGCTAGGAAGGTTTTTCTGAAATCATTCCAAGAGAACAAAATTTTTTCTATTTCCTCCTGGTAGGTTTATAGCTTAAAAAAAAAATGTTCAGATCCTGAATCCATCTTGATGTCATTTTATGTGTAGTGTGAGGTTGGGATCTAATTTTCCTTTTTTTCTTTGATGGAGAGTCCATTGTTTCAACACAGATTATTGGCTCCTCCACTCTTTCAGTGATCTGAGATATTATGATATTGTCATCTCATATGTGAGAGTTTGTTTCTGGATCTTTCTCCGTTACATTGAGTTATTTGGATGCTCCTATGCCAGTTCCATGCTGTTTTAATTACTGTAACTTTGGTGTATTTTAATATTTGATTGGCCAGAGAGTTTTCTTAAATTTTTTAGAACTACTTTTTGCATATTTTCCATTCCAGATCATTTTTAGAAAAGTTGAAAATCAAATTAGAAAAAAACAAAAACCTCAAAAATGCTGTTGGGGATTTTGGTCAGTCTACATGAATTTATAAATTACTTTTGGATAAATTGCAATTTTTGTCAGGTTTTTATTTAAATTCCAGTTACTTAACCACAGTGTAATATTAGTTTCAGGTGTACAGCTTAGTGATTCAACACTTACATACAACACCAGGA
Source organism: Leptonychotes weddellii (assembly GCF_054177405.1). NCBI lineage: Eukaryota > Metazoa > Chordata > Mammalia > Carnivora > Phocidae > Leptonychotes > Leptonychotes weddellii. Next base: position 58,399,320 of record NC_138373.1, on the reverse strand, counting down.
GCTCATCGCAACAAATGCCCTCCTTAATCCCCATCCCCTACTTAACCCTTCCCTCCCACCCACCTCCCTTTGGGTAACAATAAGTTTGTTCTCTCTAGTTAAGAGTCTGTTTCTTAGTTTTCCTCCCCGCCCCCCTGCCATGTTCATTTGTTTTGTTTCTTAAATTCCACATATGAGTGAAATCATATGGTATCTGTCTTTCTCTGACTGACTTATTTCACTTAGCATTATACTCTCTCTCCATCCATGTTGTGGCAAATGGAAAGATTTCAGTCTTTGATGGCTGAGTAATATTCCATTGTATATATATACACACCATGTCTTCTTTACTTATTCATTAGTCAATGGACATTTGGACTCTTTCCATAATTTGGCTATTGTTGATAATGCTGCTATAAACATTGGAGAGCATGCACCCCTTCGGATCTGTATTTTTGTATCCTTTGGGTAAATACCTAGTAGTGCAATTGCTGGATCATAGGGTAGTTCTATTTTTAACTTTTTGAGGAACCTCCATGCTGTTTTCCAGAGTGGCTGAACCAGCTTGCATTCCCACCAACAGTGCAAGAGGATTCCCCTTTCTTCACATCCTTGCCAACATCTGTTGTTTCCTGTGTTGTTAATTTTATCTATTCTGACTGGTGTGAAGTGATATCTCATTGTAGTTTTGATTTGTATTTCCCTAATGATGAGTGATGTTGAACATCTTTTCATGTGTCTTTTGGCCATCTGGATGTCTTCTTTGGAGAAATGTCTGTCTGTATTTTCTGCCCATTTTTTGATTGGGTTATTTGTTTTCTGGGTGTTGAGTTTTATAAGTTCTTTATAGATTTTGGATACTAACTCTCTATCAAATATGTCATTTGTAAAAATCTTCCATTCCATAGGTTGCCTTTTAGTTTTATTGTTTCCTTCGCTGTGCAGAGGCTTTTTATTTTATTTTGATGAAATTCCAATAGTTTATTTTTGCTTTTCTTTTTCTTTCCTCAGGAGACATATCTAGTAAGAAGTTGCTACAGTTGATGTCAAAGGTTGCTGTCTGTGTTCTCCTCTAGGATTTTAATGGTTTCCTGCCTCACATTTAGGTCTTTAATCCATTTTGAATTTATTTCTGTGGATGGTATAAAAAAGTGGTCTACTTTCAATCTTTTGCATGTTACTATCCAGTTTTCCCAACACAGTTGAAGAGACTGTCTTTTTTCCATTGGATTTTTTTTATTATTATGTTATGTTAATCACCATACATTACATCATTAGTTTTTGATGCAGTGTTCCATGATTCATTGTTTGCGTATAACACCCAGTGCTCCATGCAGAATGTGCCCTCTTTAATACCCATCACCAGGCTAACCCATCCTCCCACCCCCCCTCCCCTCTAGAATCCTCAGTTTGTTTCTCAGAGTCCATTGTCTCTCATGGTTCGTCTCCCCCTCCGATTCTCCCCCCTTCATTCTTCCCCTCCTGCTATCTTCTTCTTCTTCTTTTTTTTTAACATATAATGTATTATTTGTTTCAGAGGTACAGATCTGTGATTCAGCAGCCTGGGGTGGGAGGGATGGGGTGGCTGGGTGATAGACATTGGGGAGGGTATGTGCTATGGTGAGTGCTGTGAATTGTCCATTGGATTTTCTTTCCTGTTGTATTTATTCAAGATTGTCGAAGATTAATTGACCATATAGTTGTGGGTCTGCAAATTTTAATAACATTCAGTTATCCTATTCAGCAACATGGTATGGCCATTCATTTATTTTTAAATTTGTATGTATTTTAGTAAAACTTAATAGCTTCTTTTCCATATATTTTCAACACATTTCTTGTGAGATTTACTCCTTGATATTTTTGTTATTATTATTTTACTAATACTGGCATGGGAACATTTTTCAAATTACACCTTTTGATTTGTTATTCTTAGTGTATGGGGGGAGTTACTCATTTTTGAATGTTGCCCTTATATCTAGTCACTTTATTGAGCTATTTCTATTAATTATCACAATTATTCAGTGTAGTCTTCTGAATTTTTTTAGGAAGGCAGTTATATTTGCTACAAATTTTTCCTCATTGCAATGACTAGGACATTCCAGCAGATTATCTATTTCTGTAAATGTTCCATGTCTATTTAAAAGGAATGTGTAGGGAATGCTTGCATTGTTCCGTACCCATTCCCAATAAAAATTCTCAGCAAACTTGTAATGCAACAGTCTGAGTCTAATTTCTTTTTTCTTCTGGCACAGTATTTTCTCATTTTCTTTCCTGGAGTTCTCTTGAGTCTGAGGCTTATGAGTGCTGAATCATTCAGTATAAAATCAGTTTGCAAATAAACAGAAGGCAAAGCAATGTATTTTACTACCTTGACTTACGTGGTCATATGCCACTCACTCTGAGCATTGACTTTTTTACCGTTTCTGATCCTGGGAGATGAAGAGTATCTGTAAGCCAACCTCTGTGCTGGGTGCCAGGGTCTCTGTCATCATCAATAAAATAGTCACTGGCGGGGCTTCACTTTTCTTGCTCTCTGAGTGGCATGTCTGGAGGAAAAAAGTGCTGAGAACCTTGAAAGCCAGCTGGATGGCAGTGTGATGGCTGTGTCACCTCCCCGGGTCTCACCCACTGCCCCTTGAGTGCAGACAGCAGGGAACAGAAAAGGGGCTTCCACTCCTGATTGTGCCTCTGCCTGCCTTCTTACCTTGCTGTCACCATGTGGGACCCTGACAGGAAGCTCCGAATGATGGCCCTGTGAGCATGTAGCCCACCAGAGTTTCGTCCACTAGCTTGATGGTATCTTACCTTTTCTGAACCACGTTACTTGAAGTCTTTATGACACATAATGAGTCACCTTGACCTCTTAATCCCAGTTACCTCTTCTCTGGATAGCTGCAGTAACCTGCATGGTCTCCACATGTCCCATTTGCCCCTTCCTTGCAGGGGCCTCTTCAGCCGGAGTGATCTTTTAAAAATGTACTCAACTCATGTGAGTCCTCCCTCTCTGCCCCAAAACAACACCCTTGACTATTTCCTAACAATCTTGAATAAAGATTAAAATCCTCAACCTGGCCTATGGGCCCAGCAGATTCCTTTGTCCACCTAGATTTTCAGCTTGTCTTGGACCATTTGCCACTCACGCTCCGGGGCTCAGCCACACTGGCCTTCGTGAGGTCTTAAACAGGCCATGTTCCCCTCCTCCGTAGGGCTTTACACGTACTGTTTCCTCTGACTGGCATGCCTTTCATCACGTCCCTCCTCCTCCACCAGGGAAGGCTCCCACTCTGTCCGCACCTCAGTCCAGACATGCTTTCCTCAGGGAAACCTTTCCTGAGGTCCTGGCCCAAAGTCCCCTATTGCAAGCTTCCATAGCTGCTCTGTGTTGCTCTCCCATATTAGCACTTCCTAAAGTTTTCATTTATTTGGATGGGCTTCAAATATTAAAATCTTTCTTCTCCACAAAACTTGATGAGCTCCACAAGGCAAAGACCAGGTCTGTTTTTGTCTATCAGGATGTCTTTAGTTCCTGGCATCGGACTCGGTGAATAATAAGTGTGCAAATTTGTTGAATGAAAGAATAAAATAGTGGTTGGAGGCAGCTTGCTCCCTCATTTAGTCTCGAATACATTCGTCATCTCAATTTTTCGTAAATGTTTATTTCTCTGTTATCAGCAGTGAGGGGGGTGGAGGTAGGTATTAGTCTATATACCAGATACGGTAATACTTTTTTATTTCAAATATTTTATTTAAAAAAAGAGAAACATTATTTAGAAAAGTGTCCTCTACTGACTTTCTCTTTCCAAAAGAAAATTTGAGGAAAATGAAGGAAAGTAACATTTATTCAACTTTTGCACGTTGGAAACGTGATTTTGACAATAAACAAATGTCTCCGGTCATAGAAAAGAATGCAAACTGCAAAGTATCCGAAGGCTGACAGAGCCTGGAGATGTCTGAGAAGAAGCAGGGGCGGGAAGACGATGAGCAAAAGACTAGTACTAATTTAAGAAGTGGAAAAGCTCATTGGAGGCATTCTTCAAAACCCTTCAGAAGCTAGTAAAATAATGTTTTACTATGTTTTCTCCAGCTCTTAAAACTTCACAAATGCAAATACGTGATAAAATGTGAAAATAAGTATTGGCAACTCATTACACTCTCAGAGGAGATTTTATTGAAAAATAAGCATATTTGCACTGCTTCTCCGTAGTAAGATGTTTATGGCATCTGGTCAAAGTAGAACAAACATTCGAAAATCCTTTGACATAGCTGGTATTTAAAGAATAGCAATTGGCTAACATTTGTGGCTCTGTATGTTGAATATTTTGGCTCCCATCCTCTGGTATTCATTCTGAAAGATTTATAATCCTTTGGGGAGTGTGGTCAGTGACAAGAGTAGAACTAAATCCTGAAATGTGGAAAAACTAACTTTCCCTAATATAAAACTGTTCTAAAAAAATCTCTCAAGCCTATGAATATGTTTCCAGATTTTCAGAAAAAGCTGATGATTTACAGAATTTTTTTTTCTATAAGGATCTAACTTCTTAATGATAAATGTAAATTTTCCATCCTTTGGCTTCAAAATTGGCTTAGAGATAACTCAGAAAAATATAACCTCTTACCTTTTGGGCATCTACTGCAATCACACAACTCTTTAAAAATGTTATGTCATTGGTTATGATGCATATGATGAAATAAAGCACAAAAGATAGAAATAATCTACAAGAGAAAAATTTAGGAGACCTCGAAATGAAATAGGAAACATGACTGTGTCGAATGTGTAAGTAGAAAAATGCTACCAAAGAAAATACGATGCAAGAATAGCAGTCAAGAAGGTCCTTGATCATGAGCAACTGAGAATGCCAGGACAGGACATTCTCCTTCAGAGTTTGATGTGTGTGGGTGGACTCTCTTGGCCTGACTGAGGCATGACATGATTTTTGACATTTTCTCCCTTTCAAGTCACACTTGAGTCTGAAGCCACTGCCTAAGAACTCTTCTATCTGAAGCTCCTGGTTTGCATTTTTAAACTTTTAAAGTGGGAGCCCAGCTCTGCTCCTTCGGGTACCCCAGGGGAACTTTCTGGCTCCTTTTAACCCATTTAAATTCAGCAAAAGAGCCTTGTTAAATAATTCTCTCTCTTTCTCTCTCTCTCTTTTTTTTTTCCTTTTTTCTATATTATTTTCTTGAATTATGGTTAGCATTTAGATTCCTCTTTATGGTTTATTAAATATCTGCCTTCTCTTTTTCTAAAAGTAAGGCACTAGAAGTGCTAATGTGTGTGTTTGTGGGGGGGTTCTATGCCCCCCAAACAAGGGAGATTATAAAATTGAAAGGAATAAGTGAAGGATTTACTATTTTATGTTTCAAAACCAACTGTAGGACAATTGGTGGTGTTAAAAATTTCTCTCAATATTGAGAAAAAGACATTAAAAGTTGTAAGAACAAAATTCACTATTTTCAATGTAAATAATAAAATGAAGGCTTATGCCATTCTCAATTTAATCTTGAATATAGAGGACAACCTGGGTTGCCCAGAAAGAAAATTAGTATGGAAAACAGACGTTGACAGTGGTCTCAGCACGGGATAGTGGTTTGTAACATTTTTAGAGATGTAGAGGGATTTTTCTGAAAGGGTTAAGAGGAAAGGCTGAAGTCTAAACCTCTCCATCTTTTTGATACTTGCCCTTTTATAATCCCACTTCAGCCTCTCATTTTAAAAGTAACACATTGTGTTGAACTCACGAGAGGATTTGCGTGTGTGCGTGTGTGATATGAAAGAGGGGGTTGGGCAGCTTGAATATAATTTCCATTTTTGTGCTAAGTGTATATATTATATCTATGAACATGTATATACAATAGATATAGCAATATAAAGTAATAATTAGCAAATGAGAATAAACATAATTTGTAGGTGTCTTTCCTCAAAAAGGAGAGAGATTTGAGGACATTCATACTATGTTTTGATTTTTTTTTTAAGATGTTATTTATTTATTTGACAGAGAGAGCGAGCACAAGCACGGGGAGCAGCAGGGAGAGGGAGAAGCAGGCTCCCCACTGAGCAGGGGGCCCAGTGTGGGACTCGATCCCAGGACCCTGGGATCATGACCTGAGCCGAAGGCAGACGCTGAACCGACTGAGCCACCCAGGCGCCCCTATACTATGTTTTGAGGTTGAGATCCGTGGCCATCTTTCATGAGCACCTTTTACAAAAATAGTTTATTCTTAGCTCTGTTAGAAATATTGCTCTTGTGTCTTATGAACTATTTCAGAGCTTATACTGGAACTCTTATTTACCATCCAGTCTTAATAGCAGAAGTAAGATGTACTATGCTGTGTCCTTCAGAAGATTTGCAAAGCATTAATGATGGGTGGACATTGCTTAAGAATTCCTGCAATGAATTCTGATTATAATTTCCTGGCAGGTCTGTTTCACTGATCAATCATTAATTTTTTTTTTAAATCTCCCAGATTGTTTTATCTTAAAGGAGCCATTCCCCACTACCCTTGACATCTGGTGATCAGCTAAGCAGACGTTGATTGCATGATTCTCTTCATTGGGCCAGCATTGTGCTCACCATACTGAAGGCTTCTTTTTTTTGTCCTTTATCCACACACTGAGTCATCTGCAGTTCTTAGTGGAATCGCCTCCTCCTTCCCAACCCCACGGCTCTTCTCCCACTTACGCCCCCACCCCAGCAGGGATCATCATACCGCTTCCCTCATGGTTTCCCTTTCTCCAGGTTTCCCCTGTTCCAGACTGTTCTACATACATCTGTGAGAATCATTTCCAGACACGGTTTGGATTGCACAGTACTCTGTTCAAGAACTACAGGGACTGCCTGTTACCTCGACATAAAACTTACATTCCTCAGTGGATCTCTCAAGGCTTGCCCCTCGGCTCTCTTTAATGTACTAATACCGCCTAATGCCCAAGCTGTTTAAAGCAGACAGACCACCTTTAAATGTTGACTCTTAATTGGAATAACGTTTTATGATACTCTGTAAAGCTTTCTCATGCTTCAACTCTACATGATTCATTTGACAAATTATAACCCACTCGGAGAACTTAAAGAAAGTTAATGTACCATATATGGGGAGACACATTTCCCAGTTCATGGATTCATAACCATGAAGTAAATATCTATGGAAGCATGATCTTATTTAACCTTTCTGTGGCCTTGCACCTTTGTAGGGAGGAAATCAGATAGCTACAGTGATTGCATTGTGCTCATTGAAGGATTTCAACTTAGCGCAGGAGACCTGCCAGTTGGCAATCAGGGATGTCGGAGGCCTTGAAGTTTTGATAAATTTACTTGATACAGACGAAGTCAAATGTAAGGTGAGTGGCTTACCTTACATGGTGACAAACCTCGTTCATACCTCCATGTGCTTCCCTTTTTACTGATACATATCTGTCACTTCTGCTTCGTTCTTGTCTTTGCCTGCTACCTCACTGATAACTTGCTCCTTCGGCTGTTCGCTGTTCTTCTCTTCACGGCTGTTCTTGTTTATCTTCTGGTTCTTTTCCATTAGTATGTGCTTCTTAAATGATGAATGTTTGTCGGCATAATTGAAGGAAAATGAGGCTATGGGTAACACCTGGGAATACAAAGTATTTCCGTAAAAAACTTCACTGGGGAAGGATTTGAGGCAGACTTGGAATTTTTAAAACTCCAGCACTGGTTATACATTAAGCACTTATTTTCACCTCTAACTTCTATTTTCTCATTTAGATTGGTTCATTAAAAATCCTGAAGGAAATCAGTCATAATCCTCAAATCAGACGTAATATTGTTGACCTTGGGGGCTTACCAATTATGGTTAATATACTTGATTCTCCACATAAGAGTCTGAAATGCCTGGCAGCTGAGACAATCGCAAATGTTGCCAAGTTTAGAAGAGCCCGGCAGGCAGTGAGACGCCACGGGGGCATCGCCAAACTGGTGAGTACTGCTGACATCGTCATCAGCACACCCCTTGCCACCGAAATGTCAACTCCTTGTTGTCCTTCCTGGCCACTCCCGGACGTTGAATAACCATATGTGTGTTCTGGGAACCTTCTTTTTGTATAACGTCCTCGAAAAGTATTGTTGTATATTTACATTAGCAACTGGCCAGAAAATATGTCTGATCTTATTTTTCAAAGAAACGTACGTTTAATAAAGAGATGTAATTTGCACCTACCGCACTGGTGGGGATACATTCGTGTGTGTGTGTGTGCAGTGTTAGTGAGGGGGTGGAGACCCCCCTGGAAAGCGCTCTGGTAGTCCATGCTCTCCGCCGTGGTGACCTCACCTTGAGGACTGCCCCCCAAGGAGACCGTCAGAGCTGTAGACCCTTATTCATCTCATTGTTACTTATAAGGGTGACAACTGAAAACAGCATGTTTACAATATGAGAGCAGTAAAATCATATGAAGTATGTCTCTAGGAAACATGTAGAGTCAGCTATCAATATTGCATTTTTGAAGTCTATTTAGTAGCAAGGAATAAACGTATGTATAATATTATATAAAACTCTGACAGGATCAAAAACTGATTGACACCTATGATCCCAATTTTCAGAGACCTACCTCACAAGTATATAACAGCTTTTTCATAAAAACATGTGAAATAAATACACAAAATTGTCCACAGGGGTTTCCTCTGAAATAACTACCAATTTTTCTTCATATTTTCCCACATTTGCCAATTTGTTGTATTACTTTTATAATTTAAAACATGGTTATATCAAAAACTATCACTGAAAGAAATAAGTGAGTTTCTGCTCAATACTCATGTGAAGAAAATACAGTGCAATATGGAAGTGCATTTTCATCCACCTTCGGAAGGACCAGGTAGATCTTGTGTTCCTCCTACAGCTTTTACCATACTGGATGGTCTCCACTTCTGACTTTAAGCTCCTTAAGGTGAGAGACATGTCTTATTCATCTCAGTGTCGTTTGCAGCACTTAACCCAGTACCTTACACATATGAAGGGTTAATAAATATGTATTGAATCAATATGCATTTAATGGGAATGCATACACAGGGAAATGTGTTCAGAAATTAAGAGATTCTGTGTACAGATTTCCTTGACTTACCGTGGAGTTATATGTCCCAATAAACCCATTATAAGTTGAAAATATTGTAATTTGAAATGCATTTAATACACCTAATCTTCTGAACATCATAGATTAGCCTTGCCCGCCTTAAACATGCTCAGAATACTTCTATCTATAACCCTATAGTTGGGCAAAATCATCTAACACAAAGCCTATTTTATAATAAAGTACTGATATCTCCTGTAATCTATCAAATACTGCTCTGAAAGTGAAAACAGAAGAGCTGTTTGGGTACAGAATGGTTGTAAGTATACCGGTCGTTTACCCTTGTGATGGTGTGGCTGACAGAGCTGAGGCTCGCTGTTGCTGCTACCCAGCATCGCAAGAGTGTAACATACATATCGCTAGATCGGAAGATCAAAATTCCAAGTAGGAGTTCTACTGAATGGATACCACTTCCACACCATGGTAAAGTTGAAAAATCTTAAGTTGAACCATCGTAAATTGGGGACTGTCTGAATTCGCTTGTAATCTATAGAGCACTATAGAATGTAATTATTTGCTTTGAAAATAAGACACATGACTGGATGGATGGATAAGTAGACGGTTAGCTATGTGATAAAACAAATATGATAATGTTAATTATAGAATCTAGGTGGTATATACATGATTTGCTGTATAATTACCATACAGTTCTTTCAGCCTTTTTGTATGTTTGAAATTTTTTCATAATGAAATGTTGGGGGAAAGGTAATTATTACTATGATTATCAGTATTCTGCTTAACTAATGAAGTCATACAGTAGGCTGATGTGGCTGTCTGCTGGAATTTCTCACATTAAATTATAAGAATGAATAATGTAACTTAAAACTAAACTTTATTTTTATGGGAGTCTTATATATCACATTCAGGGAACTAGAATTTGGACAATTGCACTTACTCAGTAAATTAAATAATGCCACACATTTTAATATAATCTTAAGTGATAGCTAAATTAGGAACAGGAAGTGCAGTGATGGATCAGGCATTAATAGACTTGTAATTGCTAGGTTGAGAACACATCTGGGAAAGATCAGGATTAGGGACCCATTTTTGGTTTGCTAACTATGTGAGGGTAGGTGACATACAGATATGAGTCCCCAGCCAAAACTGGAAATGAGGGAGATCACTCAGTGCAGAGCAGTGGGCCAGTTATGACATCAGAGCAAGGGAATGGAGGTCAGAATCAGAGCAGGCAAGAGGGCACTGGCCACAGTGGGGTTTGGGAGCTTAGATGGAGGTCAGTCTCTGAAGAGGCACACCCAGTAGAAACCTGGACAGAAGACAGGAAGTCTGAGCAAGCAGGGAGAATGTATCCAGGCAAGAAAAGATTGTAAGATTCAGTGCTGTTACTCCTGTGGCCAGTTTCCACATTCCTCTGGATGTATGGTGTACTTGACCCTTTCACTGAAAACCATTTTAAACATTTCTTGAAATGTCAGGTATAAAAACGTAGGTGGCAGGAACATCAATGTAAATAAACATATGTCCCTGACTACAATGAATGTCCACCTGAGTGTCCACCTGACTCAAGGCAGTCCCACCAGATTTCTCTCCCAGGAAATTGGAATTAGGAATCAGAGGCTCTACTTAGTCTGACTACTCTTTTCTAAACTCAGGGTTGGTGGTCATGATTATGTGGACATTGCATGGAATCTGGCCTGCAGAGAGAGAAGAATGGAGTAGACATGCATAGGATAAAGACAGCCCTGGGAGCCCTGGCTTCACTTCCTCTATGGAGCACCCTCACCTACTGCTGTTTCTATATAAATTGCCTTTCCCTTAAGGTCTCCAGTGACTTTGGTTATTGCAAAGAAAAGAAAGGATCCTGGCAGCTATGCCATGTGGATTGGTTGGTTTCAATAGTACAGGGAGAGAGCCATATCCTCTGAAGAGGTCTCATGGTTTTAAGAATATACAGGCCATTCAGTTCTCGTTAGAAAGTTCTAATGGCTTTAGGGAGCCTAGTTTTCTGAGATACCAGGGCTGAAGATGTAGTATACAAATCTTCCTAATGTAAATGTTACAGCCATATTAATACAGTCTTGATGAGATTAAATTTCTTGTGGGAAGAAAATATAAAGCCTCCCAAATCTGGAGGAAGGTATTTTGAAGGGTTTTGTTTCTTTGCTTTCATGGACTATGGTGTAGTATGAAAATTAATTCGTAAAAGTATTCTTATTTTTGATGGTGGTTAGCTTGGTAGCAGCCCTGTAGCTATTGCAGGATATGTTGTTTTATTTTATTTTATTTTTTTTTTATTTTTTTTTTATTCTTATGTTAATCCCCATACATTACATCATTAGTTCTAGATGAAGTGTTCCATGATTCATTGTTCGTGCACAACACCCAGTGCTCCATGCAGAACGTGCCCTCCTTAATACCCACCACCAGGCCAACCCATCCTCCCACCCCCCTCCCCTCTAGAACCCTCAGTTTGTTTTTCAGAGTCCATCTTC
>NC_138373.1:58378483-58387703 GCF_054177405.1 Leptonychotes weddellii | reverse complement strand
CCCCCCACTCCAACAACACTCAGTTTGTTTCCTGCAATTAAGAATTCCTCAGGATATGTTGTTTTATTTTAAAGATTCCCACGTACATCATATTTATCTATTCTTGTAGGTCGCTCTACTCGACTGTGCACAGAATTCAGGAGAACTGGCTCAATCAAGTCTGTGTAATGCCAGAGACGTGGAGGTGGCTCGCTGTGGGGCGCTGGCATTATGGAGCTGCAGTAAGAGTTATATGAATAAAGAAGCCATTCGTAAAGCTGGGGGCATTCCTTTGTTGGCTGGCTTACTGAAGACTTCTCATGAGAACGTGCTAATTCCAGTGGTGGGGACACTGCAAGAATGCGCATCAGAGGTAGGCAAGCCAGCTCTGCTTCCCTTGCTTTCCTTTATCTTAACTGTCTTTAGATGAAAAATAATTTTTAAGATTATTGTGACTGCTAAGGATTTTTTTTTTTTTGAGAAGTCGGCAGTCTTTTAGAAAGAGAAGATGAAACTAATAGAACATTAATTAAATTGGTACCTGGGTGATATATTTCTGAAAATGTTGACTAAATTCTCTTATTATATAGTTGTGTTAATCTTGGACTTTAGTGTTTATTAAGAGTTTGTTTGGCATAGTTATTCATAAATGTAAATAGATACTTATATTCATGCATTATGCATGTAAATATTTAAATGTGTATTCCTAGGAAAGTTACCGAGCTGCAATCAAAGCAGAAAGGATAATTGAAAATCTGGTGAAGAACCTAAATAGTGAGAATGAACAACTGCAGGAACACTGTGCCATGGCCATCTACCAGGTATGGTGAACTCCCCAGACAGTTGTGGTGTTCTTCGGATGGTTAACGTGGTATTTCTAAATGTGAGGTCTCATTCTCTGGGGTTAGGACTCAGGAGTCTGCATTTTTAACAAGAACCCCCTGGGATTTTTCTGCACACACAGGTCTGAGAACCACTGTCCTGTGCTAATGACAGGTGCCTGTATATGTGAGAGAGAAACCTGCTCCAACATGTCTTGATTATTTACATTTCTAGAAGCCACTTATATATCTTAGTCTCCTCAAACAAGTTACTTAGTGTAAAATAGCTAAATATATACATGGTGCCTTTACATTGCTTTTCAGTTACCCTATTCAAACATGGCGGTCTTGGGAAATTTATCTTCTGCCAAGACAAGATGGATGGATGAATGAGTGTGTGCTTTCATGTGTGTGTGTGTGTGTGTGTGTTCCTGTTTTATCTTTTTATTAATTTATTTTAATCTTCATTAACTTTTTGTGAGTTATGCATTTCATAGTATGCCAGAAAACAGAAGAAAAGATGGCCTTGACGAATTAGTAGATGGCTGGTTACTGACCACGCCAGCTTCTACCTATCAGAGAAATCAGTCGATTTCCTAGGGGAATGCATTTTAAAACATGCACGGTGAGGGTATGCCAAAATGACAGAGTCAGAGAAAGGGGTTCATGTGAGTAGAAGATTGTATTAATTTTCTAAGGCTGCCATAACAAAATACCACACACCGGGGGGGCTTAAATAACAGAAATTTATTTCCTTAGAGTTCTGGAGGTTACAAGTTTGAGATCAAGGTATTGACAGCATTGGTTCCTTCTGAGGACTCTCTCCTTGGCTTGTAGATGGCCATCTTTATGTTCACATGAAATTCTCCCTCTGTCTCCACATGTTCCTTTCTCTGTGTCCTAATATTTTCTTCTTCTAAGGACACCTGTCATATTGGATTAGAGCCCACCCCAGTGACATTGTTTTACCTTAATTACCTCTTTAAAGACTTTATCTTTGAATATGGTTACATTCTGAGTTATGGGGGTTAGGACTTTGACATATATCAGTTTTAAGGGAACACAACTCAGTTCATAATGAGGATATATAGCCTTGACTTGCATATATGCCTCATATGAGTAACTATGAAGGATTGGTTGAAATAGTGATTAATTTTTTAAAAGTTGCAACTGAACCAGAACCGAAAGTCATAGATAGAAGATAAACATGGCAGGTGCCTTGTGGTGCATTCCAGTGAGGATTTCTTCTAGTGGCCCTCATGGATGATGCATGACATGCGTCTGTATCATGTGGCCTCAGAGACCAACTGTATGCCTCAGATGATAACATATCTATACTAAATTTATCATCTTTTTGCTCTGTAACCTGGGAAGGGTGATCAGCTGGGAACCTCTATGCAGTACTTATTTATTTCAAAGGATGACACAAATGTATGGATAAACATATGTGAACATAATGTCATTTGCTATTGATAAAACTCACTGCTCTGGGCATAGAAACTCTATTAGGGAAATGCTCATCTCTTAGCTTTTGGGGGTCACTGAAGATCGGACTAAAGCTTTATCACTCATCTATCTTCTCCACTGTATTTTCCCAAGACTGTGGGTTGCATGACTGCAGAAATCCTCCATCCACGCAGGTAGCATTCTAGGTCTCTTGCCAACCTCTCTTTCTGTCTTGGTGGAAGCCCACACTACCTCAGAACGGCTTGGCAGAATTTCCAAGTATGTAGAAACTTCTAGACATTGCCAAAATCATGTAAGGGAAGAGAGACACTGTCAGACAGCTGCCAGTATAGAGAAGAATTATATTTTACTTGGAGGCCTCTTCAGAAAATGATACTCTCTGAGTTTCATAGTCACTACCATGACAGCCTCTTTAGGAATCACTGAAAGCTTGATATGCCTTCATCACTGACAGGCTCTGCTCTGACTTTTTGTGTAGTGTGCTGAAGACAAGGAAACCCGTGACCTGGTTAGACTGCACGGAGGACTTAAACCCCTGGCCAGTCTGCTCAATAACACTGACAATAAAGAACGGTTGGCCGCGGTTACGGGGGCAATATGGAAATGTTCCATCAGCAAAGAGAATGTGACCAAGTAAGAGAAGCCATTCAATATTCTGTGATAAAAATATGGCCATTGAGGAATAGCGGTATTCTTAGTGCACAGAAACTACACTGTGTACACTGAGTCCTTCAACTAACATCTTCTCTCATTAAGATATAAATGTTTCTAAATAAAGTGTAGATGCATTTTAAAAAATGGCATTGAAACACATTCCCGTAATGTTATTTTAATAAAGAGTCGATCCTAATGCTATTCCTATAGTTTTCATACACGTATGTTCTAGACTAATTTGGCAGGATTAAGGTATTTTTAGAAATGCAAGACTTCTACTTCTCATCCCACCACCTGGCAATGGTTTTCTGTGCCTCACTCAGGACTAAGTACTAAGGGACTTGCTAATTAATCTATTTGTGTGAATGGACTCTTTTGCTTACGGGTAGCCATATAAATGACGAGTATCTCTGATTTCCTGTAGAGACCTATGAAGGTGCAGGGATAAATCTTTAGAGATAGAAGTGGTTCCATTCCTTTTCCTTTTTTAAAGATAAACAAGATAAGTCAGCTAAATGCCAACTAATCAGTTAAAGAGCAGCCATTTTAAAATGATTTTATTGAATTTTAATGTATTTATAAACTTTATGACCATCTGATTTATTTCAATATTCAAATTTATTTCTTCATATACTTTTAGAGTTCTCATACTCTATGATGGATATTCTGAGGCAACTCTTCTTTGTCTCAGTGTGATGATTTTTTTTAAGATTTATTTATTTATTTTAGAGAGAGTATGCATGAGTGGGAGGAAGGGCAAAGGGGAGAGAGAGCAGACTCCCCACTGAGAGCAGAGCCCAATTCGAGATCAGGGCCCTGAGATCAGGACCTGAGCTGAAATCAAGAGTCGGATGCTCAATTGACTGAGCCACCCAGGCGCTCCTCAGTGTGATGATTTGAACAAGAAATTTACATGTCTTATTTAACATAAAATAGGCTTATTTTGTTTTGTTCATGTAAAATAGTCTCTGTGACATGGGGAAAACACCCATAGCGTAGTAGAATCACTGACACTCTGATTTGGTAGAAGTTGTAGTTGTCTTAAGGACTATACAGTATAGAGATTAAAGGTACATCAGCTGGATGTGGATGCCAGCTTCACTATTTATAAAGCTTCAAATTAGCTTTCTGAAAATGGGGATTGTGGTAGTACCTGCATCATAGGGTTTTTGTAAGGACTGGATGATCATATAGTTGGCATTTAGAAATTTTGTGCTATTAATATTATTAGCTAATTTTATACCAAAAGTAATACTGTTCTCCTCTTTCCCTCCCCCTCCCACCTCTTTTTCTTGTGATGAACTTAGGTTTCGGGAATACAAAGCCATTGAAACTTTGGTGGGACTTTTAACTGACCAGCCCGAAGAAGTGCTTGTGAATGTGGTCGGTGCATTGGGAGAATGTTGTCAAGAATATGAAACCCGAGTCCTTGTCCGGAAATGTGGTGGCATTCAACCACTTGTGAACCTCCTCGTTGGAATAAACCAAGCTCTTCTTGTCAATGTCACAAAAGCAGTTGGTGCTTGTGCAGTAGAACCTGAAAGTATGATGTAAGTAGCCTAGCAACTGAAAGATTTTATTTGAGAGTGTTAGGGGAAACGCTCAGGTCATCATAGAATAGTGTCATCACTTAGAATTGGCATGCACAAATGGTGAAAAAGTAAAATGGATTTACATGTAAATAACCACAAGGTTACTAGTCATGAGTTACAGAGCCAGATTGTTCCCTTGGATGAGCTAGAGGACAGAGGCTGGGCATATTGGGAGGATTTAACATTCCCAGTAATTAATGTCCCACCCAGAAACCTTCATACAATTGACAAAATTTTTCTCTGCTTCCTAAGGAATTCTCTCTCTCTCTCTCTCTCTGAGACCTTAGGTAGTTTTAGGTAGCATTCCCATAGTATCCTTCTTGTTTTTCAGTTCAATTCAGCAAACATATTTTGAGTACCTAACAAGAACTGTGAACTGATGAGAGAGAAAGACAAAGGATTTTAAGCTGTGATCTTGGTCCTTAAGCAAATTCTTGTGTAATTAGGAAGAAAAGACTTAAATGTTATACAACTTAAGAACAATAGCAAGATGATATAGAGATTATATATACATATATAAGTATATATTTAAATAAATAAACATATTTGTGTATAAATATATTTATATGAAATATATGTGTGTGTGTGTGTGTGTGTGTGAAGTATATATACATATACTTCATATATATATGAAGCCCAGAAAGGGAAGAACCCATACGGGCCAAAGTTATTGTATGAGGGTTCTCCAGAGAACCAGAATCAACAGGATGAGAAAGGTGGGAGGCGTAGGGGGATAGATTTAAGGAATTGGCTCCCGTGATTGTGGAGGCTTGACAAGCCCCCCCTTCTGATGCGGGAAGCTAGCAGAATGGAGACTCAGGAAAGAGCTGCAGTTTGAGGTCAAAGGCGGTCTGCTGGCAGAACTGCTTCTTGCTCAGAGGAAGTCAGCCTTTTTTCTATGAACGCCTTCAACTGATTAGATGAGGCCCACTAACATTATGGAGGATAATCTGCTATACTCAGAGTCTGCCAATTTAAATATCAATCCCATCCAAAAAGACACCTTCACAGAAATATGCAAAATAATGTTTGACCAGAGGTATCTGAGTGGTTCAGAGAGTTGAGTATCCGATTCTTGATCTTGGCACAGGTCATGATCTAAGGATCGTGAGACTGAGCCCTACATCGGGTGGGCTCCATGCTGAGCATGGAGCCTGCTTAGGACTCTCTCTCGCTCTCCCTCCCTCTTCCTCTGGCCCTCCCTGCCCCACTGACATGTGCTCTCTCTCTCTCAAAAAAAAAAAAAAAAAGTTTGACCAATATCTGGGCATCCCTTAAACCAGTCAAGTTGACACATAAACATTAACCATCACATGTCCACCCATGTCAACTTGGTACCCATTCATGCATCTCCTTAAACCATACTTAATCTCTATAGAAAGGTAATAACAAGGCCATATTCCTGCCTAACATTACACAACTATCCAGTGTACTACTGAAAATTCACTAACCCTTTTCCCAGATGAGGAAGCAAAGTTCTTAGATTATGTTTACTCTTCTCCTTGATATCCTGTTACTTAAATACTTTAATGTAAAGTTAGCCATACTTAAAAACTATGATATAAAGTTAATATATCTTGTGTTACATGGTAAGAGGATAAAAGAGGGAAGAAAAGATACACACAGACATATTCATAACAAAGTAAGGAAGGAATTTTTTTTTAAGATTTTATTTATTTATTTGACAGAGACACAGCGAGAGAGGGAACACAAGCAGGGGGAGAGGCAGAGGGAGAAGCAGGCTTCCCGCCGAGCAAGGAACCCGATGCGGGGCTCGATCCCAGGACCCTGGGATCATGACCTGAGCCAAAGGCAGATGCCCAACAACTGAGCCACCCAGGCGCCCCTAAGGAAGGAATATTAATGACAATTACAATACTCATTCTGGAACTGGTCATGTGGTCATAGCTGGTATTTACAACTACCTTCTTTCATTACCCATTCCATATTCCCTTTGCTCTCGGCAAGCACTTTAGCTGGTGGTTGTTCTTTACCTGGTGGGGTAACCCAAACCTTCATTCCTGAGGGTCTGGGCCATTAGTAGTCCTGCCTAGATTGGTTGTTGTAGTTTTCCATCAACTGTAATCACAGGGCATGGTAATACTTAAGAGATGCCCTAAGGGATCTCTTGTTTTCCAGATATAGTCTTCTTTACCTCTATTGTGGAGTAGCAGTCCAATTTCCCCTTGATAATTGGGATCAGTCACCCCAGCCAACACAGTAACTCCCTCTGTTGCTTGTTGGTTTAGAGGCATAGGGAGGCCAAAGTGGCTGGGAGGCAGATTTAACTTTCAGTTCAGAATCATTGTTGAGTCTCCTGGTGGAAGCATTCCCCACTTTGAACTAAGACCTCTAAACCAGCAAAGTGTAAGGTCACAGGAACAGGAAGCAAAAACATTTGCTAGTGGGTCACTAGGGGTAATAGTGAGCAGTAGGCACCACTCTCATTTCCATCCCCCAATTCCTGGACCCATGAATCCTGGCTATGTAAGAAATAACACCACATTATTGGGCAGCCAGACAGCTCTATTGGCTAGTCCTATAGACTCCCAGAGGTCTGACAACCTTCCTTCATTTCATCCTATTTTTGTCCCCTTCAGTCCAAGATAGCAGTGTTTCTTGAGATGGTCGATTGGATCCATGAGTCACACCTGTAATCTTTTTATCATACGATTCTCCTATATATCTCCTGAATCATTTCATTCTGATTTGCACATTCATTCAACTCTTCACTGTGTGTGACCAGGCACTCAGGGCTGCTGTGTATGGATATATCCTGCACAACTCTAGGGAGCACCATTCCCACAGACATATACCCAGTGTCATACATTATGGGGCCATACATACAGCCCTGCTGAAATGTATAACTTCCTATCTATTTCACCATTTGATTGATACGGGAAGCTTATACCTGATGCCAATAGTCTCTGGTCGTGCCTTCTTCCATCTGCCCACTCTCCCGGAATTTGTGACTCATTTGTATTCAGCCAGGTCCTCTTCCTTCACAGGAAGGCTGCAACTCTAAGACAGCCCTGGAGCTCTGTTAATGTGAGTCTCATCTCACCACATGTCTGGGACACAAGTACTAAAGCCTCTGTAATGCTCTTTGGATTTGGTTACTGGAGCCTTAGGCTCAGGTGTTTCAGACACCAAGGACCACTAGTTGTACTCATGATAACTTCAAGGGAAGAGCATCCCCTGGGCCTATAAAACAGTTTTCTGATGTATTCGTCTTTCTGAAAAAACACATGGTGTTCATTAGCACATGATAAACACTTGTCAGAAATGGCTTTATGTATTTCTTTTCATCTTCGGCCCTTGTCTACTTTTTGTCTACTCACGCCTGCCAACTACACCAACTGCCTCTGAACTAACTTTTTTTGAATGCATCCTCCTGCTCTTGACCTTCAGTTGAGCTTCTGTCACCTTTTACCTGGACTATTGAAGCAGGCTCTGTTTGGTCTCATCTCATAGTTCTCCCCTTCCATATCTTTTCTGCGCAGCATTGAAATTTATTCTTCTAAACTGTAGATATGATAGGGTTGTTTTCTAAAGAACCATCCATGACCTCTCAAGCTTTAAAAAACAAACCTAAGTTCCTTAGTCTGGTATTCAAAGCATTTGCCTCTTGACCCCATTCTACCTCTCGAGCTTCATCTTTTCCTTGCACATGTTAAATATCTAAAGTTATATTGTTTATTCCTTATTCATTGAACAAATATTTATCAAGCATCTTTTGTGCTAGCCACTGAAAGTATAGTGTACCCACAGCAAAGTTCCTGCTTTCTTGGAACTCACATTCCGTTGTGTATGTGGAACACAGACTATAAACTCTTAAATAAAATGATTTCAGATAGTGCTAAATGGTATAAAGAAAACAGCATGATTGAATGAGCGGGAGGTGGTTACTTTAGCTACAGTGGAAAGAGAAAAGAGAAAGTGGAAGAGAGGACGGTAGCCTCTGGGAGGATAATATTTGAATCAAGACCTGAGAGATGAGAAGACAACCTGAGGGAAGAACGCACAGGACAAGGAGTAGCGAACACAAAAGCCCTGGGATGGGAGTGAGCTCTGCTTGAGAAGCTACCTTGAGGTTTGTTTGTTTTTTATATACATTTCATATATATTTTATCATTGTCTGCCTTGTTAATAGCATATGATTTCTGTATCACCTGTGACTCATAAATCGTCTTTTTATCTCTTGATGACTACTAATTTCTTTTTTTTAAAGTTTTTTATTTTACTTCCAGTATGGTTAACATACAGTGTTACATTAGTTTCAGGTGTAAAATGTAGTGATTCAACACTTCCATACATCACCTTGTGCTCATCATGACAAGTGTCCTCCTTAATCCCCATCTCCTATTTCACCCATTCTCCCCACCCACCTCCCCTCTGGTAGCCATCAGTTTGTTCTCTATAGTGAAGAGTCTGTTTCTTGATTTGTCTTCTTAAATTCTACACATAAGTGAGGTCGTATGGTATTTTTCTCTAATTTCACTTAGCATTATATGCTCTAGCTCCATCAATGTCATTGCAAATGGCAAATTTTTATTGTTTTTATGGCTGAATAATATTCCGTTGTGTGTGTGTTTGTATTTGTGTGTGTGTGTGTGTATACCATTCCTTCTTTATCCATTCATCTATTGATGGACACTTAGGCTTATTCCAGTAGTTTGGCTATTGTAAATGATGTTGCAATAAACA
>NC_138373.1:58362381-58377983 GCF_054177405.1 Leptonychotes weddellii | reverse complement strand
CATTCCCACCAACAGTGTAGGAGGGTTCCCCTTTCTCCGCATCCCCGCCAACATCTGTCGTTTCCTGACTTGTTAATTTTAGCCATTCTGACTGGTGTGAGGTATTTTGTGGGTAAATACCCAATAGTGCGATTCCTGGATCATAGGGCAGTTCTATTTTTAACTTTTTGAGGAACCTCCCTACTGTTTTGCAGAGTGGCTACACCAGTTTGCATTCCCACTAACAGTGCAAGAGGGTTCCTTTTTCTCCACATCCTCACCAACACCTGTTGTTTCTCATGTTTCTGATTTTAGCCATTCTGACAGGTATGAGATGATCTCTCACTGTGGTTTTGATTTGTATTTCCCTGATGCCAAGTGATGTTGAGTATCTTTTCATGTGTCTGTTGGCCATCTATATATGTCTTCTTTAGAGAAATATCTGTTCATATCTTCTGCCTATTGTTAAATTGGGTTATTTTATTTATTTATTTTTGGCTGTCGAGTTGTATAAGTTCTCTCTCTACATATATATACACACACATATATATAATTATGTTCAATTAGAAAGCATATAGTACATCATTAGTTTTTGATGTAGTGTTCAATGATTCATTAGTTGCGTATAACACCCAGTGCTCATCACAACACGTGCCCTCCTTAATGCCCGTCACCTGGTTACCCCATCCTCCCATCCCCCTCTCTTCTGTAACCCTCAGTTTGGTTCATGGAGTCCAGAGTCTCTCTCATGGTTTGTCTCCCTCTCTGATTTCTTCCCATTCAGGTTTCCCTTCCTTCCCCTGTGGTCCTCCACGCTATTTCTTATATTCCACAAATGAATGAGACCATATGATAATTGTCTTTCTCTGCTTGACTTATTTCGCTCAGCATAATCCCCTCCAGTACCATCCATGTCGATGCAAATGATGGGTATTCATCCTTTCTGATGGCTGAGTAATATTCCATTGTATATATGGACCACATCTTCTTTACTAACCGTTTATTGGATATGTCATTTGCAAATATCTTCTCCCATTCGGTAGGTTGCCTTTTAGTTTTGTTGATTGTTTCCTTTGCTGTGCAAAAGCTTTTTATTTTGACGAAGTCCCAATAGTTTATTTTTGCTTTTATTTCCCTTGCGTCAGGAGACATATTTAGAAAATGTTGCTATGGCCGATGTCAGAAATTACTGCCTGCACTCTCTTCAAGGATTTTTATGGTTTCAGGTCTCACATTTAGGTTTTTTCATACATTTGAGTTTACTTTTGTGTATAGTGTAAGAAAGTGGTCCAGTTTCATCCTTTTGCATGTAGCTGTCCAGTTTTTCCAACACCACTTGTTGAAGAGACTGTGTTTTTCCCATTGCATATTCTTTCCTCCTTTTTCAAAGACTAATTGAACACAAAATTGTGGGTTTATTTCTGGGTTTTCTATTCTGTTCCTATTATAAATAATAAATATATCGAATTTCATCTACATAGATTAGAATTCATTCTTACAAAGCCCCATCTTCTATTCTGTGTATTTCAGATTTAATGATTTCCACATAAGTCATTACCAGGTTATCTAGTTGACACCTAAAAATTACTTCTAAATATCATCATTACATTACTTTCACAACAGGCCTTCAAACCCTTAATATAACTATAAATTGTTATATTTATTGATTTTTCAGTTGAACCCATTCAAGAAAAAGCTAGAGAAAACAGCTACGTGCTTTTCTTATTCTGAATCTTAACGTAGGTTTTGAAGCAACAAAATATAATGAGAAAACAACTCAGTAATAAACAATAGGCCTCAAGGACCTTTTGACATTCTAAAATGTTAGAGTAGATGATGAAATGACAGTAAATAAACATTTATTTGTAAATACACGGAACTAGTTTGAATAATTTTATGAAACATTTTACTTCTGGTTCATAATATGAAAACTACAATAAAGAAGAAAAGTAGGAAAAAAGTATGTCCTCTCAAACAAGGAAATGTCCACAGTTCCAAATCTTAAATGTGAAACACACTTGCAGAATGTAGGTAAATTATTGACCTGCGTGTCATGCTGACACGTTATGCTGACACGTTATGCTGACAGCTAACACATACCGCTTCATATCTCGAGATTTCCCCCCAAATAAGTGTCATGGTCATGAAATGCATAGCCAACATTTTTCTTTTTTCTTCATGGCAGAGACCAGGGGAGTGAATAGGCCTTGGAAGAAGTGAGGAATTTCCCATCAGAGACCTAGTTTTGCATTATAAAACACCAGAGCCTAAGGAAAAGTCGTATGGACATGTCATTTTATATTGTCTACAACAGTCTTCTAGCCCAAGGAGACTGCTAGACACACCCTTTGGAGTGAAAAGGATACTAGAGATGATGATTGCTGGATTGCAACACAATGAAGCTATAAATTTTTAGAGATTTGGAGTAAGCCGGATTGACTGTTTGAATGCTCAAAACTGAATGGAAGAGATGTGTTCACAAGGCAAAGAGAATTGCAGATTTTTGTAGGATTGTTTTTGAGGTAATTCCATCATAAAAGGAAACAGATAGATTCAGACAAATAATTTCCCCACAATCACAAGGCTATTAAGATAGTATACTCCCTCTTAATAAAAGAGCCAAAAGAAATCACATCAAATTTTTAAAAAGACTTTATAAGATAACTTAAATTGTTGTGACAAGCTAGTAGCCAGAACTCAGAAATAAAAAAATTATTGAACTTAAAGCCTGAATAGATGCAAGAAAAGTATGATAGACACAATCGAAAACACAGGCATGTGGTATATAGGAAATGTAAAATGAAATGAAGAGTATATTAAAATTACAATAGGAAGTGGTAAATATGGAACCCAAGGAGACCCAACTTAAACGTAATGAGTATTCCTTAAGAAGAGGTTGGAACCAATGGAATATGATCTGAATTAAAGATAACAATAGAAGAAAAGTTTTTGTGTGAATCTGTAGGTCAAAAGACCCCAAAAGACCCTAGCAATATTGATACAGAATGGCCAACAGAAATGCATCCTGATAAATCTACTTGCATTTCAAAAGGAAAGGAAAAAGTAAGTATATCTAGGCAAAAGAACAAACCATGAGGACAGAATGTCTTCACACTTCTCCACAACTTTTTTTAAGGTCAAAAGACATTGATTTGGAGGATCAAATCCCTCAGATTAACATTCTGAGGTAGAAAAAATATTACCCCAGATTTTCACATCCAGCCAAGTTGTTCTTCAAGTATGAAGGTAGTAGCACATTCTCAATCATGTAAGGACTTAGTGAATACAGTACTAACTCTTGGTGAAAACACTGCTGATTACAGAAAGTCAATCAAGAAATTACTCAAAGTATTTCAAAACAGCAAAATATGGCTAAAAGGTATCAGTGGAGACCATTGAATTTATTTAGACATTATACTAAGAAAATAATGCAGGAGTTTTCATTAGGGGAATCCTCTAAATTTTATAGATACTACTACTAATAATTTAATAATACAACTGACAAAAATAAAAACAAATTAAATCCATGGTGGGTGAGTCAGTGTGCAAATTTTATCATCTTTCACATAAATGAATCAGTACATACTGTATACAAAATCCTTTTATCTATTTGTTTATCATCTATCCATCCATTTTTCTGCCTCTCTTACCTATCCATCCTGTTATCTAGCTTTGGGCATAAAGAAATATCCAGAATCATTTACCTTAGTTATCAATGATTATTATTTCTGAACGGCAGGATTTAGGATCATTTCTTATTTTCTTCTTTGTATTTTTCTAGGCAGTCTATATGATGAATATGTATCATCTTTACAAAATCAAAATTCTTGTTTAATACCTTGCAAAATCTCCTTTCATTCTGTATGATATAATGATTAACAGCATAGATTCCAGGGGCGCCTGTGTGGCTCGGTCAGTTAGGTGTCCGACCCTTAGTTTTGGCTCAGGTCATGATCTCAGGGTCCTGAGATGGAGCCCTGCGTAGACCTCCCATGCTAAGCACAGAATCTGCTTGAGATTCTTTCTCTCCATCTCCCTCTGCCCCTCCCCCCTCAAATAAATAAATAAATCTTTAAAAAATAAAAAAGAGCATTGATTCTGGAACGACTGCTTGGATGCCAGTCTTACCACTTACCAACTATTTCCTTTTATTAAACTACTTGGTGCCTTGGTTACCACATACATAAAATGGGAATGGTAAGGGTACCTATCTCATTGGGTTGTTGTAATGATTATGTGAATTAATATGTGTAAAGTACTTGATACATAATAAGTGCTGGGTAAATGTTGGTCAGTATTGTTCATGTAGCAGTAGTTTTGATTAATAACAATTTAAAATGATAATATGTAAACAGAAAATTAAAGTCAGACTGTCTAGCATCTGTACTCACCTATAGATGAGTTCCTTATTTCTGTGTTTCTTTTGCATCAAATTAATCATGTTATTTAATTTGCTATAAATTGAGAACAAGTGGCCCCTAAATGGTGAATAACTCACTTTAAATTCTCATCTGCAATTAGGAGCTTGGAGGGTGTGGCATTGACATATTTACATGTTTACATAGGCAATTATAATTCAAGCTCTTGCATCATGGTAATACATTTGTTGTTTTGTTTTAAAGTTGATCAAAGGTTACTGAAGGGTTTTAAGTATAACTTGAGACAGAGGAACATGTTAAGGGATCATTGCAGGCCAGACGTGAAGATGGCTTAAACTAAGCCAGTGGAATATAATATAATAAAGAATAAGGAAAGTGACAGATTAAAGAGAAATAAAGGGAAAGGATGAATAAAACCAGGGGAGTGATTGAACATGAGTTATAAAGAAGGAGGAGGAGTGCCACTTGATATTTAGGTTGGTTTCTTTTCTTTTTTTGATTGAATAAATTTGCTGTGTCATATTGTGTAAGTATAAGGTGTACAGTATGTTACTTTGAGATCATATGCATATTTAGGTATCTGACTTTGGCAACTAGATGGATAATGGTACCACTTACTGATAGAGGGAATATAGGTGCAGGGCTAGTGAAGGAAAAATGAACTTCACTAGGGGAGAAATGTCATCATTATAGTGCCTAATGCAGTTCCAGGCTCAAGGTAGGCACCAACCAACATTTATTACATAATGAATGGATGGTGAATTCAGTTATGTTTGGGTGGACATTGAGGTTCCCATGACATGTTCACACGGTGACGGCAACCAGTCAATTGGATATTCGTGTCTAAAGCTCAGGAGAGAGATGCAGGTTAGACACAGCGTTATAATATTTGGTCACTGAAGTCTGGCTGCACGTGAGAGATCGTGAGGAAGGGAAAGCAGAGTGAACGGAAGCCTATGGAACCCAATCTTTCAGGGAGAAGGAATGTACCAAAGTACTGATAAAGAAACTGAGAAGGATCAGCCAGAGTTGTGAGGGAAAGTAAATGAGTTACTGAAAAAACAAAGGGAAGAGAGCATTTAAAAGAGAAAAAGTGTTCAAGATTGTCAAATTCTCTGAGAAGCCCTCAGAAGAAAAGACAAAATTGTCCTTTCTTGTGGAACAAGGTCGTCGGTGGATCCTTTTGTACTTGTAAATACGGTTTTCCCACAAATGTTTTTATAAATGTACTAAGGCAGTTTCAGAAAACAGTATTTTGAGTTTGGTAAGAATCCAAACAGCATGCTCTTGGCATCGTATTTCAGACATGGCTGTTCTTGCTAGATTTGTAGGATTTATTGCATCTTTGAGCTTTCCGTTAAATGGTAAGGAAATGACAAATACCTCTCCCCCATTAAGTCTTATATAATTCATAGGTTAGGAACTTATTTTAACGACTAGCAGTTTTATGTTTCAGTAATTTGTCTGTGGTTGTGGCTAAGACTTAGGTCACATAGCGGGATAAACATATACTCACAGCACAGTTTTATTAACTCCGTACAATAGAATGCATAACCAGTTCTTCTCCCTTATATGTATATTTAATAAGAATCAGAAACGTCTTAATAATAACAGTTTAGCTACTGAATCAAAAATGATATTTGAGAAACCAATGATTTCATAAAGCTCTATTGACTTTTTTCAATACTTCAGATGACTGCTTCTAGAAACTCAATATAAATTATTTCATATTGGGGTGCCTGAGTGGCTCAGTCGTTAAGCATCTGCCTTCAGCTCTGGTCATGATCCCAGGATCAAGTCCCGCATCAGGCTCCTTGCTCGGTGGGGAGCTTGCTTCTCCCTCAACCTGTGCTACTCCCCCTGTTTGTCACTCTCTCTCTCTGTCAAATAAATAAAATCTTTAAAAATAAATAAATACATAATTTCATATTAATTATGCCTTTCCCTAGGATCTAAAATGGAACAACAGGTAATCTGACACACTAATTTCATGAAAAAGTAGATTTATTTGTGCTGAATTTTCTCTTTTTGTTGACTTTTAGTATCTATTTGAAATATACAGAATTCATCTGGAGGTAATCTGGCCTTCAGGTATATGAAATCACAAAATTACAAAAAACACTGGAGTTTTGGAGAATGTAATTTTCTATTAAAATACTATAAAATTCCAATCTAAAAAATATGGAAGCTAAAAACTTAAGAAATATCTATGATTATTTTCTGCACGTCAGGATCTTCACTTTTTAAAAATAGTTCTTTTTTTTTTTTTAAGATTTTATTTATTTATTTGACAGAGACATAGAGAGAGAGCACAAGTAGACAGAGCGGCAGGCATAGGGAGAGGGAGAAGCAGGCTTTCTGCTGAGCAGGGAGCCAGACGTGGGGCTCGATCCCAAGACCCCAGGATCATGACCTGAGCCAAAGGCCGCCGCTTAACCGACTGAGCCACCCAGGCGCCCCTAAAAATAGTTCTTTTTAACTTTTATTTTGTAGTAGCACCAGACTTATGGAAAAGTTGCAAAAATAGAGAATGCAGAGTACAGAGATTTCCCATTTGCCCTTCACCCAGCTTCCCCTGATGTCCTCCATAACCGTAGTAAAATTATAGGAACTCATTTGTTGAAGTCTAGTTTTTTCACTTTGAAGAATAAAGTTTCCTCCATGTGGATTTTGTGCATTTTGTGCAGGTCATTCCTAAGTGTTTCATCTTCTTTGTTGATGGTATACATGTTTTTTGTCCTGCCATTATGTCCCTCAATTTATTGTCTCTATGAACACTATTAAAGTTTATATATTAATTCTATATGCTGCTACCTTACAGAATTCTCTCCTTTGAGTTCATTTTTTTTTCCAATAACTTATTTTATTTTTTTATTAAATTTTTTTTATTATGTTAATCACCATACCTTACATCATTAGTTTTTGATGTAGTGTTCCATGAGTTCATTTTATTGTTAATTGTCTAAGCACAGTGGTTGACACAATATAGCCCATGGGCCAAATCCTATCTTTATAAATAAAGTTTTATTGGAACACAGTCATGCTCACTCATTTATTACTGTCTTTGGCTGTTTTATGCTACAATGGCAGGGTTGAGTAGTTGTGGCACAGACTGAATGACCCATAAAAACTAAAATACTATCTATCCCTTTACCAAAAAATCTGCTGACCTCTGCTCTAGAGTATTCCAGAGAAAATTTTACCTCTTCTTTATAAATTCTTATTCTTTGATTTCTCTTGTTAACTAATTTCCTAGCATAATGTTGGATAGTAGTATAGATACTGGTCTCCTTTGCCCTATTTTTTTCTGATTTTAGTGGAAATGCCTCTACTATTTTTCTAGTAAGTAATGTCTTGAGGACTAAAGATATATATTTTATAATATTAAAATTTAAATTAATTACATTAAAAATCAATTTTTATTTTAAAGTGTTTTTTTTAATCAGAAAAGTATTGAATTTTGTCAAAGGCTGTTTAAACACTTATGGAGATTATGCTCCATATGCTTCATTATAATATTTCCCTTTTATCTACTAATATGGTGAATGCTGTTAAGTGGGTTTCCAAACACTGAACCAACCTTGCATTCCAGAAATAAGTTTCATTTAGTTATAATGTACTGTTTTCTTAGTGTGGTATATGCTTTTGTTTCCTAATATTTTATTTAGTATCTTTTTAATGACATGAGTGATATTGGTATTTGGATTATTTCTTTTTTTTTTTCCCATCAGGTCTAAGTATCAATGTTTTACTTGCTTCACAAAAGGAATTAGGAAGTTTTCTTTCATTTCAGTACTCTGGAATAATAATTTATTGAGCAATGGGACCACCTAGATTTTAAAGGTTCAGTAGAAGTCTACTGTGCAATCATATGACCCTACTCTGTGTGTGTGTGTGTGTGTGTGTGTGTGTGTTATTAGTTCCTTACTAGCTTTCTCTAGTTCTTCTACAGAATCTGTTCTATTTATGCTCCCTACTCTAATGATGTTTTATGACAATCTGTATTTCTTTATAAAATGATCAGTTTCATTGTGCTATCTAATTTGAGTTAGTAGTCTACAAAGGTAATACCTTATGATTTTTAAATTTTGTCTTTTTTTAATGATTATTTACCACTTGTTGTATTTTTGTTTTTGTACATTTGAGCTTCCTTCTAGTATTTTCCTGATGTAGTTATCTAGTATAGTTTTTCTATTTTTATTTTTTCTGAAAAAATAGTTTATTAATTAGATGTACTGTTCTATACCTCATAAATTTCTTTTCTCTCTTTATTAATTCCTTGTTGCTTTCTTTTGGTTTATTTTGTAACTTTTTTTCTAAAGTTTTGAGCTGGGAAGTTATGTCATTTATTTTCATTCTTTGTTTAAATAATAAAAGTAATTTATGCATGTATTTTCCTTTGACATGCTTTAAGTATCCCTTGTATAGTTGATATGTACTGATTTCATTATCATCTTCTTTTTTTTTTAGAAATTATTTTATTTCATGTTTGTATTTTCCTAATTTTAGCCCAGGAGTTGTTTAATAGAATTTTTTTTTTTTTGGTAATTCCACAAGGAAGAAACTTTTTATTTTTTGTTTTTGTGAGCTATTTCTCATTATACAGGTATCACCCACTTTTTGAAAGGTATCTTATGCCACTTCACATTTATGAAAGATCTACATTAAGGTACCTGTTTTCACTAACCAAAAGAAATCTGAAGATTTTTGCTTTTATGGGAAAAGGCAAAAAGCAAAAATAGCATTCAGCATTTGTTTCCCAGTGAGCCCTTACAGAGGCAGCATGCACACCAAGCAGTGAGAATGGCAGTATCAAGCTCCTTCCCTAGGAACTACACTCAGCATCTCAGCATCAAGCCAACATAGCTTTGAACTGTGTCTTATGAGCATCTCTGTTTTATCTCAATTAATTTTGTGCATCTGTTAGCAAGATGTGTCCTAAGGTATCAGAAGAGCCTAAGAGAGATTATTTTTGGGATCTGGGAATGCTCAAAAACTTTTTCATATAAATTAATGGTAATTCTTTGCTCTATACCCTTTTGGCTAATGAATGGTTTCATAGGAACACTCTAATTTTGGAGAGCAGGAGAACTTGTACTATGTTTTGGTCAGACTATATTGATTTTTTCACTTTCTACTTTTTTTGGAAGTTACTTATTTTTTGTGAGCTAATACAAAGTAAATTTTTGCAAAGTATCTATAGGTACTTGTGATGAAAATATATTCCCTGTCAACAGTGTGTAGAGTTTGATGTATACTCTAAAAATCTACTTTATTATGTTACTTAGCTCTTCTATCTCTGCTTACCATTTTTTGTGCAGTTGATCTGTCTTATACTGAAAATGGTGTCTTAAAACCTCTTATCATTAGTGTGCTTCTATCTGTGTCTTCTCACATCTCATATAGTTTTTACTTCTTAAAGGCAGGTGCTATATTATTTGGTACATAAATGTTTTTAATAGTTGTGAATTTTTGCTTTTAATATTCCAAGGTCTATTTCTTTGTTATGTTTAATGAGTTTGGGCTTGATTTCAACTTTGTCTGATACCAGGATCTTTACTCCTGCTTTCTTATTTTTTGCATTTTCCTGGGATATCTTGGTCTACCCTTTATTTTTAGTCTTTCTTAAATCATTTTCTTTTAGATATTCCCTTTTAAACAGTAGTAGATGGGTCTTGCTTTGCAAGCCAAATTAAGAATACTTGTTCTTTTTTTTCTTTTTTCTTTTTTCTTTTAGTGAGAGAGAGCATGCGAATGGGGTGTGGGATAGAGGGAGAGAGATAGAATCTTAAGCAGGCTCAGTACCCAGTGGGGAGCCTGACATGGGGCTTGATCTCACAACCCTGAGATCATGACCTGAGCCAAAATCAAGTGTTGTACACTTAACAGACTGAGCCACCCAGGCACCCCAGAGAGTTGTTCTTTTAATGAGTTAAATGCAGTCACACTTATTGATATGACTGATATGTTTGGTCTCAACAGTATAATATTTTATAATCATTTATATTTTGTTATATCTGCTGCTGCTTTTCTATAAGATTTATAGTCTTTGCTCTCTAATTTTTGTTGTTATTTAAACTTTGCATTTTTGTTTTATTCTAGTCATTGTCTTCTACCTGTACATTTTTCTACTGCCCTCTTTTTCCTTTCTGTTATGTAGTTATTTGCTGTTGAGTTTCTCAGTTTTTACTGGTTATTTTTTAACTCCCACCTATTGTCTACATAGTAGTCAGTGGGTGTATTCTGTTTTTCTCTTTCCCTCTTTCTTTACCTCCCCATCCCCCTTTTTTTAAGTAGGCTCATGACCCTGAGATCAAGACCTAAGCTGAAATCAAGAGTCAGATGCTTAACTGACTATGCCACCCAGGTGCCTCTTTTCCTCCCATTTTTAAGTGCATTATTTCTACTTTATCATAACATACAACATTTGAACATTACTATTCTACCCTTTCCCCTGCCCCCCTTGTTTAATCATATCTATGTATGTGTATATATATATATATACACACACACACACATATGTGTACACACACACACACTCATCAGTTTTTTGCTGAAGTTTTAGTCATATTTTAGTTGTTGGGAACTCATCCTGTAGTAGAATCTTCAAAAAGGGCTCATGGGTGCAGACAGAATTCCCTAAGTTCTTAAATGTTTAAAGTATTTTTACTTTTTTCTAGTTTTTAGAGATATGATTGACAGTTCTTTAAATTGTGTATATTCAAGGTGTACAACATGGTGTTTTCATCCAATATACCTTGTGTAATAATTCCACAATCAAGCTAATTAGTATATTACCTCACACAGTTACTAGTTTTTTTTGGGTGTGTGGTGAGAACACTCAAGATATATTGTCTTAGCAAATTTCAAGTATACATTATTATTAGTATATTTACTGTGCTGTGCCCTTAATCTATAGAACTTATCCACTTTATGACTGAAACATTGTACATTTGACCCATTTCCTCCACCCAACCCCTGGCAACCACCATAATACTCTGTTTCTCTAAGTTCAACTTTTTTTAAGTTTTTTATTTTAATTCCAGTGTAGTTGACCTAGAGTGTTATATTAGTTTCAGGTGTACAATATAGTGATTCAATACTTCTATACATTACTCAGTGTTCATCACAAGAAGTGTACTCTTTAATCCCCATCACCTATTTCATCCATCCCCCCACCCACCTCCCCTCTGGTAGCTATCTGTTTGTTCTCTATAGTTAAGAGTCTGTTTCTTGGTTTGTCTCTCTCTCTTTTTTCCCCCTTTGTTCATTTGTTTCTTAAAATTCCACTTATGAGTGAAATCATATGATACTTATCTTTCTGACTTATTTCGCTTAGCATTATACTGTCTAACTCAATCCATGTTGTTGCAGATGGCAAGATTTCATTTTTTTTATGGCTGAATAATGCTCCATTGTTCATATATACTACATCTCTTTATCCATTCATCTATCAATGGACATCTAAGTTCAACTTTTTTAGATTCCATATATAAGTGATATCATGCAATATTTGTCCTTCTGTGTCTAGCTTATTTCACTTAGCATAATGTCTTCCAAATTCATCCACATCACAAATAGCAGTATTTCTTTCTGTTTTAAGGCCAAATAATATCCCATTGTGTGTGTGTGTGTGTGTGTGTGTGTGTGTGTGTATACACACTCACAATTTCTTTCCATTCATCTGTCAAGAGACACTTAGGTTGTTTCCATATCCTGGCTATTGTGAATAATGCTGCAATGAACATGACAGTGCAGGTATCTCTTTGAGATAATGAATTCTTTTCTTTTGCATATATACCCAGAAGTGGGATTGTTGGATCATATGATAATTCTATTTTTCATTTCTTGAAGAACATTTATACTGTTTTCCATAATTACTGTACCAATTTACATTCCCATGTGCAAGGGCTCCCCTTTCTCCATATCCTCACCAACATTTTTTTATCTCTTGTCTTTTGCAGAATAGCCATTCTAAAAGGAGTGAGGCAATAGTTCATTGTGGCTTTGATTTGTGTTTCCCTGATGATTAGTGATGCTGAGCATGTTTTCATATACCTGTTGTCCATTTGTAGGTCTTCTCTGAAGAGATGTCTGTTCAGTTCCTTTGCCAATTTTTTAACCAAGGTGTGTGTTTGTTTGCTACTGACTTATATGAACTCCTTATAGATTCTGAATTTTAACTCCTTATCAAATTTATGGTTTGCAAATATATATATTCTGAATTTTAACTCCTTAGCAGATATTTTCTCCCACTCCATAGCTTGCCTCTTCATTTAATTTTTTCCTTTGCTGTGCAGAGCACATGTGGATATCCAGTGAAGCTATTTTCCTATAATTACTCAGAGGACAGCCTTGCTAGATATAAAATCTTTTATTCCAACTTTTTTCATTGAAATAAAAAAAGATGCTTCATTTTTCACTTGCTTCATGCTTTTTTTTTTTGAAGTCTGATGCTAGTCTATTTCTTTTATCTTTGCAAGTTATTTGATCTTTTTTTCTGGAGGCCTTGAGATTTGGGGGGGGTCTGGAGTCTTTATAAAATAATATTTTTATTAGGTTTATCCCAGAGTTGATTGCTAACTATTTGGTTAAACTGAAATATAGTTGATACAGGAAAGACAGCAGGATAAATGCCTTTCCTTCCTTTTGAAAAAAGTCAAATTTCAGATATATGAATTGTTAGGAGCCCTAGCAAACTCCAGTAGTGACAATAAGGGCTGTTTGGGGGATTTATTGTGAACTCATGGGTTTTCATGATTTACTTCAGTTTCTACTGTTCTTTTATATAAAATGCCTGGCATATATAATTCAAAACATGCTAAAATCCTAATGTCCTTAGTTTTTCATTACTTCAAAATAACCTTAAAATCTAAAGGTCAACTTTCAAATATAAGTGCCCACAAAAGAGTTAAATTTCATGTTCTTTAGAAGATAAGAAAAAAAGGTGTTTCTATTAATATTTTGTAATTGCCCAGGATTTTCAGAAATTTTACATAACAATCTACCTAAATATTGTACTAATTTCCTACAGTTTATCCTATAAAATATTTTCCTTCCACACATTGTAAAATAAACATTTGCTGAACTGATTGTTACATGGTATAGTGTTATGTGATCATGTAATGAAAGACTCTTTTATAAAACATGTACACAAGGATAGAATTAAAACCTACCATGGAATCTGTAACTCTAAATTTCCTGTCTTCTGTGGTTTAAACATAATTATGTTGCATTTACATAGTTTTTTTTTATTTTTACATTGGGTTTATTTGTTCTTTTTAAAAGAGGGGAAAAGAGTAAAGCTACGCTTGTTTGTATACAAAAGAGATTTAATCTCTTTGTGGCTGCCCAGATACTTCTTTTACCACAGAACCAGTCTTTGTGACCTTTTAGGGTTTATGCAAGACATAAAATAGAATATGTTTTATGTATTTGTATCACTAAGAATATTTTTCCTTCCTTTCACGTTTCTTTTTGTTTCTCGTCTGCATACTTTTAAATCACGTGGATTTACCTGAGATACCAAAATGACAATTGCAAAGTAATTATTTGAATAATTTCATCTTCTGAATCTTCATTTTCTCATTTTAAAACAAGCTCTAGGGACTTTTAATTTGAGGATGATGTAGATTTTATTTATCCACATTATGTATTTCATCCAGCCAGCTGTGATGTGTGCTTAGTTTAATAGCTGAATTAAATGAGCTGTTCAGTACCATTTCCTGTGTGAGACTATATATGTGTATGGAAATTAAAACACATTTTTAAACATTTATTTTGTGAAATGTAATATGTATAAATGTAATATGTATAAAGGAAAGTACATGATGCAAATATACATATTTGTAAATTATTCAAAAGGGAAGACTCCTATAACTGCCACCCAAGCCAAGAAGTAGAATATTGTCATTACCCTAAAAACTCCCTGGCTTTTCCTCCTTACCACAGGGTACCCACTGCGACCTCTCTTCACTCTGGAGAGTGCCCTTCTCTTGCCTTTTATGTCAATTCATGTCTTGCTTTGTGTTCATAATTTTATTCTTGAGAATGCCTCCATATATAGTTTTGTGTTGTCTCTATTTGGAAACAAATGGAAGCATATAGTATGTGTTTGTTTTGTCTGACATTTTTTGTTCAAAATTATAGGTTATTTTAACACTTAATAAATGCTGTTAGGAACCTTTTATATCAATTTAGAGAGAATGGAAATCTTAACAATATTGAGACTACCAATCCACTAACATGGGATGCATCTCCATTTATTTAGGTCTTCTTTAATTTCAGCAATATTTTGTGGCTATCAACATAGAGATCTTAGATATTTTTCATTACATTTTTTTCTAGGTATCTTTATTTATGCTACTGTGATTGGTAATTGTTTTTAATTTATTTTCCAGCTATTTGTTGTGAGCAATGAAATGTAAGTGATTGTTTAATATACTTGTATATATTCAAGTGTATCTTTGGGTATTCTTACAACCTTGCTAATTTTATCCTTTCTAATAATTTTTATAGATTTTTTAGGTTTTCACATATAGAATAATGTTATATGCAAATAGTGACAGTTTACTCTTTCCCCCCCCCCCCCGCCCAATCTTTATGCCTTTTATTTCTTTTTCTTTGTTGCACAGGCCAGGACCTCTGTGAAGTGAGTGGGCAGACATCTGTGTGCTGTCCTAATCTTGGGGAGAAAATATTCAATTTCTTACCATTATGTATGCTATTAATTGTAAGGTTTTTGTAGATGCCCTTTATCAGATTGAGGAAGTTCCATTTATTCTTAGTTTACTTTGAGGTTTGTTTTTTTTTTTTAGTCATAAATGGGTTTTGAATTTTGTAAAATGCTTTTTCTGCAGCTTTTGAGAGTATCAGATAAATTTTCTTTGTTCTATTAACAGGTGAATTGCATGAATTGATTTTTGAAGGTTGTCTTTTGGTTTTGTTGACTGTTTCCTTTGCTTTGCAAAAGCTTTTTATCTTGATGAAGTCCCAATAGTTCATTTTTGCCCTTGCTTCCCTTGCCTTTGGCGATGTTTCTAGGAAGAAGTTGCTTCGGCTGAGGTCAAAGAGGTTGCTGCCTGTGTTCTCCTTTAGGATTTTGATGGACTCCTGTCTCACGTTGAGGTCTTTCAACAATTTGGAGTCTATTTTTGTGTGTGGTGTAAGGAAATGGTCCAGTTTCATTCTTCTGCATGTGGCTATCCAATTTTCCCAACACCATTTGTTGAAGAGACTGTCTTT
>NC_138373.1:58344606-58361881 GCF_054177405.1 Leptonychotes weddellii | reverse complement strand
TTTCAACATTCCTCTGGCTATGCGGGGTCTTTTCTGGTTCCATACAAATTTTAGGATTATTTGTTCCATTTCTTTGAAAAAAGTGGATGGTATTTTGATGGGGATTGCATTGAATGTGTAGATTGCTCTAGTCAACCTTCCATTTTTTTAATAAAATCACTCTGATCATGTTGTATTACCCTTTTCATCTATTCTTGGATTTTACTAGTTGGTGTTTTGTATTCTGTGTTTATGTTGATGAGATATTTTGATTTATAATCTTCTTGTAATATTTTTGTCAAATTTTAGTATATGGGTTATGCTGGCCTTATAAAACAAGTTGGAAGATCATCTTTCCTCTCTATTTTCAAGTAGAGTTTGTATAGGTTTATTTCTTTCTTAAATGTTTGATAGAATTCACCAGCAAAACCATCTGGGTTTTGTGGAAAGGATTTTTGTTGATGGTGATTTATTTGTTTTGAGTGTTAAAGGTAAATTATATGTCTTTAATAAATATGGTACTATTTAGGTTTTCCATGTCTTCTTGGGTCAATTTTGGTAATTTGTGTTTCACAAAGACTATATTTGTTTTCATTTAAGTTTAGTTAATTGGCACAGTTATTTATAATGTCCTTGTATTATTATTTTTATAATTTTATCACTTGCAGGTTATGTAATAATAGTAATTTGTGTTCTCTCTCTGTGTGTGTCTCTTTTTTGGTCAGTCTCTCTGAAGCAGCTCATGGTCTATTTTTTTAATAACATGTGAGCTACAAATGGTTTTACATTATTAAATATTTACAAAACAAAGAAGAATATGCAACAGAGATCATATATTGCCTACATAGCCTAAAATATTCAGTCTCTTTACATAAAAAGTAAAGAATAATTGCTCTAGTGGTTTATCAGTATTATTCATCTTGTTTTTATTATTTTATTTCTTTTACTCATCTCAGGTTTAAGTTTTTGCGCTTTTTCTACTCTCTTGAAGTAGAAGCCATGACGGTTGATACTATAGGTCCATCCTTTTGGCAATATGAGTATTTAAAGCTACATCTTTCCTTCTCAGACTATTTTAGCACATCACACAAATATGTTTTCTTTTTATTTGATTCAAAATATTTCCTGAATTTCTTTGTGAATTCTCTTTGAAGAGGTTCAAAGGTTACCTACAAGTGTTGCTTAATTTCCAAAATTTGGGTATTTTCCAGAGGCCATATCATTATTGATTTTTATTTTAAAACCATGTCAGAGATTATATTCTCTGAGATTTTAACTTTTTCATATTTAGTTTTATGGCCTGGCCATGTGGTCCATTTTTGTAAATATTCTGTTTGCATGGGAGAAAAAAATGTGTATTCTGCAGTTGTGTGTAATGTTTTTAAAATGTTGATTAAGTCAGGTTGGTTAAGTCTGTTGTTCAGTCTTCTGTATCTCTTCACATTTTTTTCCTATTCTATCAACTCCTGAGAAGGAGGTGTTAAAATTGTCCACCATGGTTATCAATTTATTTATTTCTAGTTTTCTCTATGTAGTTGTAATTCCCTCCATTGACAGAAACTGACTCTCATCTGTACTTATTAGACCTAGCTCCCGTATATAACCAGTCCTCCATGTTCACCCCTATCATGTCCCCTTTGTAGATACTATCCTCACCCTGCTTTGGCTCTGATTCAACATGCTGGACTGCCCAGACTCTGCATGTTCTCTTTATCCTATTCAGGCTCTGGTACCTCATGCCGGGTCACCTTGCCCTTGTATGTCTTCACTCCTCACCCTGCTCAGTCTCTGATTTCCCATGCCAGGCTGCTCCACTGTGTTGTTTCCCTCCTCATCCTGTTCAGGCTCATCATTACACAACAGGCTGATTCTCAGTGTGACTATCCTTCTGCTAGGGTTCTATCTTTCCATATTGAGTTGTACCCCTAGAGGCTGCTCTGATCACTTTAGGATCAGATACCCCATGCCTGTTTTACCTTATCCTTAGAGATTCCCTCTTCATCTTCTTGGGCTCTAACACCTCATGTGGGGCCAGTAAAGCACTTTTACCTTCTACCATTGTTCTCCCACACATAATGATTTTGGGGCTGAATTATTCAGGAGGCACAAGGAAGGGGCTTTACCATTATTTTTGAAGGATATTTTTTACTCAGTTTAGAAGTCTAGATGAACAGCTCTTTTTCTTCTAGCACAATATAAATGCCGTTCTCCTGTATTTTTGCTTTCATTGTTTCCTGTGAGAAGTCAGCTTTTGTTTTTATTTTAATTCCCTATACCTGATGTGTCTTTTTTCTTTAGCTGGTTTTAAGATCTGCTTCTTAGCTTTGGATTTCAGCAGTTTGATTATGATACGCTGAAGGTGTGGTGTTCTTTGTCCTTTTTCTGTTTAGGGTTCACTGAGCTGCTCAGACCTGTGGATTAATGTCTTCCATCAGTTTTAGACCTCAGTCATTGTCTTCACAAATATTCTTTGGTCTCATTCTCTCTCTCTCTCTTCTCTTCCTGAAACTCCGATTTCACACGTATTATTTCATTTAATATTCCACAGACATTGGACTTTTTTTTCACTTTTTCTCCTTATTTTTCAGTTTGTTTGCTTTTTTTTAATTATCTAATTTATTTATTTATTTATAAATTTTTTTATTCTTATATTATCCCCATACATTGCATCATTAGTTGTAGATGTAGTGTTCCATGATTCATTGTTTGTGCATAACACCCAGTGCTCCATGCAGAATGTGCCCTCCTCAATACCCATCACCAGGCTAACCCATCCTCCCACCCCCCTCCACTCTAGAACCCTTAGTTTGTTTTTCAGAGTCCATCGTCTCTCATGGTTCGTCTACCCCTCCAATTTCCCCCCCTTCATATTTTTCAGTTTGGATACCTTTTCTTAGAGTTCACAGATTCCTTTCTCTGCTATTTCCAGTTTTTTCTTAAGCCCATCTAATAAATTCTTCATTTCTTATGGCAGTTTTCAAGTCTAGCATTTCTACTTGTTTTTTTTTTTTTAGTTTTCGTGTCTCTGGTTGCAGACTTTTCTTTCTTTTGAATTCAATTATAAACATTTTTAAAAAATACATAATCTTAGTCAAATTATATAAGTGCCTCTTAATCAGGAAACAACAAAGTATTTTATACAATTGAAAGGTATCCATTTGGTAGGTTATTGTTCAGTCATTAGAGCTCATACTTGTACTATTAAAAACAATTGAGTAGGGGCACCTGACTCTTGATTTAGACTCAGGTCATGGTCTCAGGGGTTGTCATATCAACCCTTGTGGGGCTCTGTGCTGGGCGTGGAGCCTGCTTAAGATTCTTTCTCTCCTTCTCCCTCTGCCCCCCCCAAAAAGAAAAGAAAACAAGTAATTGTGTAGGTATGGACAGATTAATGGAACACAATAGATACACTAAATATATATCTATATGTCTATATAACTACATATCAAAATTTACAATACTATGACTGGTATGAGGTTATACATCATTGTGGTTTCAATTTGCATCTCCCTGATGATGAGTGGTGTTGAGCATCTTTTCATGTGTCTCTTGGCTATCTGGATGTTGCCTTTGGAAAAATGCCTATTCAGGTATGGTGCCTATTTTTTAATCAGATTATTTGTGGGTTTTTGGTATTGATTTGTATTTCTTTAAATATTTTGGATATTAATCCCTTATCAGATATATTTTATCCCATTTGGTAGGTTGCCTTTTTGTTTTGTTGATAGTTTCCTTTGTTGTATAAAAGCTTTTTAGTTTAATGTCCCAATATTCATTTTTACTTTTGTTTACTTTGCCTGAGGAGACAGATCCACTATACTTAAATTTTTTAAATTTTAGGATATTATCAGAGTGACCATAAAAAAATGCTGGATCCTGGGCACCTGGGTGACTCAGTCGTTAAGCATCTGCCTTCGGCTCGGGTCATGATCCCAGGGTCCTGGGATCGAGCCCCACATAGGGTTCCCTGCTCCGTGGGAAGCCTGCTTCTCCCTCTCCCACTCCCCCTGCTTGTGTTCCCTCTCTCGCTGTGTCTCTCTCTGTCAAATAAATAAGTAAAATCTTAAAAAAAAATGCTAGATCCCTACTTCCTTCTTATAGAAAATTCATATCATTAACAGATTTAAGTATAAACAAAATATGTTGTAAGAGAACAAAAGAAATATTCCAGTTTTATTATCTTGGGATGTGAATGGCTATTCTAAGTGTAAGTAAAAGATCAAAATCATAAAGGAAATAATTGATAGATTCAATTATATAGGATTTTAAATGCTGAGGAAGAATGAAAAAGAGAGAGAGAAAAATCTCCTCTGGAGATTTTTTTGCTTCTGCTGGAAATGACCATTATAGTAACTCCTTACTCAACAAATTAGTAACTAAAGGGAAAGAATTAAACATGTATTCTGCCTTTCTATAGGATAACTAAGCCCCCAGTTGATGAGAGGAAGATCTTCTTTATAAAAGAATGCCAGTTAGGGGCGCCTGGGTGGCTCAGCCGGTTAAGCGTCTGCCTTCGGCTCAGGTCATGATCCCAGGGTTCTGGGATCGAGCCCCGCATCGGGCTCCCTGCTCCGCAGGAAGCCTGCTTCTCCCTCTCCCACTCCCCCTGCTCGTGTTCCCTCTCTTGCTGTGTCTCTCTCTGTCAAATAAATAAATAAAATCTTTAAAAAAAAAAAAAAGAATGCCAGTTATTAAGTAGAGTATACAAAATTCAAAACAATCACTACAAGTCCCAATAAAATAATTATTTTAGGCAAGGATAATTAATAGATGCTAAAACTTTAAGGTAGGGAAAATGTTGTTGGGACACGACCTTCTTAGAGTGACAAAGTGTCACCACACAGATTGTTATTCAATGAAAATGGAAACATACATCTTTATAATGAAGATATATAATGGTTATCAGTGTACTTAAAGGACCAAACTTGGCATCACTAAGAGTGGGACAATTGATATTATGAGCCTCTGAATGTGTTGTGTGATGTGAGGTACATACCGTCACCTATGACGTATTGTGCCAAAAATATGTAATTTGAATCAAACTCAGATTTTAGTTCTAATTTCCTCTTCATGGAAAACACAGAGAATAAAGGAAAAATTTAATGACACCTTGAGAAAGCAATCAAACTCTGTAGGACTTGATCTGTTTAAAAAGTCAATGCCATAAATGTGTTCTATAATAAAAGAGACTAAGAAGACATATCAAAAATATAGGGCACAATCCTTGTTTGAAATCAGTTTTTGTTTGTTTATAAAGCTCTAAAGGATGTTCTGGGAGCAATTAGAAATATTTGAATCTGAACTGGATACTTGATTACATTACAGAACTGCTTTTAAGTTTCTCAAAGGTGACAGTGGTACAATGATAGCATAAAAGGTGATACTTTTTTTAAAAGATGAAAATTTGAAAATTTTAGTTGTGAATAGTTCTATCTCTAACTTACTTGCAAATGGTTTAGAAAAAATGAACACACACATATTGATAGATGATGCAGACTTGTTAGGTTTTGAATGTTATGCCTATTGGTGTTTATTTTACCATTAAAAACTCTTAAGTATGTTTGGAATTTTCCATAATGACAAGGAGAAGAAAAATTAAGATGAAAAATTGAAGTTTTTGCACTTAATGGCAAAATTAAGATAGTTGCTGATGCTGGTAACTGGTTTTCTTATTATTTGTGGATGTGGAATCAAACTGACATAACTTTTATGGAGAACAGTCTGTTATGTATTAAAATTAACATATACAGAATCTTTTCTGAGCAATTCCATTCCTCAGCATTTGTCCTTAGAAGATAATCAGTGCATTGCAAAAGGATGCAAGGGTGGCCTTTGCAATGTTATTTTTATTCCCATTATTATGCAAAACCAGAAAGAACCTAATTTCAATTAATAAAGGATCAGTTAAATATATATATATATATACATATATATTTTTAGCTAAATATATTATGGTACATCAATATAGCAATACTATCTTGTCATTAAAAATGATTATTATAAATCCATATTCTGTGTCATATTCATTGACATAGAAGTTCCATTACATATATTGAATTAAAAAGGCAGATTATAAAGCAGAAGGTATAGTGAGTGGAATGGGTATCTTGTCATTGTGGTGACCATAAATATTAACATTTGCATTGGTCCATTTTGCTCTCTATTTTGGGCAAACCATGCCTCAGCTGCCTTTAATGCACTCATCTAAATCATGTGCATTTTTTTCAGAGAAGAAAGAAAAGATAAATTATGTTTTATTTGCTTATACAACCAATACATCAGAC
The DNA here is from genome assembly GCF_054177405.1 of Leptonychotes weddellii. Taxonomy (NCBI): domain Eukaryota; kingdom Metazoa; phylum Chordata; class Mammalia; order Carnivora; family Phocidae; genus Leptonychotes; species Leptonychotes weddellii. The sequence goes on along the minus strand of NC_138373.1, from coordinate 58,355,618 downwards.
AGGGTTGGTCAGGCACTCTACTTCTGTTTTCTCATTGAGTAATAACAGTGTTGGAGTAGATGTTCTCTAGGATCCAATACCAATATTGGATGAATGTAATGATGACTGCGTAACTTTCATTTAGTGTTTACTGAAAATGACAGGTTCTCCATGCCAGGGACTACACCAGGTACCAGAATACCTTCTCCGTTGCCCCACACTAGCTTCCCTCACCCCCACAGGGTTCCTGCCACATGGACAGTCTCCTTGCACACCCCCACCTCCATCCCACCACACTTCTCTGGTTTATTTTTCTCCAGTCACTTTTCAACATTTCATATAATATGCAGATTTTACTTTTATTCTATGTCTTTTCCCCAAAGAATATTAGCTCCATGAAAGCAGGAATTCCTGTTTGCTTTCAAGGTGGAAAAATCCCCAGTGCCTCAAAAATTACCTGGCACCTGCTAGGCACTCTCTTAATATTTACTGTAAGAATAATTTTTTTTTTCTGAGAAAATGTTTCTGGGACTTTTCTAATAATATTGTTTATGCAACTATAAAAGGATAGATTATCATTCTGTGCTACCAGCACCAAGAAATTCTGGGACATACCTTTCCAGAGGCTGTCACATTTGCTTCTTTCCTTCAAATGTGGTCTCCCATAGAGTCTTTAATATAATATCTAGAGATGTTATCATAAAAACAGAGAATCATTATAAAAAAGTAAAATTCTTTTCTAATTATAGGTTTTCACAAGGATGATCATTTCATTCTGACATCCTTTATGTTTCCATTTTTACTGAGTTGCCAACTTGGTTTCAATACTTATAGATTTCAGTTGCATCCTTTAACGTGGTGTAAGAATATCACGTTCTCCCAGACTGACCACATTTAGTGTGAGCCATTGTCAGATAATAATATTTACCAGTGTACTTCTCAGTGAAAATTATGAAATTTTGAGAAGTCATGTAACATTATGGTTTCAAATATAGTTGTATTGACATTGCCAGAAAGAAACTCTACAACCTTGGCTGTGCCTACTCTGTGGGCACAAACTCTTCACTTCTATTCATGCATGTGTCTTCAATGAGCAGGCAAGCCAGCCAGACTTCTTAACGATCTTCGCAAATGTTATTATAACAGCAACAACAACAACCAAAAAAAAAAAAAAAAAACTGAGAAAGATAACAAGCAGCTATGCCATTTTTGGTTTGTTTGGGTTTGTTTAATAGCCAGAGTATGAATACGTGTTAATCTTTCTAGGACTATTATTCTGCCAGCCACACAGTTTGACTTCTATGATAAAGTTTAAGATTTTGAAAACACAATTCAGTTATGTGTTTATAATGTCAAAGAATTAATGTAAAATTCAACTGATAATAAAAATGGGAAGAGCTTACCTACTACTGGAAATGAATTCAGAGCAAGATATCAATCAGATTAAAAAACTATACAAAAGGAGATAACCCCATTGCAATGGACAGTGGGTGTAAATTAATGTCACCTATAAGCCCATCATTGTATATGGGCAAATGTTATGGGCAAAAAGCAATAAAGTTATAAAGAAATTCTATCAAAATACACTTTCACCTTAAAACAACTTCAAATGAAAACTTACTCTAATGGTTATATTTAGAACTTGAGCAGGTACTTTGCAAGAATGAGGTGAGGTTAGAAATGAATGTATTTGTGTTGGGAGAGATTTTTGATTCATGGAGCAAAGACTGTCTTGTTTCAGGTTCATTTAACCAATAGTCACTGGCTGTGGTAGCATGCCACAGTAGGTGGTACATGAGTCCGGCAGTCAAGGAAATGACACAATAATTATAATAATAATGGGGAGGTGATAGGTATTAAGGAGGGCACATGATGTGATGAGCACTGGGTGTTATATGTAACTGAAGAATTACTGAACTCTACGTCTGAAACTAATGATGTTCTATATGTTGGTTAATTGAATTTAAATTAAAATTTTTTTTTAATTTAAAAATTTTAAAAATAATTAATGGGGAGGTAAGCATACACACATGACTACAAGGCAAAGCACTGTGCCATGAATATCAGAAAGGGGTACAGCAAAACTCATAAGAGGCTCAAGGTGGGAGAAGCCAGAGGATCTGTGGGAGAAGTTTTGTTATAGACCTTAAAAGATGGGCTATTACAGCCAAAGAGGGCAATGGCATAGGGAAAGGCTTATAGTTGAGAGAATTTCTGTAGTCTGTAAGTAAACTAGTGTCTCCCCTTTGCATTCATATGGAACCCCATGCACCCATCTAGTGTAGCATTGATCAAAATGGATTATAATGGTTTCTTTATCTCCCTCACTAGATTGCATTTTGCTGAAATACAGTTAAAATCCTCTATATTTGCAGATTCTGTATTTGTGAATTCATATCCCTGCCAAATTTTATTGGTAACCTCCAAATCAATACATACAGCACTTTCACTGTTATTCACACACCTGTGCAGAGCAGGGCAAAATCTGAGTCTCCTCATGCACCTGTCCAGCTGACGGTGAACAAGGCCAGGCTCTGCCTTCTTGTTTCAGCTCTCCTACTGCAAACAAGTGTCTTTTTATAGGCTGTGTAGTGCCACATTCTTCCCATGTTTGTGTTTTGAGTTGGTTATTTTGCTGTTTAAAATGGTCCCTAAGCAAAGTGCTGAAGAGTGATCCAGTCTAATGCTCCCAAGTACAAGAAGGTTTGATGTGCCTTACAGGGCAAATATGTGCTAGGGAAGCTTTGCTCAGGATGAACTGCAGTGCTGCTGGCCATGGGTTGGTTCAGTGTTAATGAATCAACAATGTATATTAAATAAGGTGCTTTAAACAGAAACACACATAAAACATGGTTATAGATTGATCAGTTGACAAAAATGTTCTGAACAGAGGCTCTCAGGAACAAAATTTTGTATTTCCCGGAGCAATGGTTCAGTACTTACTAATTCCCTGTGTGCAGTGACTTTATAGAACATAACTACCCCACGTAATGAGAATTGACTGTATCCGTTATTTCTGTATGCTTAGCACTTAGTGTTTAGTAGATGGCCCAAGAGTTTTATGAGCAAATGCCTGAATACTGGGACTTGGGAAGAATAAACCAGCTCATTGGAAATGTTAAATACTGAGTTCAGGAATCAGGGTTTTAATACCACACAGGCGACGGGAAGCCCTTGGAAATTTTCTCCTGGAGTGCAAGCATTGATTGAATGTGCCAGGTAGTGTGATGGACAGAATGAATATCCCTGGGGACCTGCTCTCAAGGAGCTACTACAGAAGCTCCACAAGGTCCTTTAGGAAGATTAATCTCACAGGAATTCATAGGATGGGTAGAATTGAGAGAAATTGAAGACACAAAACCAAGGATGCAGCTACCCCACAGCTATCCTGATATGATGTGGTAAAGACCAGAATTAGGGTGCTGGTAAGAGGAAGAGGGAAGTAAGGGGTGGATACTTGGCTTATTTTTTTCCTTTTCTTTTCTTTTAAGATTTTATTTATTTATTTGAGAGAGAGTGCACGCATGTGAGCAGGGAGAGGGACAGAGGGAGAGAGAATCTCAAGCAGACTCCGTGCTGAGTGTGGGCTGGCCATGGGCCTCCATCTCATCACCCTGAGATCATGACCTGAGCCGAAACCAAAAGTTGGCCACTCAACTGACTGAGCCACCCAGGTGCCCCAAAACTTGGCTTATTATGAAATCGGCAGTAAATAACTTGATACAGAGAATGAGGGAGATGGAAGGGACAAAGTTAAATCCTGTAGTTTGCTACCTCCTGACTTTGTTAGCTCCTGTTTTTGCAAATGTGTTTCAATCATGTTTCCCTCATCTAAGGTTATTACTCTGTGCTGTGCTGAGTCTTTTAAGGGATCAGTGATGGAGTCACAATCCTCCTCTGTTACAACTAAGCAGCCGATGAGTTAGTTGACTAGGGCTTGGGGTGACGATTGGGGACAGTAGATGTAGTTTTACAATTGATAGTGAATTTTTATAGTTAATTGTGAAATTTTTGCCTGGGGGAGGAGAGGGGTCCACACTGAATTATCCCTTTAAAAAAAAACCCAGAAAGGTGTGCCATGCAAATGACTTCCACTGTAATGTGAAGTTATGGGGGTCCAGCTCTGTACAGTTAAATATTACTAATGCAAATTTTACTGTTACATTTGCAAGAAAGTAGGACAGACCTATTGTTCATTGAGAAATTGCATGTGAAAAAATACAGAGACCCAAGGATCAGCAGCAATCATGCTTTCAGTGCTATATGTAAAGCAATAAGATGGTTTAACTTTGTAAAGTAAATCCTTCATTGTGAAGGGCTCGGTATCTTTCTTTACATTTTCCATCAGTTGAGAAATAAAACTTTTTCTCTCAGCATGATATTGACAGAAAGCTTTAGGTTTGTAAAGCTATTTAGTTAAACTTCATGTTAAAATACTTTCTCAGTGTGCTTTTTTCTTATTAAAAGTCATTTTCTAAAGAGACAATTTGTATCTTACTACAAGCTATTTGTATTACCAACTATTTTATAAGGTTATGCAAAGCTGATATCATACTTGGACCCTTTGAAATAACACATATTTTTTTGCCCTGGCAAACTCATCTCAGATAATCAAGAAATGTAGTTGTCTTTATGTCAATTTTCAAGAAAGAATTTGAATGGCATTCTAAGCTAGTGGTATTTATTCTATCTGTGGCTAAATGCTACATGTGTTTAACTCAACCTGAGATTAAAAATCAAAGGAGTTTTGATGTTCTTTATCTTTTTTCATCTGCTTTGAGTTTAACATATCTTTCTGAACAAAGCCATTTTTGTAAAGGATACTAAGTTTTGTTTGGGCCACCTTCTCAACTGCAAGTGTACTCAATGGATCTAAATGCAAGGTTATGCTCCCTGGACTAATTGATATATAAACAGAAGACAGATGGTGTAGAGATGACTCTGATGATAATTCATTTTTCAGCTAGTCATGAGGATATTTTGATTACAGTGTGTTTAAGTAATTATAACACAGTCTGCATGTTAGTCTTGCTGAGAAGGGAGCACATGGAAAACAAGTTACGTGTTACCCACGCCTAACAAAGGGTGCACTGTAGCATAATGATTTTAATTCCTAATGCTAGATTAGGACTGGAGGAGTTTAAAATATGTCATGCAGTAAGGTAAGTCAATTAAACGTAGACCAAATAAAAAAGGTAACTTCACAGTTTTGAGGCATAAATATTTGTTTTGGAAAGTATATAGATGTTACTATATGAAAGAAACCAGTATTTTGACATTTAGGTAACAGTCTGTGTACAGCTAATTAAAAAATTACATGGCTTGATTTTAAGTTTATGTGAATCGTAACTATCACGGACCTTGCTTTCTGTGTCATGAATTTAAAACTGAAATCAGAGATCTGGCAGTTCAGTAGCACATTCTATTCCTGCTGTTGTTAAAGGTTTTTTTAAGTAGGCTCCACGCCCAGCGTGGAGACCAACATGGGGCCTGACCGCAGGACCCTGAGATCAAGAACTGAGCTGAAACCCAAAGTCAGCCGCTTAACCGACTGAGCCACCCAGGCTCTCCTGCTTTTGTTGAAGTTTTGAAAGAAATTCTAGGGGCGCCTAGGTGGCACTCAGATGGTTAAGCATCTGCCTTCAGCTCAGCCCGTGTTGGGCTCCCGGCTCAGCAGGGAGTCTGCTTCTCCCTCTCCCTCTGCCTCTCCCCCTGCTCATACTCTAACTTTCCGTCTCAAATGAATGAATAAAATCTTTAAAAAAAAAAAAAATCTAAGCAAATGTCAAAAGGAGATAAAATAGAATTGTGTGGATAGATAGGCCATTTAAATTTTCATTTCTACATACTAATTACACTTTATCTTTTTTTGGTCTCACAATAGGATAATTGATCGCTTAGATGGAGTTCGTTTGTTGTGGTCCCTGCTGAAAAATCCTCACCCACACGTGAAGGCCAGTGCAGCTTGGGCCCTCTGTCCCTGCATCCAAAATGCTAAGGTAAGAACAGACTATAAATCAATCCCTTCTAGAATCTCTAATACTATATTGAATAATGTCATCACAGTCGCTAATTGCTTTTGACTTACTTTTGGTCCAACTTATCTGGTAGAAAAGAGTGCTGAATGTTTGTACCAAAATAATTTTTGAGCAATGACTTTTCCTGGTTAGTTTTTAAATGCCAAATGAAACTAGGCTCAGGTGGCAGTGCTTAGCAAGTTCTACCTGGCTGGTGCAATTGAAACAGGTATGCCAGGTAAGTCAAGAGGAAGATAAGTTGACTGTTCTTATCTCTTGGGTAATAAGAAAATTGTCTGTATTTACTTGCTACTCTAAGAAGCATAAAATTGCTTCTATCTTATTTATATAACCTGAAATATGACAGTGAAAGATCACCAAGTTCTTTGTTACCTTGAAAAAGTAAAATAATTTCATGAATCCCACTTTTTTTTATCAATAAAGACTGGATATAAAACCCATAAATAAAAATTTTACATGACAAAAAAAAAAGACTGAACTGGAAGAATTTTAGCTCCTCATTTGTAAATTTTGTTATTTTATATAAAGATCTCTTTTCAGCCTATTCCTATTTTCTTAAAATTTTTTTCTATTGCTTTAGAGATTGCCTTTTCAGATCCTTGTTGCTAGAGATATTTTTCTCTGTTGAATATTTTTATTTAAAGGATTTTACTCCTATAATAAACTTAACATGACTCTAAATATCATCCTAAATATTTGTGACTAGAAATAATCTTTTGTAAAAAGTGAATAGTGATGTGTACTAATAATAGAGGAGACCTATTACAAACTGGTCAATAGAACCATTTTTTTATAGCAGCAAAATAAATATATAAAACATAACAATATTTTATAACAAAAAATAAAAACACCTCAAATGTCAACCTACAGGAAAATGGACAATAGGATGATACTATGGTCATATAATATCATACAATGCAGCAGTGAAAAACAAATGTATTTCAGTAATGTATTCATCAATATCAATACACCTCATAAACATATTGAGCAAAAATACCAAGTTTCAGAAGTAGATGTATAATGTAATTCCTGTTCTATATAATAAGGTCCACAGAAATTTGTAAAATGTAAAATTTAAATGATATTATTTAGGGACCAAGGAAGAGCTCACTAAGGAAATATCACTACATATCCTTAAAGGATATGTAGTTCAGTTACCTGAACTAATCAGCCCAGTCCTTCACTCATAAATATGAACAACAAAGGATCACCAAATATTTAAGGAAGACTAATGGCATTTGAGACAAGCCAGTATTGATAAGTAGAATTAACTTCAGAGGAAACAGAGATAATGTAAGGAACAGAATATAATATGAAATTTTAAAAATTTGTATCTTCAGAATGACCCAAGGGGAATACTATATCCAAAATGGCTGTTATTAAAAAAAGGTCATTCATAGATTAACAAAGACTTTTTGGAAATTAAATATATATTTGGTGGGGCACCTGGGTGGTGCAGTCAGTTGATCATCCAGCTCTTGATTTCGGCTTAAGTCATGATCTCAGGGTCCTGGGATCAAGCCCCGCATCAAGTTCCATGCTTGGTGGGAAGTCTGCTTGAGGATTCTCTCTCTGTCCCTCTCCCTTGCCCCTCCCCCCAATAAATAAATAAATAAATCTTAAAAATATATGTATTTGGCTAGACAATAAATTTAACAGAAGAGACAAATAGTAGATATGACTGAGTAATTATCTGAAAGATAAAGTCTAGTAAATAAGAATGCAAAATAGAAGTAAAAAGAAAATAGCAGGTGGGGGGAGGTTTGAAAAAAAATAGCACAAGAAAATACATGAAAGGAAAGAGAGCAACTGAAAGGAAGAAAAATCATCGTTAAAAAAAAAAAAAAGTGGGAAGGTTCTGTAAATTGAAGAGTTGAAGAAAGATTCTAGTCTTCAGATTAAAAAGATCCACTTAGTGCCAAGCAGGAAAAACAAAGAAAGTTACCTATACCTTGACATAAATTCAAATTTGATGTTTCCAGAAAATTAAAGGAAAGGAAAAAGTTACATAAGAACAAGGATCACACCAGTATTAGACTTAACATCATTCACAATAAATTGTAAAAGAAAATGGAACAAATCCTTTACTGTCTTCAGAGGAAAGTATTTCCATCCTGGAATTCTATATCCTATAAAAACTAGCATTCAAGTGAGTGTGGAGTAAGGACAGAATAAAGACATTTTTCTTTCAGAAATGTCAAGACTCAGGAAGCTTATTCCCCATAAACCTTTTCTGGAAAAAAAAAAAAGTTTAGACTATTTTCCAGCAAAACAAAAGATTTTAAAAAAGAGAATAACATTAGTTATAGAAACAATTACTCCCTGGAATTTATAGTTAAATATAGTTTGTGTTGATAATATGGCTCTCAAATTTTATAAAATTTTTAAGAAAGAATTTAAAAGTAATAGCATAAAATAAAATTAAAAGCAGATAGTATTATCACAGTTAACAGTCTGAATCTAAACTGCCAGATGATTCCACAGGTAAACACATACTAAAAGGTCTTTACTTTTCCTGGGGAAGGATGTTATAGATACTGGTTCATTCTCAATCATCATCAAAAATATAAATTTAAATACAGAATTTAATTCTGTTTCATCGATGAGATACCATTTCGTGTATAGATAACATTTCTACATAGTGCTGTTATTACGTGTAAATTGTGTCCTTTATTCACATGGATTTTAACTACAAATCTGCCTATTTATCTATTACTAGCTGTTATAAGACATTCTGTAAGAGACATTCCAATATTTTCATTTTCATTATTCCTGCCCAGGATTTCTCTCCTGAATATCTGACAATGCTAGCAACCTAAACTGAACCACACTCAAACTAAACACAGCCCAATATGTTTGTCAGTTAGCCCTTGGCCCCAAGGCCTCCACTAGATCCAAGCCTCCATAAAGAACTCCAACTTGCTCCATTTCTGATGAACCTTACCTACCCTCTGCACATTCTATACTCCTACCACCTTAGTGTCTTTAAACTGTTCTCAAGAAAAGGAAACCTCAGCCGCCATCGTATCGTTCCTGAGGGAAAAGCAGATGCGTGATATCTGCTTGTTCACTACTCTTACCAAGAACTACACTCCTCCTCTATATGCATTATCATTTAGGTAACACAAGTGTTTGAAGAATTTTAAACAAGGAAGTGATGTGAGCAGATTAGTTAATTAGAAGATATGAGTGGGTGATTAATTAGGCTTGTGCAGTGGTTCAGGTGAAAATAATTAGAATCTGACCTAACACAGTGGCAGTGTGGGCAAAGAGGAAGAGTCAGTATAAAAAATAATTGCAGGGGGCGCCTGGGTGGCTCAGATGGTTGAGCGTCTGCCTTCGGCTCAGGTCATGATCCCAGGGTCCTGGATCGAGTCCCACATCGGGCTCCCTGCTAGGTGGGGAGCCTGCTTCTCCCTCTGCCTCTCTCTCTCTCTCTCTGACTCTCAGGAATAAATAAATAAAACATTTAAAATAAATAAAATAAAATAAAAAATAATTGCAGGGGCGCCTGGATGGTTCAATTGGTTAAGCGTCTGACTCTTGATTTCGGCTCAGGTCATGATCTCAGGGTTGTGAGATCAACCGCGCTGGGCATGGAGCCTGCTTAAGATTCTCTCTCTCCCTCTCCTTCTGCCCTTCCCCCACTCTCTTTCTCTAAAAAAAAAAAGAAAGAAAGAAAAGAAATACTTGCAAAGTAGTTGCAGATATTGGTGAGTGATTGGATGTTGGCTGTGAGAAGGAGGTCAAGAGAGAGTTTGAATTTTTTTTGTTTTTGTATTTTAACTTTGAAAACTAAGAAATAGTAACTTTACAAAACATGAGAAGAACACGATGTCAGGCAAAGATGGTGGATTTGCTTTCATCCAGGTAGAGATATCCAGTCATTTGAGTATATGAACCTGGGTATCTGGAAAGAACTCAGGACTGGAGATGGATATGTGAGAATTACCAGCATGTCAGAAGTAGCTGAAGTCTGAAGAATAAAGGAAAGGCAGAGGGTGGGGAGTGAGAAGAGAAGGGCAAAGAGAAGTCATACAAGACTAAGGTAGAAGACTAAGATAGATTATAATCATGGAGGGTGACAAGAAAGGCAAGAAAGGAAACACATTCAAGAAGGGGGGGGTCATATTCAATAATATCATATGCCCCTAGGAGGTCATTTACCTTTGAAATTGAAATGAGTACATTCAATATGAAAAATAGGTGGTCATTGTTCATAGACATTTTAATTGAGAAGAGAGAATTTAAGTCAGATGGCAGTGGGGTAAGAAATTAATTAAGGGGAGAAACATATAAAGAGGGTTAGTAGTTCTTACTAGAAGTTTAGCTGTTAGGAGACAGTATGAAGTCCAGATACCTCAGGTTTAAGGGAATGACTAATAAGGGAAAGGTATGAGAGAGAGGGAGAGGGTATGTGTGTAGCAGATGTAGGAAGGGAGTGAGGAAAGGAGGGAGGGAGGGAGGGAAGGAAGGAAGGAATAGCTCTAACTATTCCTTAATTTTACAAGCACATTGCTCTGAGTAGTGTAAAAAACTTGTGGAGTGCCAACCAAAAGGACACTTCTAGATGCATAATTCCTAAAAGTGAGTCCACTGAGAGCAAGCCACAACTTCTGGTAAGAAATACTGAAAAAGGCAACTTGTTATTTCATCCAGATGACACACACATAGCCAATCTCCTGTCTGTCTATCTATCATCATTGAATTTAAAAGTCAGAAAATTATCAAAAGGATCTGAATTAATACCCTTATCTAAATTGAAAAAATTGAAGTCAGACTTTTCCTAGCTGACAGTAAGTATAATTTGGCTGATTATTTCAACAACGAGGACTGGTATTTCTGATTAGTAATATAGAAGACATATCCATAAATTGAATTAACTAAATATTCAGAGTAAAAATTTTGATGACATATATATCAGAAAATATATCTTCTAGGACTTAATTTATGGTGAACATTTTTAGATGTCAATTTGTAATAGATGGATACATA
>NC_138373.1:58313763-58344106 GCF_054177405.1 Leptonychotes weddellii | reverse complement strand
TTTTTTTTTAACATATAATGTGTTACTTGTTTCAGAGGTACAGGTCTGTGATTCAACAGACTTACTCAATTCACAGCGCTCACCATAGCACATAAACTGAGGGTTCTAGAGGGGAGGGGGTGGGGGGGATGGGTGAGCCTGGTGATGGGTAATAAAGAGGGCATGTACTGCATGGAGCACTGGGTATTATATGCAAACAATGAATCATGGAACACTACATCAAAAACTAATGATGTAATGTATGGTGATTAACATAACATAATAATAAAAAAAAAGAAAGAAAATAGCTGATTTGCAAGGCTCTTGTCTTTTTGAAAAATCCTATTTTCTAGGATCAGAAGGTAAATGAATATTATATTGGTCTCTCTCCTTGCATCTTTTTTTTTTTAAAGATTTTATTTATTTATTTGAGAGAGAGAGAATGAGAGAGAGCACATGAAAGGGGGGAGAGTCAGAGGGAGAAGCACACTCCCTGCCGAGCAGGGAGCCCGATGCGGGACTCGATCCAGGGACTCCAGGATCATGACCTGAGCCGAAGGCAGTCGCTTAACCAACTGAGCCACCCAGGCACCCTCTCCTTGTATCTTTATAGAACAAAACTCATCTTCCCAAGGTAGAAGTGATAGAGTACAGTGATAGAGTACAAAAGAAGTCATGTGCTCAGAAAGGCAAAAGGAAGAAACTACATTTATAATATTGAAAAATAGCATCTCATTATATATACAGATCCCAATCCACGGTTTAAGACAGCTCTATCTAATAGAACTTTCTGTGATGATGGGAATGTATTCTTCAGATATGGTAACCATTAGCCTCCTGTGGCTATTGAGCACTTGAAATGTGACTAGTATGACTAAGGAACTGAATGTTTAATTATATTAAGCTTTAACTTAATTAAATTATTCAAATTAACTTTAATTAACTTAAATAGCCACATGTGGCTAGTGGCTATTGTTTAGATAGCCCAAGTCTAAGATATGCAAATAATGGAGGGTTGTTTTCTTTAAGGTGACCCCTGCAAAGAGCTGTAAACCTCAAGATTTACATGATTACATATGGTTACATGCGCACTATGTAAAATTTAGAAAGTGAATAAAGACAATAAGCTTTATGAATTTTTTCCCACAATTAAAAAATGTTTTTTAATTAAAAATAAAAGCCAGGGGAAAAAATTACCCGTAATTTCAGTACTTGGGGCTAACAATCATTAAGAGTTAGACTGGGGTTTTTTCCTTAACAATGAATTGTGAATATCTCTCTTATTCTCTACATATGTCTTTCCATATCCCCGTCTAGTTTTCTTGTCTGTATAGTATTTTGTTGTCTGGCCATATCATAATTTATTTATGCAATTAAATTTCCAGTGTTAAAGAAGAATGAGGTTAGTGAAACAAAAATTTTAATTTGAGCTATTCTAAAATATTCTTTTCACATAGAGAAAATTAAGCTACCTCTGATCCACTGGTAAATCATAGTTACCCAGGGCTTAATCCATGGCTTCCATTAAACAGTTAAGAAGTATGGCCCCTTGAGAGCTTGTTTGGAGGTTCTAGCAGGGAAGCACAGTTACTCGTATACCCTTGACCGAAGAACGGTCCTCCTCTATCGGGTAAGGTCATCCTCTTTGACGGAGTGCGCAGCTTCGGGAGGGATGCACATGGAGTGGTGAGGGAGGAAGGGGACACCCGCCTAGCCAGCCAGATCAGCCGAATCAACCCTGGCGATCAATGGGGTGACAGATGTCGCACACACAGAACACAGGCAGCAACCTCTTCGACCTCTTCCTCTGCCTGCCTTTCCCCCTGCTTGTGCTCTCTCTGTGTCAAATAAATAAATAAAATATTTTAAAAAAAAGTATGGCCCCACAAAAAAGGAGAACAACAGGCCAATATCTCTCATGATTATAGATGCAAAAATCCACAACAAAATACTAACAAATGGAATCCAACAATGTATTTTAAAAAATCATACACCATGATCAAGTGGGATTTATTCCTGGGATGCAAGGATTCACAAAACAATCAATGTGATATGTCACATGAGTAAGAGAAAGGATAAAAACCATATGATCATTTTAATAGATGCTTTTTCACATTCAACAAAGTACAACATCCATTCATGATATAAGGTCTCTACAAAGTAGGTATAGGAACATATCTCAACATAATAAAGTCCTTAAATGAAAAATCCACAGCCAACATCATGCTTATTGGTGAAACACTAAGCACTTTTCCCCTAAGGTTAGGAACAAGACAAGGATGTCCACTATCGCCACTTTTATTCAACATGGTATTGAAAGTCTTAGCACAGCAGTTAGACAACATAAAGAAATAAAAGGCATCCAAATTTGTAAGAAAGAAGTAAAACTCTCACTATTTGTAGATGACATGATATTATATAGAAAACCCTAACGATTCCACCAAAAAATTACTAGAACTGACAAATGAATTCAGTAAAGCCACAGTATACAAAATCAATGTACAGAAATCTGTTGTATTCCTATACACCAATAATGAAGCAGCAGAAATGAAATTGCACCAAAAACAATAAAATATCTAGGATTAAACTTAACCAAAGAGGTGGAAGACCTGTACTCTGAAAACTGTAAAACACTGATGAAAGAAATTCTAGATGATGCAAAGAAATGGAAAGACATTCCATGCTCATGGATTGGGAGAACAAATATTATTAAAATGTCTATACTACCCAAAGCAATCTACAGATTTAATGCAATCCCTATAAAAATACCAACAGTGTTTTTCACAGAGCTAGAACAACAATCCTAAAATTTATATGGAACCATAAAAGACCTCAAATAGTGAAAGCAATCTTGTAAAATAAAAGCAAAACTGAAGGTATCACAATTCCAGTTTTCAAGTTATATTACAAAGCAGTAGTAATTAAAACAGTATGGTACTGGCACAAAAATAGACACATAGATCAATGCGATAGAACAGAAAACCCAGAAATAAGCCCACAATTATATGGTCAATTAATCTTTGACAAAGGAATGAATATCCTATGGGAAAAAGACAGTCTCTTCAACAAATGGTGTTGGGAAAACTAGACAGCCACATGCAAAAGAATTAAACTGGACCACTTTCTTAGACCATACACAAAAATAAATTCACAATGGATGAAAGACTTATACGTGAGACAGGAAATCATAAAAATTCTTGAAGAGAGTACAGGCAATAATCTGACATCAGCTGTAGCAGCATTTTTCCAGATATTTCTCCTAAGGCAAGGGAAATAAAAGCAAAAATAAACTTTGGGGATTATATCAAAATAAAAATTTTCTGCCCAGCAAAGGAAACAATCAACAAAACTAAAAGGCCACCTACAGAATGGGAACAGATATTTGCAAATGACATATCTGATAAAGGGTTAGTATCTAAAATATAAAAGAACTGATACAACTCAATACCCAAAAACCAAATAATCCAATTAAAAATGGGCAGAAGACATGGACATTTCTCCAAGACAGACAAATGGCCAATAGATACATGAAAAGATGCTCCATATCACTCATCATCAGGGACATGTAAATCAAAACTACAATGAGATATAATCTCATACCTATCAGAATGGCTAAAATCAAAAACACAAGAAACAATAGGTATTGGTGAGGATGTGGAGAAAGAGGAACCTTCTTGTGCTTTTGGTGGGAATGGAAACTGGTGCAGCCACTGTGGAAAACTGGAATATTTTTTTCCTCAAAAAATTAAAAATAGAACTACCTTACAATCCAGTAATTGCACTACTATTTACCCCCAAAATACAAAAACACTAATTCAAAGGGATGCATGCACCCCTATGTTTATAGCAGAATTATTTACAACAGCCAAACTATTGGAAACAGCCCAAGTATCCATTGATAGATGAATGGATAAAGAAGATGTGGTGTATATATACAATGGAATATTACTCAGCCATGAAAAGAATAAAACCTTTCCATTTGCAACAACATGGATGGAGCTAGAGAGTGTAATGCTAAGTGAAATAAGTCAATCAGAGAAAGACAAATACCATATGATTTCACTCATATGTAGAATTTAAGAAATAAATTAGCAAAGGAAAAAGAGAGACCAAGAAACAGATTCTTAACTACAGAGAACTGATAGTTACCAAAAGGGAGATGGGGGGGGATGGAGGAAATAGAGGATGGGGATTAAAGAGTACACTTACTATGATGAACACCTGGTATTCTGTGGAAGTGTTAAATCTATATTTTGCACTTGAAACTAATATTATACTGTATGTTAACTAACTGGAATTTAAATAAAAACTTAAAATGATAGGGGCGCCTGGGTGGCTCAGATGGTTAAGCGTCTGCCTTCGGCTCAGGTCATTATCCCAGGGTCCTGGGATCGAGCCCTACATCGGCTCCTGGCTCAGCAGGGAGCCTGCTTCTCCTTCTCCCTCTGCCTCTCTCCCTGCTCATGCTCTCTCTCTCTCTCTCTCTGTATCTCTGTGTCTCAAATGAATAAATAAAATCTTTTAAAAAAAAAACTTAAAATGATAAAAAAAAATAAGTAGATGATAACAAAAGAAGAAGAAGAAGTATGGCCCCATAGATTAATTTGGCCAGAGACTTTCTTTAGCTAACATGATCATTCCAGAGATGTGTCCCTCTGGGACTTTCAACTCTTCATCCAGATTTATGTTGTAAAGCAGGTTACATAGTACTTACGTCTTTACACACTAGACTGTCATTCTGTTTTCACCAAACCATAATTATTTATATGTATGTAACCTATAACTTTTCACATGCATCATCTCAATTAACTGCACAACCAATTATTTTTGCTTCTGAGGAAACTAAGTCATCAGAATATTTAATTACTTGCTCAAGATCACATAACTAGAATGGTAACTGAGATACGATATGACCCAGTTCCAACCCCATATCCTTTGCTATGGTTCCACCACAAAATAGCCGCCACCCACATCAACAAGCAAGTCTCTGCAGTTTTCATTTCTAAGCTTTTTCTGGGCGATTCCTTTGTGAAGAAAAGTCCCATTGCTCCAGAAAATACGGGATTTCCTAAAAGTCTTAGGGCTGTTTTAAGCTTTGAGAACCTCAAAATGTAAATCCTGCAAGCCTAAAAAATATCACTTAGTGTACTAATTTCGGAGGATATTTTAAAAGTATTTTTGGTGTACCATATGGTGGGGTACCATTACGTTGATAAAGAGGGGCACTGTGCATGTGTGGGGACAGGGGATATGGGAAACCTTAGTACCTTCTGCTCAGTTTTTCTGTGAGCCTAAAACTGTTCTAAATAATAGAGTATGTTTAAAAAAAGAAGCTTTAAAAATCATTTGAAATTTTCATTATTTAACTCTCTGACCCTTGTTTGGTTTTGGAAACTTTGAAGTAAAATTTTACCTTCAGGGTTTAGTTTCCATCAGTATTTGCATCTTCCGTGAGAGAAACTAAAAAATTAAAATTAAAAAAAAAATGTGCTTTTCAAAATTCACAAAACTAAACCATTGAAAATGAAACACATATAATTGAATTTTCAATCTTGAAGCATTTATACTTCTGAAACAATTACAGTGTAAACCACACTAGGACATTTGGGTCTTGCTATATTGATTTTAGTAAGCTTTCAACAATGTTTATTTTATTTTATTTATATTTTATTGAGTAATCCTTTTTCCCACACTAAATCTAATCATTCAAATCCATGAATTGTTGATCTTTGTTTTTTCAATGCTTATACCAAAAATTAATCACAAATCAAGAATAGAAAAGGCTTTGTTTTGGTTTTGATTCCATTCTTAACCTATGACATAGGAACCTGGGGGTTGAGTAAGTTTTGTGTTTTTTTTTTAAAGATTTTATTATTTATTTGACAGAGAGAGACACAGTGAGAGAGGGAACACAAGCAGGGGGAGAGGGAGAGGGAGAAGCAGGCTTCCCGCGGAGCAGGGAGCCTGATGCGGTGCTCCATCCCAGGACTGTGGGATCATGACCTGAGCTGAAGGCAGATGCTTAACGACTGAGCCACCAGGCGCCCCTGAATAAGTTTTTATCCGTTTCATGCATGTATTATACTTAAGGAGGTACAACATCTTCTGTTACTTCCGTTGGCTGCCTTAAGTCAGTGTGAAAGACAGCCCCAGAATATAAAATGATGCCTGAGCAGAATATGTTGTAGTATTAATAATTAGTAAATGGACCAGGTTTATACTTCTTAATCATTTAAAGTTTTCATTTTGCCTTGAAGAGTTTTGTGACAATACATGAATAAAATAAAATTAAAAGCTAAAATCAATATAATTAATATAATATTAAAAGTAGCAGTGATTTTATTTAATTTCTGGGCATATCAAATAATTAATTCAACAACATTATTTAGCACTATTTGCCAAACCCTTTGTAGGTACACATTACATTTTGTATACCTTTTTTTTATCATCTTAACATAAATGCATAACATTTATGCAATTAAGTTTCCAGTGTTAAAATACAGAATGAGGTTAAACAAAAACAATTGAGCCTTTCTAGAATGTTCTTTCACATAGGGAGAGAAAGTAAAGTTACCTCTGATCTATTGGTAGAAATTCAAACATAGTAGCTCAGGGAAGTATTTTGTAATTGACATTGTGTCATAAGTTAAAGGGCAGTGTTTTCCTTGGTGGTATGTAAAATAATGGGGCATTTTACAATCAACTGCCTTTTGGATTAGCTGAAATAACATGGGTAAAGATACTTGTAAATGTCTATATGCATGGAGGGAAGTTATGTGTACTTGGAACTCTTGGGGTCTCATGTGTCTTATTTTTTATCACCATCCAAAATTTATCCCACTCGATGATATTCAATTTAGCATTTTCAAGTAGCAGTTTGGATATGCTATTGTCTTTAGGTGAATTAAAATTGTTTTCTAATGAGATTGTAAGTTCTGAAGGAGAGTAAAGGCAGGAAACATTTTTTTAATATGCTGGGCATCCAGCTTACAGTAAAATAATGGAACCAGAAGAGATCTTGCCAGATATTTTGGTCCATTCTTCCCTCCTCCTCCCCCACGCCGCCCCTTTTCAGGTAAGTTAATGACTCAACTTTCGCGGAAAGATTGCCTTTTATTTTGTAAGAAAGGATTTCCACATTTTTTTCACATAAGATGTTTTGCAAGTCATTTAGGCTGATTAACTTATGAATGATAGGATTTGGCACCATTCTGAAATAAAGAACTTATTTGTCTGGATTAACAGCACTGACAGAAATGCTGCAGAAATCAGCCATTGTCAATTATAGCTCAGAGCAACACAAATGGGAAGAGAGCACAAGCCAAGCCTTCAGACAAGTTATGGCTATTTCAGGGTCCCTGCCACGTCTGTCAGGCATCATGAAACCTAAGCACACTGTTTGAGTCCATGTGGAATGGATATGGTGAAATGTCAACTGTTCAAAACAGATGTTATCCATTTTTTATATTTTTAACAGCATGTGTATTAGAACACAGTTTCAGATCTATCTGTTAAGAAAATGAGACGTGAAAATCAGTTCTAGTGAATGTATTGCATCTTTTCTCGCAAAGGAATATTTAAAGCTACCTCTCAGTGAATGAGCTGGGTAGCAACATACTTTGGTACTGAATTGTGGGATCGCTGAGACAAAGATTCATAATGTACTTTTGCATTGCAGCTGCATTATAGTTGTTAGATGCATAAAACAAATGGAATGTGAAATCTTCACGGTAAGGAGGACTGACACTTTCACCAGCACACCAGTGTCTTAATCAGAAAGCATAAAATCGTCCTTCATTTTTGAGAAAGTCAGTATAAAATAGTTTTTGATAGCTTCTCAGTGGTAAAGAAAATGTGCTTGGTGAAAAAGGTATGTTTGGTGAGCTTAATAATTATTTGTCCATTCTCTATATGACTGGAAAATCAGAATGTGAAATATGAATCTGTTTTATGGTCATATATAAAACTTGAAAGACTACCTAAGACAGAAAGTAAGCATCTTCCATCAGAAAACTACCTAGTGTTCTTCAGTCTATCGAGAACTGAGGAACTAAAGTGAACTAACCAAAAAAATTCACTGCATATTTTTTTAAGTCATTTTATTTAACAGTGTACCATTTCGAGGCGAGTTTTTTGTGTGAGGCTTAAGGAAAGTTAGTTGTTGGGTTTTTTTCCACTTAAGCTTGCCACAAAGGATAGAGAGCCTAATGACCTCTATAGTGATGTTATTTAGTAAATTTCATGAGCCACAAGTATGGTTTCAGACAATCAAGTATTTTGTGAAAAGTGTGAGAGATTTGTAAATGGAAGTGAAAAGCTGTTCCTTTCAAGCTGAATGATCAAACACATTTTTGGAGAAAAACAGTGGTTGAACAGGTGTTCAGTATTACGAACTTGTGATATAAAGAATGCAACAGCTGAGTCTGGCAAAAATCCATGCATTAAATTCTTTGTTCTTACGAAGCAAAACTCTGCTGCAAAAAGTCAACTCAAATTTGTGCTCTATGAACAATAAGGTATTGAAAAATACAGAAACTTATATAAAGAATATATAATTGGTCCGTCACTTCTACTTTCTTGTCTCTTACCAACATTTATAAGAATCATTTTCTTTCTTAACATATCATTGCATTTTTATGTTATTTCTTTTTTTGAATGTTGCAAGATAGTATTTGATTTTCTTAATTCTGCTTCTTTTCAGTAATGGTTAAAAAGTTTTTAGTAAGAAAAAAATAGACATTTAAACATGTTTGTTTGCCTTTTTATAAGGCAAATTTATATTAAAACTTTATATTATAACCACCACTTATGAATTAGATAGGAACCAGGTATTCACATTTTAGAATAAATACTCTGCATGTATAGTAAGGCAGTTGTAGAATTAGGAAGAACACTCAATCTGTCTTCCAAATCAGTAATATATCCATGAGATCATTTGGCTTTGTAACTTTCTTAAACTTAATTTTGCTACTTGTTTAGAAAATAATGTCTGGTTCTGAATTTTGATCTTGGAGGAAAATAATTGCTAGTCATTTCAAAACCAGTGGCCTAAGGATCTCTTCCAAGCAGAGTAGCTAAGCAGAGACATTTGAGAGTGATTCCCCAAAAGAGAAGAGAAAAAGTTACTTTCTGTGAGGTTGGAATACATGCTTAGGCAATTTTAGCCAGGAATGTTGAGCCCTGAGTGTGGATGAGGCCAGCTTCCTGACTCCAGGTGTGACAGAACACAGCTGATCAAACAGGACAGAAATCTGACATCACTCTCTGTTTAACTTCAGCAGTCCAATGACCCATGCCCAATCAGGAAGCCAAAGAGAAGCTGGAGAAGGCATGTAGAGGGGTACAGTTTCATACTAAGAATACTGCCATAAACATGGTTTATGAGCTTTGATTTGGTCATGTTTGGGCCCTAGAATGTATAGTTGTCCAACAGTGTGCCTAACAGGCTACATAGTTTATTAAAAAATTTTAAACCTTTTGAAAATGTGACCCTGCCTAGTTGGGGTCTGCTACCATTTTTAAGTCATCAAATAGTTCAAAGTATACTCATCTGGCCCCCAGTTCTTAAAATCCTAAAAGATTAAAGTGAACTGTATTACAGAGATTTTTTCTGTATGCCAGATTTTCAAGTGGGAACATGAAGGACCAAAACAATAGTGAGGGTGTTAAACAGCTCATCTTCAGACTACAGCTAGAAGGACCACCATCTAAGGTCAAATCTGTTGCTTTCACCTGGATTCTTCTCTTGCGCTACTATTGCTCTCCCATTCCATGTGCTTCTCAGACCCTACTACTCCAAAAAGCAATGCAGGTTGCTAGTCTAGGAAGGGATGGAATTGACAGAAGGGAAAGGTACAACCAAAGGTACAGCCTTTTAAAAAAATTTAAATTTTAGTTAGTTAACACACAGTGCAATATTGGTTTCAGGAGTAGAATTCAGTGATTCATCACTACATACAACACCCAGTGCTCATCACAGTAAGTGCCCTCTTTAATTCCCATCACCCATCTAGCCCATCCCCCACCCGCATCCAATTGGCTCTCTATCGTTAAGAGTCTCTTATGGCTTTCCCTCTCTCCTCTTTTTTCCCCCTTCCCATATGTTCATCTACTTTCTTAAATTCCACATATGAGTGAGATCATATGGCATTTGTCTTTCTCTGACTGACTTATTTCACTTAGCATAATACACTCTAGCTCTACCCACATCATTGCAAAGGGCAAGTTTTCATTCTTTCTGATGGCTGAGTAATATTCCATTGTGTATATATATATATATATATATATATATATATATATACACACACCACATCTTTATCCAGTCATCAGTCGATGGACATTTGGTCTCCCTCCATAGTTTGGCTATTGTTGAAAATGCTGATGGATAGCTTATTCTAAACAGGTATGTACAAAATCATGCCAACAATTAGCTATTTGTGAAACCATTTGACCATCTTATTTTGAAAGTACAGTTATTAATTACTAGTTACTTTATTAAATAATCTCATCCATTAAGTTGATTATATCATTATGTCCACCTCAGCCATGAACTCCCAGGATCACATTGTACTTTGTTGCCATCAGAAACTGTACCATCTCAAAATTCACTGACTCAGACATTTAACTGAGACCCAAGTTTCTAGTCACAAGGTTACATCCCTCCATTTCTCTAGACACACATCTTCATATAAGAAGTAGCCATAGGCAGTAGTTAGTAGTAATGTTTTCCTGCCTCCTTTCATGAATGTGGAAGCCCTTGTGTAACCCTATTTTTAAGAAGTGAAATAGATTTGGGTCCCGTGCCTGGAATACTTTTATTATTCTGCTTCTAGACATGAACTCAGCATGCTCATAACTTAGCTTCATTGTCCTTTGGATTCTTTCTCCTAGGATTTTTATAGTTCAGGTCTTACATTTAGGTCCTTAATCCATTCTGAGTTAATTTTTTTAATATGGTAAAAGTAAGGGTCCAACTTCATTCTTTTTGCATGTGGATATCCAATTTTCACAACACTATTTGTTGAAAAACTGTCCTTTCCCCCATTGAATGGTCCTGTCAAAAACCATTCGACAAAATAAATACCCAAGGGTTTATGTCTGGGTCTCTATCCTATTCCATTGGTCTACATGTCTGTTTATAAGTCAGTACCTCACTCTTCTAATTACCATTGCTTTGTAGTAAGTTTTGAAATGAGGACGTCTGAGGAGTCCAACTTTGTTTTTCTTTTTCAAGATCATATTGGCGGTTCAGAGTCCCCTGAGATTCCATGTGAATTTTAGGATGAATTTATTTATTTCTGCAAAAAAATTATCGGGATTTTGATAGTGATTGCATTGAATCTATAGATCACTATGGGTAGCACTGACATCCAAACAATATTAAATCTTCCAATCTGTGAACACGGATATCTTTACATTTATTTGTGTCTAATTTCTTTACCCATGTTGTATAGTTTTCATTGTACAAATCTTTTACCTCTTTGGCTTCAAGTTCATTCCTAAGTATTTCATTCTTTAGATGCTATTTTAATTGGCACTGTTTTCTTAATTTCCATTTCACATTGTTCATTATTAGTATATAAAAACACAGTGGATTTTTGCATGTTGATTTTGTGACCTACGACGTGGCTGAATTCAGTTATTCTACCAGTTTATTCTAAAATTTAGGGCTTTCTACATATAGGATCATGTCATTTGTGAACAGAGATAATTTTTTTCTTCCGTTCCAATTTGGATTTTAAAATTCTTTTTCTTGGGGTACCTGTGTGGCGAGTTGGTTAAATGTCCAACTCTTGGTTTCAGCTCAGGTCGTGATTTCAGAATCGGGAGATCAAGCCCCTCGCGGGGCTCAGCACGGAGTCTGCTAGAGATTCTCTCCCTCTTCCTCTGCCCCCCCATACGCACACACTCTCTCTCTTTCTCTCTCTAAAATAAATCAATAAATCTTTAAAAAAATAAAATTTCTTTTTCTTTTCTAACTGGACTTAGGAAGTCCAATTGGCTAGGACTTCCAGTACAATGTCAAATAGAAGTGGTGAAAGCAGGCATACTGGTGTTGCTCCTGATCTTGGAGGGAAAATTTCAGTCTTTCATCATTGATGATGATATGAGCTGTAAGTTTTTTCTATGTGGCTTTCATTATGTTGAAATAGTTTCCTTCTATTCTGAATTTGTTGAGTTTTTTTTTAAAAAATCATGTACAGGTGTGACATTGGGGTTACTCAGTCAGTTAAGCGTCTGCTTTCAGCTGAGGTCATGATCCCAGGGTCCTGGGATCGAAGCCCACATTGGGCTCCCTGCTAAGCGGGAAGCCTGCTTCTCCCTCTGCCTGCTCCTTCCCCTGCTTGTGCTCTCTCACTCTCTCTGACAAATTAAATAAATAAAGGGTATTTGATTTTGTTAAATGCTTTTTGTACATCAACTGACATGCTCTTATGGATTTTTACCTTCATTCTCTTAATGTGATATATTGCACTTACTGATTTTCTTATGTTGAACTATCCATACATTCTAGGAATAAATCCCATTTTGTCATGGTGTATAATCCTATTCAATTTGGTTTGCTAGCACTTTGTTGGGAATTTTTACATCAATATTCACAAGCAATACTGGTCTACAGATTTATTTTTATGTAGCGTCTGTCTAGCTTTGGTATTAGAATCATGTTGCCCTCATAGACTGAGTTTGAGAATGTTAGCTTTTTAATTCTTTGGAAGAGTTTCAGGAGGATTATTGGTAATTCTTCTTTAAATGTTTTGTGGAATTCACCAGTAATGCCATCTAGTCCTGGGCTTTTATTTGTTGGGAGCTTTTTGATTGCTGTTTCAATTCCCTGGCTAGTTATAGATCTGTTCAAATTTTCTATTTCTTTGTGATCTAGTCTTATTAGGTTATGTGTTTCTAGAAATTTACCCATGTCATCTAGGTTATCCATTTTGTTGGCATACAACTGTGCATAATATTCTCTTACAATCCTCTTTATTTCTGTAGAATTGGTTGTTATATCCCTTCTTTTATTTCTGATCCAAGTTACTTGAGTCTTATTTTTTTTTCTTTGTCAATCCTGCTAAAGGTTGGTCAATTTTATTGATTTTTGAATAGCCAACTCTTGATTTCATATACTTTCTCTATTGTTTTCCTATTTTTTTTCCTGTAGGAAATAGATGTGGTTTCTTCATTAATTCATTGGTTATTAACAGGTGTGTTGTTTAATTTCCACATATTTGTGAATTTTCCAGTTTCCCTTCTGGTGTTGATTTCTATTTTCATTCATTGTGTTTGGAAAACATACTTTGTATGATTTCAATCTTTAAAAAAATATTTAGACTGGTTTTGTGGCCTAAAATATAGTCTATCCTGGATAATGTTTCATGTGTACTTGAGAAAAACGTATATTCTGCTGTTGTTGGGTGGAATGTTTTGAAAGGACTTTTGTATATCCATGTATTTACTTAAATTTGGGATATTTTTAGGCATTATTTATTCAAATAATCTCTCTGCCCCTTTCTCTCTGTTTTCTTCTGTGACTCCCATAATGTCCAAATTGATCTGTCTCTTTTTTTTTTCATTGCTTAGATTCAATAATTTTAAATCACCTGTCTTCAAATTCACTGATTCTTTATTCTGCCTGGTTGAGTCTGTTACTTTATCCCTCTAGTGAAATTTTCAATTCAGCTATTATACTTTTCAGCTCCATAATTTCTATTTGGAGATATATATACACACAAAGATATATAGAGAGAAATTTTATATATATGTTATATATATATAATAATTTATATTTATTATAAATTATAAAGGAAAACACAGAAAATTAAAGGAAATAAGGAAAATGATATAGGAACAAATATGATATCATTTTCCTTATTTCCTTTAATTCTTTGTGTTTTCCTTTAGCTTTTGAACATACTTAAGACAATTGTTTTAAAGTCTTTTCCTGGTAATTCTGACACATTTGTTCCTTCATGATGGTCTGAGGATTTATTTTGTTCCTTTGAATGAACTGTGTTGCTTTGTTCCTTGGTATGTCTTGGGATCTTTTGTTGAAAAGTGGGCATTTGAAAAAATATCCACCTCTCCTAGTATTTCCAGATTGGTTTGGAAGACCTCCCCTAGTTAATAAGATCCTGTCATTCGTATTGGTATCAGCCCAGGGTGAAGGTATAAGGTCTCTTCGGGTCTTTTCTGGGCATGTGTCCTATCTGGGCCTGTGTGTATCCTTTTTAAAAATTCCCCGTGTCATGGCTCTTTTTAAATGTCTTAATTTCTCAGAGTCTCAATCCAGCTTCTCTTTGGAGGCATAGATGTTTTATTATATTCCTCTGCTTGTAATCTCTTGCCCCCATGTATCTGTGAATCTACAGTCCCCCACCCCACAATGCCTGCCACTGCCTTGCATAGTTTTTGCCACCTGAGATCCAGACTCTGCCATAATTTCCTGTCTGAGCTCTGATTCAGGTGTGATAGAAATCTGTCTCTCTTAGGTAGCCCACAGACAGGCTAGGGTGTTTCAAATAATTTCCATTCTGCCTCTTCTGGCCAAGGGAAGGAACTGGGAATTGGTCTGCTTCCTCCTGACCACACTGTGCCATTGTCAGGAACGGGGTGGGACAAGAGAAAGTAAAACTGCCAGGAAATTTCCTGAAGTTTTTATTGTGACTTTTTCTTGCTTCTTTGCTATAGATCTCTGAACTGGTTTCAAGAGCTCCTATAAAGTTATATTAGTTAGTCTATAGTTGTTTATTTAATGTTTCCATGGGGGAGCAAGTGTTTGGAACTTACTTCTGAGTCCACCATCTTGGTAATGTCTCCATGCTTTCTGATGAGAAGTCAGCTGTTACTATTAATGAAGTTTCATGATGAGTCATGTACAGCTTTCAAGCATAGTTTGCAACTTTCAACATTCTCTGTCTTTCACCATTTGACTATGACCTGTCTAGGTGTGTATATCTGAGTTTATCCTACTTGGAATTCATTAAGATACATAAATATGTAGGTTAAAGTTTTACATCAAATTTGAGAAGTGTTTGTCATTATTTCTTCAAATATTCTTTCTGCTCTTTCTCTCTCTCCCCTTTTTCCATATCCCATATATGTAGGATGGTATGCTTGATGGTGTTTTATAGATCTCTGAGGTTGTGTTCATTTTTCTTCATTCATTTTCTTTTGTTTCCTCAGACTGAATAATCTGATTGGCCTAACTACATGTTCACTGAGTCTGTCTTCTGCATGCTCAAATCTGCTGTTGGTCCCATGAAGTGAATTTTCCATTTCAATTATTGTACTTTTCAACTCCAGAATTTCTAATGATTCTTTTTTTATATGTAATTTCAATCTCTCTATTAATATTCCCTACTTCCCAAGATATGGTCTCAAACTTAATTGTTTAGGCAGGGTTACCTTTAGTTCCTGGAACATATTTTAATAGCTGATTTAAAGTCTTTATCTATTAAGGCCAAGATGGTACAGACTTCCTTAGGGTCCAGTTTTATTGACTGTTTTCTTTCCTTGGTTATATTTTTTGGTATACATTCCTCTTTCTTTGTATATCTCATAACTTTTTTGAGAAAGAAACTTAGTATTTTAAATAATATAATGTAGAAACTCTGGAAATCAGATTTTCC
The DNA here is from genome assembly GCF_054177405.1 of Leptonychotes weddellii. Taxonomy (NCBI): domain Eukaryota; kingdom Metazoa; phylum Chordata; class Mammalia; order Carnivora; family Phocidae; genus Leptonychotes; species Leptonychotes weddellii. The sequence continues at coordinate 58,328,504 of NC_138373.1, read as the reverse complement.
CCATCTCAGGGGTTGTATTTTTGCTATTTATTGCTGTTTTTGCTATTGTTTGTTTGTTAGTGAATTTCTTGGACTAATTCTATAATGTCTATATTCTTTGTCAGTGTGACCACTAAGATTTCTGCTCAGTTACCTCACTGATCAGCTAATGAGTTGACAGAGATTTCCTTAAATTCCTTACACCATTAGGTTTCTCATCCTTTGGTGAGGTGTTCTGTTTGTGTTTTATGGCACACATTGGACATTCCAATAGTTTACAACTTTACCCTTCATTTCTACTTGTGTAGAGCCTCAAGGTCAGCCAGAGGTGAGCATTTAGGGCTATCTCAGGTCTTTTCTGACCATGCCATGGTCCTGCACTTACGTGTGGCATTTCAGATCCCTACAAATATGTTGGAGTTTTTCAAAACCCTCTGTGGATATCCCATTTTTAAGATTTTCCTTCTAATTATGTTTTGGCCAGCCTCTTATTTGTCCCAACTAATATTACCATCTCAAACAGCTTTTATTTTAAATAGTTGCCCCTGATCTTTTTTATGACATGCCCTGAGAATAGGACTTTCCTTAGTGAGGGAACCCTGAAGTAAAGACAAGCCTTTGGAGTTTTTCTTAGAAGTTGCCTTTCAAGGCAAATTGCAACCATTCTGTTGGAATGGGGGTTTGGGAGGAGCTCCAAACCCATTCTTCCCCTCCTAGGCTGCAGGTTTTCCCAGAAACATGGTTTCAAGGCTACTACCAAGCTGGGGAGAGAGAGGTGAGAATAGGGAAAGTTTCTAAATGCCAGAAAACTCACTGTTCTTACTGAGATTCAGCCATTTTTCTTGCATAAACACGATGAGTTATAAGCTTTTCATTAAATTATGCAGTTTTGAAAAAATTACTTTTGCCAATTTTTGCTAGTGTTCTCATTCTTGTTATAGAAGATTCCAGAAGTGTCCTCCCTCCTCTAGTCTTAAACTAAATGTGGGCATTTGAGATCATCACCGATGCACTGACTCTGTAAGTAACAACAACACAATCTGAATTGTGCACATCAGTTATTCTCTATTCTAGAAGCACAATACCTTCAGAGCTTTAAAAAACATATTTTTATGCAAGAGCCCCATCGTCATTCTATATATTGAGAGTGAGGCCTAGGCATTCATATTTCTAAAAAAAATCACTCCAGGTGGGGCGCCTGGGCAGCTCAGTCAGTTAAGCGTCTGACTCTTGATTTAAGCTCAGGTCATGATCACAGAGTCCTGGGATTGGGCTCCGTGGTCAGTGGGGAATCTGCTTGAGATTCTCTCTCTCCCTTTCCCTCTGCCCACCACCCCCACCCCCCGCATGTGTGCCCTCTCTCTCTCTTTTGCTCTCCCTCTCTCTCTCTAAAATAAATAAATCTTTAAAAAAATTACTCCAGGTGACTATAATGTGAAGCCAAATTATGTATTTTGAATCCCACAACATAAAATAGTATCTTGATATTTCTGAGGCTCCTAATTTGCCAAATGAATGAATGCATGAATGAAAGTGGTTTTAATGATATAAATAAACATAGATTTATTATCTAATAATAATCAAGGATGTATTGTAAAACCCAACTCATTCTTGTTTGGGTTTTAAACAGGACTGAACATGTAGTAAAAATATTGCTATCTGAGTTATGTATATTGAATATATTCATAAGAGTGAATGACATGTGGAATCAAATAAATTTCAAGTGGTTATTCCTTAAGTTGATATTTTGTTGTGCAAACTATTGGTAACATATACATTCTCAAAATATTAGAAAATATAACACTAGGAACAGCTATTATCATATGCCAGGCACCTTGTTATATGTCTTACATGTATCCTTTTAACAGCCCTCAAGAGATAAATACTATTAGCTCCATTTCACAGATGATGAAACGGAGACTTAGCAAAGTTCTGTAGCTTGCTCAAAGCCTTATAGCTAATAAAGATGAAACTGGGATGTGCCCTCAGGTATTTTCACTATATGGCTTAAATTCTTAAACCCGTGGTTCTCAAACTTCTGTGTATATTGGGGTCACCTAGAGATATGTATGGATGCTGGCTCCCACCACCATATATTTTGATTTAATTGCTTTGAGGTCCAACCTGGGCTTAGAGAAGGTTAAAAATTCCCTGTGGAATTCTAATGTGCAATACAGTTTGAGAATTACTGGCTCAAAAACTATATTTTCTACCTTCCTAAGGAATTTTTTTTAACGTAAGAATGCTTAGAAAAATTACTTACCTCAAAATATCCAGATGGTTCACTTGGTTTCTGTTTTTACATGAAATGCACTTTTACAATGTGAAATTTACATCTAAAAGCTTATCTTTTTTATATGAAAATTGTTCAGTCCAATTTATGCAATAAAAGGAAGCTGGAAATCCCATAAATGCAGGATGTGGGAGTACTGGCTGTATAATAATTCACTTAGAAAAGACATAGGGATTTAGGCAGACTTCAAAGCTTAATGTGAACAAATAAGGGTAATGTAACTGCTGCAATTGCACGTGTGGTTGGCCACACTAGCTGAAGTACTGTGTCTACTTCATGAAAGATAAGAATTCCAATGCGCTCTGCTCTAGTCAGACCACATCTGGAATTGTGTTAAACTCTGGGTGTGTTTTAAGAGAAACTTTGATAAAAGAGAGAGGAGACCTAGGAAAATCATTTCATGTGAAAATTAGTTAAAGGTACACATCACAGAAGATGAGGGAGACAAGATATCTGGCTTCAAATATTAGAACATGCATGAAAATAAGGATTGGTTGCAGTTCGTATGTTATAGTTCAGGTTCATTATGAGTTAAATAGACTCTTATCTGTCACACTGAGATATTAACCACATATTTACAGAAAAATGTGATGTAATAGACCCAACAAGTAAACTTATAAAACAAGTCTCTCTGTAAATGGGAGACTCTTGGGTTTTTTAGAGTATAGTATTTCATATAGTTAAACTTTTTTTTTGTCAAGATTACGGTCTCAGGTGTTGTTCTTAGCCTGGTCCACACAACTTGCTGTTTGGAGGCATCTGACTGGATCTTAACCTGAAATTGTTTTACTCATTTTAATCTGTGTGTTATTGAGTACAAGTGGGAAAAAGTTCTAAATATATTTAATATTAAAAATTAAATATATATACATATATGCATATATATGCACACACAGATTTATATAATAGCTATTTTATGATATACATTTGTTCAGCTCTTTTACTATACGCCTTTTTCGAAGACATTGGTTAAGAATGTCATTTCATTAACTGTAAACCTCTGGATACACACTAGTTTCTCACAATTTAGACCTCCTCATTAATAGAATATTATATCTAAAACAGAATCAACATAATAAAATGGAAAAATCACAGTTCTCTGTGATGTTTAAGAAAATTATCTTAAATTAGGCTAGAGAAGTAGAGAAAATCAGAACCATTAAATGTATTCTCTTTATTTTTTTGTGATTTAATTTGATAAAGCTACCCTCAAAGTACAGTGCATTTGCAGCTATGTAAATCTACACTATGAGGACTGAATCATTTATTTTACCTGAAATTAATTTACTTTTCCTTCAGTTCAGAATGAAAAAGGTAATAAATGATACCTAACTTTGATTTTTGAAGAACTACATTTGAAAGTGTAAGGTAGTTCTAAGTCAGTAATTTGTTTTAAGCTGTGGGACTTGTTAACTCCTAGAAACAGAACAAGGATCTTACTGTGATAGAGCCACACAAACAGTCTATTCTCCTTGTGTATATATGTTGTATTTAGAATTTTAAAAGGATTTGATAGAATGAATATACTTTTAGGACAAGATTTGCCTGTTCAGTTTTGGTTTCTCTGACATGCCGTTCTAACATGAATGTAGCATTTTTGGAATTTTTTATACTCAATGTGCTATTTTTAAATCTTTTTCAAATACTGTTTTATGCATTGTATGGTCTCTGTATGGCACAAAACTGTTTTTATAGCCCTTCTGGTTAAAAATTTTTGTTCTTAAGTCATGTTACGCTTGCCTTGTATTGCTTTAAAGTTGCATTATGTATATCTCACCTCATCAGAAAACGGCCAGTTCTTTTTGCTGGAGGCAAGAGAAGGAATTTCATACCCATTAGTTTAATTGCTCTATGCCAAAACATCCAATTTTCTGTTTTATTCATTAATCTGTAAATAAAGCCTTAATACTTTCCTATTAGTTGAATTTTAACCAAAAGTATTTTGTTACTTTACATTTTTTGTCCTGTTTTGTGTGTTTGACTTAATTTTGGTTAATTTGAACGTGACACCTTTTCCTACTTATTCACCCATTCCAGCTTTACTTTAATAACAGTATAAAGGTGTTTCATATTCTTTCTTTCAATTACTGTTTTTGTTTGTCTCATGAACTGTCATTGGCAAAATAGCTTCATCTCTTTGGAATTATTAGCCCTCTAAATTATGAGGAGTCTTCTGACTATTTATAAATTAGGTCTAATCTGGTAAATATAATTGTTGGCACTTCCAAAAGTCTAAGCACACAGCGTATAGCGAAAATGAGAAATCAGGAAACATAAAGTCAATTTTTAGTTTTGTCACTAACTATTCATGAACCTTGACCCTTCCCATGTGTAAAATGGGGATTTCATGCCTCCCGAAGGCAGAGCTGTGAGGATCCGAGGAGATACCTATGTGGAAGTCTTTTGTAAACTGCAAAAAGCTAGACTGTTGTCATTGTTATTACTATTATTATTCTAATTGGGGGTTTTGCATTAAAGATGAAAATTTGAATTGTGCACAACCAGTATCGCACCAGTGGCGAATTGGCAAAAACTAGTTTTTTAAGATATGTGAGAAGGTGGAAAATATGTTGAATTTGCCCAGTCGTTTAGCATTAGTGAAAGACAGTTTTGGCAGAATAATTACTTTTTCCATCCTCAAATATACTGTCTCCCTTTCCATAGAAACTATGTGAAGCAAGATGTCATATGTTTAGAATCTTTAAACCTAAAAAGTAAAAAGAGAGAGAGAGGTCTCACCTTCCAAACAAATAAACAAACTTTGGCAGGACCTGTGGGCTTGAGTCTAACATTTCACTGTCCCACAGATTGTAAACATTACAAGACCTCGGTGAGCCATGCCCATGATCTCATTGCGACTTTGGCTTCCTCTATCTCATACCATGCACCTTAGGAAGTTCTTGGAGCAGAAGCAGATGTGATCACTTTTGTTATTTCTCCCAGTATGGCCCCAGTGCTGTGACTCACTGTCTACTGATAAAGCAGTGAGACAACCAGGAAGTCACTAGACTATGGGGTTGAATTGGCCTTACCCATTTATATTCCTTTTACATAGTTACATTATTAATACATAATTAATGCTTTTGGCTTTTTAGTATTTGTGACTGTGGCCAAGTATCTTAAAGTCATGGTCCCCTCATTATTTTTATTTTTTCACAATTAAGCAAACATTTATTGGAAGTCTGCCATGTGACAGACACCAGACCCCATATCCCAAATGAGAGTCAAAGAACAAGACCAGGCGGCTCTGTTCTTGAAGAGCTCACAACTTAATGGGGAAAGGACCCAGTAGAAAACAATCATCATAGAATGAAAAGTGTGGCTACAAGATGCCTTTGGTTTTAAATGGCCAAAGCAGATTTTAGGCCCAGTTGATTCAGCAGCTCAACAGTGATCAAAGACCCAGGCTGTTTTCCTCTTTCTGCCATTCTCAGTGTGACCTGTAATTAGTCCTTATAACTTCCAGAAGATTCCTAGGAGACATCATCTCAGAACTCTCTGGCCATAATTGGGGCATATCTAGCCCACCCCTAAACAAATAATGGCAGAGGGAATGAGACTTAGGTGATAGGCTTAGGCCAGTCAAGATCTACCTCTGGGGTATAGAGGCACTTTCTCCAGGTACTTCTATTTGAGAGAGTTAGATACCCGAACAAAATCAAGCCTTGGCAAATACAGGAGAATGAGGGAATGGATTTTGGAGAAAAGCATCTACAGGAATGTGGAGGGGAAGGAGTGAACCATACTTAGAAGGGCAGTGGGGGTGGATTTTATGGAGGAAATATTATTTAAGCCACTATTAAAAGAAGTCAGTTTTCAGGGCTCCCAGTAGGAGTTTCTAGGAGTTTAGAAGGGCATCCGGGTAAAGAAAATGACGTAGCCAAAGATGTACAACAACATGGCACTTAAGGGAACACCAGTAATCCTAGAAGCTGCAATATAGTTTATATGAAAGGGTACACTGGGAAATATGACCAGAGGGTGAGGTTGAGCCAGATTGGGAAAATACTTGAATCATGCTAATGATTTAGACCTCATCCAGAAGGAAATGAAGCCAGTAGAGCCTTTTAAGAAGTCTGCCATCCTTTAGTCAATGTCTTTCTAGTCTCTTTGGAGATCTGACAGTCAATCTCAAGTCGATTTCTCAGAAGGGCCTGTGTTAACACATCCCCTAGAGTCTTCCATGTTTATAACAGTTTTATACTTGAAGATCATTTTGGCTGGATATTAGAACATTGATTCACATTTTCTCTTGAGGTTGTTTACATAAGTTACTCCCTTTCTCTCTGCATAAAAACATTGCTACTGAAAAGGCTAAAGATAATATCTTTCCCTGAGAAGTGATCTGGTCTTTTTCCCTAGATGAGCAAATAATTTTTTTTCTTTTTTATTAATGTCCAGGATTTATACTAGAATATTTCTCTACGTTAGCACATTCTGGGCAAATTTCCCCAGGTATATAGGGCAACTTTCGAATATGCTGTCAGGTTTATTTTTATTTCAGGAAAGAGGTTTCTTGAATCATAGTTTTAAAAATTTGCTCTATTATATTGCTTTGTTTCCTTCTTAGGGACTCACTATATGTATGTTACTTTCTCTGCCTAGTTTATGAATTTTTTGTTAGCTTTCCGCCATCATTTCAGACTCTTCACATCTTCTATGTATTTAAAGATATTACCTATTATGTTTACTCGTTTTTGCATTTCTTCTAATTTACTCTTCATTTTCAAAATGAATTTTTCTTTCATTTCTAATTCTTTGTGGATGGGTTTCACCTGCCTTTAAAAACTGGGGTTGTTGTTTTTTTTTTAATTATTCCGCTAATTTATGAGCTTTGTTAATTCTAATTGATATTTTCCTTTCATTGCTTCTGTGATTTTCTTTCAGCTAATTCTTTTTCTTATAATAACTCTTCACCTAATTTATGAGCTTTGTTAATTCTAATTAATATTTTCCTTTCATTGCTTCTGTGATTTTCTTTCAGCTAATTCTTTTTCTTATAATAACAAAAAGACTGCAGTGGAAAATCACCGTAGTCTTTTTGTTTTGCTCATTTTTAAGTGAAATAAGTTCTCATGGTGTTTTAGGAGGGAGATGTGGTCCAGAATTGCATTTCTAATTTCATGCTTCTCAAGATCCCACTTCTGTTATCTTCCCAAGGATAGAGAGTAGACTCAGACTCCTTTGCTCCCCTCCTCTCTTTTTGCCTGGACTCCATCATTCCTTCAACCCATTGTCCTTGCCTTGCTCTGTTTGGAGGCAACTCCCAGGAGTTTCTGCTTGGTATGAGGCTTTAACCCAGAAGAGCCTTCAGTTGGTAGTATTGCAAATGCATAGAACTCAGACCACAGCATGCTCCAGCACTGTCAGACCTGGGGGCATTTCGGCCTTATCCTTTAATCAGAGCCTGGTAAGTCCATTGTGCTGCTCCTCAGCTTTCCAGAGCTTTCCAGGGAGACCTAATGGCAGTCTAGGCTCCCTGGTTCTACGGCCTTCACAAGTCCTTCTGCCTTCTCTCTGCAGATTTCTGGTTTCTTAGACCATGTAGCTTTGGTAGTTTGTCCCAATCTGCTTGTACTCGGGGGTCCGTAGAGGTATCTTGTCACCTAGCATTTCTATGGCTTTTGTTTTGCTGCCCCTAGTTTCTCTGTTTCCTTAGGGAGATACAAAGAATATGCCACCATCATCTTCCTGGAATTCCTCCAGTCTTTCTTGAGGAAAAAAAAACCTAGTTTTGTAATTTCATAGCTGACAAGTGTATTGGTTTACTGACACAAATAATATCATTTTGAAAAGTGGAGTTTTAGGGCTACACTTTTGAAGTTCCCTGAAATTCTAAAAGCCATTGTTTTTGCTTTTGAGTTTACATGTGCACCTGGACCAAGGATGTGGCTAGGATTATGAATTTATTTCATCTGGACCAAGTGTGTGGTTGGGATTCACATAATTGCAGTATTGTGTGGTGGCTTTGGGGTCAGGCAGACATGGATTCAGATCCCACTCTGCCATTTATTATTTCACTTGTCACATATTAATTTATTTCTCTAATGTTTTCCTCATCTACAACACGGAAAGAGTACTACAACAACTACCACTACTACTAAGTGCTTCAAAAGAGCAATTTGGATTAAATTATGTGGGATATTTGACTGAAGGTTAATAAATTAACTCTTATAATCTTTTGATTTGGTTGCATCCTAGTGCACAGAAGTGTAATAAGGTGGCAGTGTAGAATACCATTGAAAGTATAATCATTCCTTTTGTTTGATGTAAAAGGCTTTATTGTAGAATTTTAGGGGAAATGGCAAATATTTTCAAAATAATTTTTATTAATACATCAGAAGTGAAAGTATGTCCTAGCAGAGATTGTATTTAAATGTGGTGCTGAGAACAAGGCCAGTAATAATGCTCACACACTTCCCATAGCAATCAGGAGAGGCAATGTGTTATGGAAAAGATACTTTCTACTTAACATTTGGGAAGAACCTGACTGGGGTCTGTCCTTCACCATTCACTAGAACTTTGGTTTGGTTTGTTATGTCCTTGGTGAAAGCTTCCTTTTGTAGCTGTGAGTTTGCAAATTAATTCAGTGGGGTTTCTAGAAACTGGCATAGAAACTTTCAGAGAAACTGGGTGTACAACAATAAACAAGACAGAAAACAGTCCCTTCCCTCCGGGAACGTATGTTCTAGGTCAAGGGCCAATAAATAAGCCACTACTGCAGAGAGTAGGAAGTGTTGTAATACAGAAGAACCAGGTTAAGTATAGTAGGAACAGCTTGACCCAGACTCGAAGTTCAAGAAATATCCCTGAAGAGAATGGTACCTTAGTCAGTAGCTGAGACCACATGGAAAGTCCCAAGCTAGTGGGAAAAATAGACAAAAAAAATATGCAAAGACATGGAGACCTGCAAGTGGCATGTTTGAGGACATGAACTTGAAGGACTGATACATAAGCAATGTTCCCAATACTGGCTGAAGTTTAGAATCACAGGAGAGATTTTTAAAATTAAAAAAAAAATTATAGGCCCTACCCCAGACTTAACCATATTCTCAGAGAATGAGTGTCCAGATTCTGATTATTAACTCCAGGGGGGTGTGGGGGGAGGCACTGGTTTAGGGCTTGTGTGTGCAGTTAGAGAAGGGGGATCAAGGCAGAGAAGGTGAGACTGGGAAGCCAGTGGCACACACGCCATGTGGAAGTTGTATTTTATCCTAAGGGCAGGGGACAGCAGTGGAAGAATTTGGAGGATATGGGGATGAGATATTTGGATTTATGATTATAAAGTTCACTAAGGTTACTATAACATGGCTCCTTGAGGGATATAGTCTAGTTTAGGAGGTTCAACATCTTTGAAACCTCAGTTTTTAAAATCTAAAATGGAAAAATATCTATTTTGTGTGGTTATTGTGAGGTTTAACTGAGATAATTTATGCAAAGTGCCTAAGATATAATTGGCACTCAAAAGGTATTAATTTCTGTTACTTGAGAAAACCTTGGAGCCAAATAATTGAACATCACACAGCCATCGCCATCCATCAGGGGAGGTGAGGATTTCTGAGCAACCATCTGTTTTCAGGTTCCTCTGACAAACTCCTTTCCTGCCCACACTTGCGGCCCTAGGACAGACAGCCCACTTTCCCTCACTCCCCACCTCTTGCACACATTACTTCAGTTACAGTCTCTCTGCTGACGACTTCCAAATCTCTGACTCCAGCCTGACTTCCTTTCCTGAGCTCCAAACGCACATATCCAACTGACTTCTGGATGTCTCCACGTAAACGTCTTGCAGGCACTTCATTCAAATCAGGCCTCTGATATCAAGTACCATCCTTTCTCACCCCAAGAAAACAAAACAACACCCTGCCTTTCCAACATTAGCACCATTAGGTCAAGCCAGAAACAGGGGAATCATCATTGAGTCACTGGTCCTTACCTTCTCCAGTCAGCACGCACAAATCCACACCCTCTCCTCCAAGTCTAGACCATAACCTCCTTCCAAACTGCCACCACCTCTTATCTGAACTTCGTGAAACAGCCTCTGAGTTCCCAGCTCCAGGCTTTGCCCCAACCTCAACTCTGCAATTCCGAGAGATCTATTGTGATACAAAATTGATTAAAATCCCCTTCCCCACTCCCCCCAACTACACACACACTCAAACCTTTTTTTTTTTTTTAAGATTTTATTTATTTATTTGACAGAAAGAGACGCAGCGAGAGAGGGAACACAAGCAGAGGGAGTGGGAGAGGGAGAAGCAGGCTTCCTGCCGAGCAGGGAGCCTGACGCGGGGCTCGATCCCAGGACCCTGGGATCATGACCTGAGCAGAAGGCAGATGCTTAATGACTGAGCCACCCAGGCACCCCCCACATTCAAACCTTTTCAGTGACTTTTTTTATGCCATTAAAATGAACTCCATACTCTCTACCAAGGCATGCAGTAAAGACCCTTCAAGATTTCGATAAGTCTCATTTTCTTCCATTCTCCCTTTCATGCTTATGCTGTTCTGCACTAAGGAAAAAAAACAAGGCACTACCTCTCCCTCTCAGGTCTGTTTCATGATGATTCCTCCACCCTGAACCCCCTTCAAACTGGTACTCCTCATCTTTTAGACTTCGTTTACAAACATCCTCTTGGGGGTAGTCCTTGAATCTTTCCTCTTGGTGCTGTTCATTATACTTATTTCTTTATTTTTAAGGATTTATTTATTTTAGAGAGAGAAAGAGAATGGGAGGAGGGGCAGAGGGAGAGAAACTTCAAGAAGACTACCCGCTGAGCACTGAGTGCAACACAGGGCTCTAGCTCATGACCCTGAGATCATGACCTGAGCCAAAACCAAAAGTCTTTCACTTAACTGACTGAGCCACCCAGGAGTCCCCATTATACTTATCTCTCAATGCCCCTACTCCCCACTGGATTGCAAGCAACATAATGGCAAAAGAGCATATACAATCAATCCACATTCTTCACAAATTCGGTTTGGGAATTCTTGCCTACTTGCTAAAATGTTTGTAATCCCCAAATCAATACTCACAGCACCTCTGTGGTCATTCTTGGACATGCACAGAGAGGTGAAAAATTTGAGTCACCCAAAATGCATGTTCTCAGCTGGGGTTGAATGAGATGACACTCTATCTGTTTTAGCTCTCCTACTGTTAACAAATATCCATTTTGTAGTCTACTTAATGACAAAGTTTTTGTATCTTTGTGGGTTTTGTTGGTGATTTCACTATTTGACATGGCCCGCACATGTAGTACCCAAGTGCTCTCTAGTGTTCCTAAACACCAGAAGCCTGTGATGTGCCTTACAGAGAAAATTCGTGTGTTAGATAAACCTCCTTCAGGCATGACTTATAGTGTGGTGTCTATGAGTTTAACGTTAATTAACAATATATGAAACAAGATATCTTTAAGGAGAAACACACATAAAACAAGGTTATGTATTGATCAGTTGACAAAATTGTGACCAGAGGCTCGTAGGAACCTAATGCTGCATTTCCCCTAGAAAGAGTGGTTTAGTGTTTACTAATTCGGTTTTTGTGATGATGTTATAAAATATAACTACAGCAAATAATACAACTGTATTTTACTAATTTCTATATCCCCAGTAGTTAGCATAGTAACTCTCACATAATAGTTGTTCAGTAAATATTTGTTGAAACTCAACTGTGTGTGTGTATATATACATATACATACATACATAGAAATCACGTATAATAAAGAAATAAACTCAATTTGTTTTTTATGCCAAAGGTGTATCTCACAACCTTATCATTACTTTTTACTTTTTTAAAAAAATGCTAATCATAAAATTATTTTTGATAACATCTTTTGTTTTTAATTTTCTCTAGGATGCTGGAGAAATGGTTCGTTCCTTTGTTGGTGGTTTGGAACTTGTTGTCAATTTACTGAAATCAGATAATAAAGAAGTTTTGGCAAGTGTATGTGCTGCTATTACCAATATAGCAAAAGATCAAGAAAATTTAGCTGTTATTACAGATCATGGAGTTGTCCCTTTATTGTCCAAACTAGCAAATACAGTAAGTAACGCATCTTTTTATTTTAAATGTGTATTATCATAAGATATCATGGTGTGGTAGTAAAAACACTAAGCTTAGAGTCCAGAGACCTGGATTCAAGCTTAATATCCATCACCTGTAAGGTATGAGATTTTGGTCACCTCATTTAGTTTCTCTGACACTAATCAATGTGAAAGTGTATTCTAACTGTACAATTTAGTATGCAAGATCCTTAGAAAATAAGAGGCTGTTTTTTATTTGTTACTGGCAAGTAAAATGGTGGCAAATATAAATGTTACTATAGAAGTGTTAACTATCCTCTTCCATTCCCACCATCGTTATCATTATCCTTAAGATAATTGTTCATGCCAACTTTAGAAGTTAAACGCCTCCCCCGCCCCAAGGCTTAGCAAGCTTGGATTGAAGGCATTCTTGAGCTGGGAGACTTTGGCAACCACTGTATTATTGATTCAGAGCTGTGCCAGATAGAAGAAGCAGCCTTGAGAGATAATGACTTCACCATGACCAGAGATATTTGAGCATAGCTGGGGCTACCTCTTGGCAGGAACATAGAGCAGAAATTCAATCACTGGAAGAATGCTTGGTTTAGAAGACTTTTTAGGGCCAGTCTAACACGGAGTTCCTAAGAATAACTCCCAGATTCAGTTAAGGACACCAAGTTGTTGCCTCAATAAAGAGAACAATACAATTAATAAACAGAAAACTGTATCCTATTTAGGTATAATATACCCATAGGAGTTAATTACATACAAAAAGAAGGATATAGTCTGGATAAAGGCTATAGAAAAGAAAATGGTAGACTCAAACAGGTCATTGGTCACAGGTCATTCCCTGTTGGGAACCAAGGTGTATTACTGATGTAGAAGTGTTCCTAGGGTAAAGGTGTAGAGTTAACCACCTATCCCAGTCAAGTGAAATGCTCCCTTAAGAATGTCCAATATTCTTGAACTATTTTTTTTCCCTAAAGCACGTGCTCAAAAGGAAATCAAGCCTTGAGCAAAGAACAAATGCCAGACACTTGATCACCTTTGAGTGTATTGACTACATTCAGTAGTCAATAAAAAGAATTTAAAAAATTTTTTTAAAGTCATAAAAAGAAAACTCAGGATTGACCTTGGCCCATTGGGGACCACCAAAATACTAATTTCTTTCAAAACACCCTCTGAATAGCCTCCTCACCCTTCTCCCTTGACTCATTGGCATCTTATTGGGTAATAAACATCTAGCACAGAAACATGACCTTACAGGTTCATTGCAGTGCATGTACCACAATTCATTTCCCTTGTGCAGAATAATGATAAACTGAGGCGCCATCTAGCAGAAGCTATTTCACGCTGCTGTATGTGGGGGAGAAACAGAGTGGCCTTTGGAGAGTACAAAGCAGTAGCTCCGTTAGTGCATTACCTGAAATCAGATGACACCAATGTACATCAAGCAACAGCTCAAGCCTTGTACCAGCTCTCAGAAGATGCGGATAACTGCATCACCATGCATGAGAATGGTGCAGTAAAGGTACCGTTGATTGACTGACTTTGGGGTTTAGTCCAAATTAGGTATATGGTGGCTGGAAAGAAACTTATGTAACAATAAGGTTTCACTGATGGGGTTTTTTTGGACACACAAAACTGCCTGTTTGTTGGGTCATGGCTGCTGAGCCATGTGTTGGCAGTGTTTATGCTGCAGAAAAGTTGGACATCGATTTTTCCTAAACCAAAGAGTGTAAAACATACTTAGTTTAATAATCGCTTCATAATTTGAATTTGATTTTTTAAAAATGTACAGGGCATGAATAATCAGGGGCATTCATAATTCTACTTAATATATAATTTACTTAGCAATTAAATAACAAAATATAGGCACGAACTACAACAAAGGAGCTGACTGAAACAACTAGACTACAACTTGATGGTCTTAACTGTAATAGCAAAGGACCAATACAAAGACACGTTTTTTCAAAAAAAAATCTGTCCATTAGTTTTTCTTTGCCTTTAATCAATACACGGGGAGGAGAGCTTCTAGAAGCACATAGACTTTAATATATCTATACATTCTGTTCTTGAACAGGACTTGCCCAACCTGACATGCCATCTAGTAGAGCCTTTAAAAAAATGAAACTATAAAAACTAAGTAGCCTGGTAAAGTGTCTGACATATAATGTATGTTTAGACAATTGCCAGTTAGTTTAAGAAGAGAATTTCTAGGCTACCCAAAGTTTTAAAATTTAATAAGGTTTATGGTTTAATTGACATAAATGCCAGCTGTGCATGCCCTTCTGAATCATTCCTTCTAAGGCAAGCCGATGGATAATCCAAAATCACTTAGGAGGTGTCTTCTGCTGTGTAAAGTGATGAAACTCTGTTCACTCACCCACACAGCTTATATGTATTAGAAAAGAAGGCAATATAAAAAACAACAACAACAACGAAATCT
>NC_138373.1:58306763-58313663 GCF_054177405.1 Leptonychotes weddellii | reverse complement strand
GTATTGAACAGAGCACTGGATGTTATACGCAAACAATGAATCATGGAACACTACATCAAAAACTAATGATGTAATGTATGGTGATTAACATAACATAATAAAATAAATTAAAAAAAAGAAAAAGAAGGCAATATAAAAATGATTGGGGGAGGGAATAGGAAAGGGAAAAGTAAAGAAAGAAAATAGGGTTTGTTCGGCCCTAGACCCTTTCCCCCATCCTCTTAAGCTCTCTTGAGGGCCTCTCCATCTCCCCTATTTGCATTCCTAACTACCTGCTATTTCTACTGGAGAATAACTGTAAAGAACAGGATAGTGTTTTTTTTAAGTTTCTCTGTCGTGGAATAGAGGCAGGCCTAATCCTGAGCTCTCCCTCTTGGGACCATAGGGGCAGCATATGGAACTGTGTCTCCCTTCTCTGGTTTTTCCTTTTCTTCTTTTTCTCTCTTTCTTTCTTTTTTTTTTTTTTTTTGAGAGAGAGTGAGCGAGTGCAAGTGGGAGTGAGTGGAGGGAGGGCAGAGGCAGAGGGAGAGAGAGAATCATAAGCAGGCTCCACGCTCAGCACAGAGCCCCACACAGGGCTCGATCTCATGACCCTGAGATCATGACTGGAGCCAAAATCAAGAGTCGGATGCTTAACCAACTGAGCCACCCACGCACCCCCTCTGGTCTTAAGGAGGAAAAAAAATGTGGATGTGGTGAGTGGGTGTCAGTAGAATAAACAGGGTTCGGTGTAGAGCATGGCCATGGGGAGTAAGGAAAGGCTTGAATCAAAAATGACTCCAGGTTTGGGGCTAGGTGAAAAGGAAGATTCTATCGGCCAAGATCATGCAAGAGAATATTTGGCACATTTGGGTGGTTACAGTACCCGCTGTGAGTACGTCACAATGTGTAACTGCTAATGTTTCGGACTCCAAATGCATACAACCTTTATCCACTATTTTTGGCAAATCCCTGGTTGTTTTCATTCCTACTACTGTGCCTTCCTAGTCAAAAGCTTACAGTGTTATTTCCCAGTCCTACGTACACGTCCACTGCCACTGCCCATGAGGAATGTTGACAATTACCAGAGCCTTCCTGTCACCCGGTTCATAAGTAATTTATTCTAGAGTTAGTTCCTTCAGCATACAATTTCCTTAACAGCAACAGCTGATGTTACACAACCTATCTGTCTCATGCCTGCCGATGTTTATTCCATAATAACAGTGAGCAGGCTTGAGGGTCTGGAATAGATTGGTTTCACTTTCTACTGTGTTCGATTTAAATGGTCAGTTTGAATTTCAGGTCTAGAGCAGTGCTGTCCAGTGCAAATGTAATGTAAGTCACATATGTAATACTAAGTTTTCTAGGAGCTACAATTTCAGAAAAGATAAAAAGAAACAGGTGAAATTAATTTTAGTAAAATATTTTATTTAACCCTATATATGCAAAATATTTTTACTTCAACATTTAATCAATACTATTATATATATAAACATATATAATTAGTACTATTTTATATATAGTCAATACTATTATATATATATACTATTATCTGTATATGTATATATAGTGTATACTATTATCTATATATATATTGTATTTGTGTTTTATACTGATGGTACATCTCTATTTGGACTGGCCACATTTCGAGTTCTCACCAGTGGCTAGTGGCTTTCTTATTGGACAGTGCAAGTCTAGAGGCAGGAGAGGGGAAGATCGGGAAATATCAGTGAGAGGTAATAAGTTACGAACGAGGGTGGACAAGTTGTTTTTGGCAGAGTTTAGAGAAGCCTGGGAAATGTCTACATTTGCATTCGCAGAGCATGTAGGCTAGGAAGAAGAGCTGTCAAAGTAACCTTAGGAAGTTACCAGGTTACCCAGGAATTCTAGAAGCCAGAGGAAGAGGGAGTTTCCAAAGGGTTTGTGTTTAAATACTGCTAAGCGGTCAACAAGGATTTCCTGACTCAATTATGTTGAAAAATAATCCTGGTGTTAGAGCTTTCCAGGTAAGACTCTCTTCTGTATGAACTAATAAGTCCCCTGCCCTGGTAAATGCGACATGAGAGCAATAATGCAATCTTTATCCTCTTTATGATTTTACACAGATCTCCTTCTCAAAAGTATCAGTCCAGGGACTTGTGAACATGGATGCAGATCTGTTTGCAACTCTGTTGAAAGCATGAGAACTCTAGATCTACCAAAGTTATTGCTAATTATAACAAAACCATAACATAGGAAAGTAATACAAGGAGGGAAAGAAGTTGCAGGAAAAACTGAGCAAGAAAAGCCCTTTCCTAAGACAGAAAAACTGATCAGATAGAAAGACGATGAGCACCTATAAAAGGCATTAAGCTCCCTTCCCCATGGTGACATTGGATTTGTTTTGCAAACGTCTATACCAGGCAGGTGAAAGCTACATTAGGGCCTATAACTTTCTGGAAGGCAGGAAATTGAAGAGACTGCAGAAAATACAACCAGAAGTGGGTCCAACAGAGGGAGGGAGGAACAGTTCACGTCAGGTGGAACAGCGAGGGCTGTCTTGGCAGCCTCCCAGACTGAGTACATGACATGGCATTCCAGAGAGTGGGGAAGATGAACCCAGAAGCTCACATGCCCCCTAGTCCTTGAAGCCTGGCACCAAAAAGAAAAATATCACTAACACTTCTGAGTCAAGTAAATGGACTTTCGAGACTGACATCACCCAAGAACCCTCCATGTCTATCTGCGGTCCACATGCTTAATGTTTGATTGAACTATAATGTTTTCTGTTAATTAAAACTCTTTCTGTATCTTTGTGGTCTTGTGTACTTTCCTCACATTCCAGATATTCCCTGGAGTGCTGAGGATAGTCTCTTGATGATATGCCATTAAATTACTTAGCACTATTAGGTATCAGTAACTGTATTACAATACCAAATATAGAGTCATATACAGACTTGCTTCTGATTGATTTTTTTCTTGTTATTTGCATTTATCCTTTAAAGTGAGAAAGGTATGATTACTTCAGGATTCCAGTGAGTTAGATTTTTAACTCTAATATTATACATACATCAAATGTTTTCCTTATTTCATTAATAATTGACATACACATGCACATATCTAGAGTGTCAATGTGATAAATTGTGCCATATATATGCATACCCAAGAAGCCAAGATCAGATCAGGATAATGACCTCCCCCCCAAAGTAGATGAAGTCCAATTTTTCTTATGGTTGTTTTTTTTATTTAATGAACTGTGCTTTTGGTGTTTAAGAAATATTTGCCTAACACATGGTCACAAGGATCTTCCATGTTTTCTTCTGGAAGTTCTATAACTTTTGGTTTTACATTTAAGTCTGTGAACCATTTTGAGTGAATTTTTGTTTATGATCCTAGGAATGAAGTACAGTTCATTTGGAGGGGCATATGAGCATCCTTTGTTGAAATAATGCCCTTTCCCTGCTGAATTTCTTTTGCAATCTTGAAAAAAAAATAGTTGAATATATGTTTTGTTCCATTGTTCTTTGTCTGTATTTACACCAATACCACCAGTCTTAATTACTGCAGCTTTATAATAAGCCGTAAAGCTAGGTGGTGTCAGTGTTCCTACTTTTTTCTTTTTTTTAAAGTTATTTTGGGGGCGCCTGGGTGGCTCAGTCGGTTAAGCGTCTGCCTTCGGCTTAGGTCATGATCCCAGAGGGTCCTGGAATCGAGTCCCACATCGGGCTCCTTTGCTCCACAGGGAGCCTGCTTCTCCCTCTGCTTCTGTCTCTCTCTGTTCCTCATGAATAAATAAATAAAATATTAAAGAAATTTTTTTTAAATAAAGTTATTTTGGCTTTTCTAGTTTTTTACATTTCCATATGAATTTTTAAATCAGTTTGTTAATTTCTACAGGAAATGCTTTCTGAGATTTTGATTGGGATGGGAATTGAATCTATATGTCATTTGGGGGAAAACTGACATCTTAATATTATTGTCATCTGACTCATAAAGAAGGAATACCTCTTCATTATTTATGTGATTGTTTTTCAGCAATATGTGATTTTCATCATATAGTTTTTTACATCTTTTGTCAGATTTACCCCATGTAAATACTTTTGATGCTACTCTAAATGTAATTTTAAAATTTTCGATTTCTGACTGTTGTTTTATAGAAATTTAATTGATTTTGTGTATTAATCTTACATTCTGCAACCTTGCTAAATTCATTTATTTGATCTAGTAGGCTTTTAGAGATTCTGTCAGATTTTCTACATAGACCAGGGGTCAGCAAACATTGTCTCTAAAGGGCCAGATAGTAAATATTTTAGGCTTTATGGACCACATAAAGTCTCTGTTGCAGATTCTTCTTTTATTATTGTTGTTATTATTTACAACTGTACAAAAATGTAAAATCCATTCTTCGTTCTTTGAGCCATACAAAAACAGATTGTCATTTGCCAGCATCTCACATAAATAATCATGTCATCTACAGATAAGGACTCTCTTTTTTTCTAACCTTGATGTCTTTTATTTACTCTTCTTGCCTGATTGCATGGGCCAGAAATTCTTATGCAATACTGAGAAAAAAGCGGTAAGATCAGATATCCCAGTCTTATTCCCTATCTTGGAGGGAATACATTCAGTCTTTTCACCATTCAGTTTACTGTTGGCTACAGGTTTTTGTTAGGTGGCTTTTTGTCATGCCCAGCATGGAGCCCAACATGGATTTTGAATTCACAACCCCCTGAGATCAAGACTGAGCTGAAATCAAGAGTTGGACATTTAAGCAACTGAGCCACTGAGGCGCCCCTGTTAGGTAACTTTTATCAGGTGTGGTAAGTTCCCTTCTATTATTACTTTGATGAGAATTTTTTTTATCAGGAATAGATACTGGATTTTGTCAAATGCTTTTTATTGTATCTACTGGGTTACAATGTGTTATCCTTTTTATACATTGTTGAACTTAATTTACTAAAATGTTTTAGAATTTTGCATCTGTGTTCATGAGAGATGTTGGCTGTAGTATTTTTTTCTTGTAATGTCTCTGATTTGCTATCACAGTAATGCTATATCACAGTAATGCTTCAGTAAATGAGTTGGAAAGTGTTCCTTCCTCTTCAATTTTCCAGGAGAATTTTATAGTGCCGGTATTATTTCTCCCTTAAATGTTTGGTAAAATTGACAAGTGAAGCCATCTGAACCTAAAGTTTTTGTTTTCAGAAGGTTTTAAACTTCAAATCCACTTTCTTTGCTCAAGATAGGGCTGTTCATGTTTATTTCTTCTTGAGTGAGCTTTGGTAGTTTGTGTCTTTCAAGGAATTAGTTCATTTCATCTAAGTTATATTGTCAAATGTATTGGCATAAAGTTGTTCATAACATTCCCTTATCCTCTTAATATATACTTATAATCTGTAGTTATGACATTTTTTTCACTCTTGATATTGGTAAGTTTTGTCTTCTCTTTTCTCCTGACCAGTCTGGCTAGAAGTCTATCAATGTTATTGATCTTCTTGAAGAACTAGCTTTTGTTTCCTTGGTTTTCTCTCTTTTTCTATTTTTTATTTCATTGATTTCCTACTGTGATCCTTCTTATTTCCTTTCTTCTGATTACTTTGTGGTTTCATTTGCTCTTTGTCTACTTTCTTAAAGTGGAAACTAAGATAATTGATTTGATACCTTAATCTTTTCTAAAAATGATTCTTAGTTGTATACATTTCCTTCTAATACTGTTTTAGCTGCATCTCAAATTTTGGTAAGCGATGTTTTTATTTTCATTTGGTTAAGAATATTTTATAGTTTCCCTTTTGATTTCTTCTTTGACCCATGGATTATTTAAAAGTGTTATATTTAGTTTTTAAATATTTGAGGATTTTTCATTGGCTTTTCTGTTGTTGATTTATAATTTAATTCCACTATAGTCAGAAAACATACATTATATTACTAGACTATGTGACATTTGTTCTGTGACCCAGAATATGGTTTAATTCACTGATGTTCTACATGCACTTGAAAAAAAAAAGAGTATTCTGAT
Organism: Leptonychotes weddellii; assembly: GCF_054177405.1. Classification (NCBI taxonomy): domain Eukaryota; kingdom Metazoa; phylum Chordata; class Mammalia; order Carnivora; family Phocidae; genus Leptonychotes; species Leptonychotes weddellii. Next base: position 58,307,689 of record NC_138373.1, on the reverse strand, counting down.
GTGGTTAAATAACATGTTCTATAAAGCTTAATAAGGTCAAGTTGGTTAATATTGTTCAAATATTCTACATCTTTGTTGGTTTTATAACTACTTTTTCTATCAATTATTTTGTGGGGCAAATGTATTAACCGTTCTACTACAGAAATACCCCAGTTATTGTGGATTTGCCAACTTGTTCTCATAGTTCTATCTCATCAGTTTATCTTCATGCATTTTTTTATTATGTTATGTTAATCACCATACATTACATCATTAGTTTTTGATGTAGTGTTCCATGATTCATTGTTTGTGTATAACACCCAGTGTTCCATTCAGTATGTGCCCTCCTTAATACCCATCACCCATCCCCCCACTCCCTCCCCTCTAGAACCCTCAGTTTGCTTCTCAGAGTCCATAGTCTCTCATGGTTCGTCTCCCCCTCCGATTTTCCCACCTTGATTTTTCCCTTCCTGCTATCTTCTTCTTTTTTTTTTTTTTAAACATAATGTAGTATTTGTTTCAGAGGTACAGGTCTATGATTCAACAGTCTTACACTATTCACAGCGCTCACCATAGCACATACCCTCCCCAATGTCTGTCACCCAGCCACCCCATCCCTTCCACCCCCCACCACTACAGTTTGTTTCCTGAGATTGAGAATTCTTCATATCAGTGAGGTCATATGATACATGTCTTTCTCTGATTGACTTATTTCGCTCAGCATAATACCCTCCAGTTCCATCCATGTTGCTGCAAATGGCAAGATTTCATTCCTTTTGATAGCTGCATAATATTCCATTGTATATATACCACACCTTCTTTATCCATTCATCTGTCTATGGACATCTAGGCGCTTTCTATAGTTTGGCTATTGTGGACATCACTGCTATAAACATCAGGGTGCACATACCCCTTCAGATCCCTACATTTGTATCTTTGGGGTAAAT
>NC_138373.1:58230609-58306263 GCF_054177405.1 Leptonychotes weddellii | reverse complement strand
TTATGGAATCTATTTAAAGATGATTCTATATGCTTCTGAATTTTCCTTTTAACAAATTAATCCTTCAAATGATTGAATATTGATAACTATTTGTGAAAAGAGGTAATTCCACCCTACTTCATTTCCATATCCCATATACTGGTTATTAATTTATTGAAATCAGAGGAAAATATGCATTGCTAACTGGGGGAAGACCTCTTGAAAACATAGTCAAGAATGACCACATATGTTTACTGCTGATCCAGGAAATGACTGCTCCTTCACAAACGGCATCCCTTTTCAGAGGGGTAGAATAAAGACACAGTATACAGATTCTCCACACAGGCAAGACTTGACCTATTCATCACTCCCAGAATTCAGGAGGAGAGAGGAGGACCAAGGGACTCATAGCTTTCTCAAGCACTATAAGAAGGGCCTGGTCAAAAACAAATCAATGGACGAAATTACTAAGTGTGCTGAATGCTATGAAAGAAACAAATCGGGCTGGATGAAGACTAACAGAGGGCTAACATACTTTAGACCTGGAAGTCAGAGAAAGCATCTTGGAGCAGGTGCATCTACACTAAGATACAAAGAATGAAGACAGAAGAGTTTACAGAAAGAAAGTATGTGCAGTGATCATAAGGTGGGAATGTGCTTAGAGTTTCCAAGGACCTGCAAGAAGATCAAGGCAGTTGAGGCTGAGCGACAGAACGGGAGAGTGACACAAGATGTGTTTGGAGAGCTGGAGGGGTGGGGGGCTGGATTACATGGGGAGAGCCAGACCATAATAAAGAACTGAGATTTTATTCTACTGTACTGAGAAGCCATTGAAAAAATTTTAATGAGAACAGTACTGTGATCCTATTTGTGTTTTTGAAGATCACTCTCAGAGGTGTGTAGGGGGTAGGTCAAAAAGTGTGTTAGCAAAAAGCGCCCTAGGAAGGTGGTGAGCTGTCAGTGCATGACAACATGGCCACCTACATAGGCCTTCATTACAGATTAGATGAGAGATTAAGGGAACAGGAAGAATTATGGATTTATTCACAAAAATTTTTTTAACAAGGTTTCTACTACAAAGAGGGAAATAACCATGGTGATAATAGTTGTTAGCAAGCCCTTTTTTAATTTTAAATTTCACCAAATAATCTGAATCACCCATTAAATGAATAATTAGCAAATATTAGAATATTAGGCTTAATAATAAGAGACTGCAGAGCTTTCCCTTGACTGACAAATATGTAGTACAAATAGCTGTATATATTTTATAAAATGTAAATTACAGGACAATCTCTTTTTAAAATAGCAGCCAATTACTGAGTGGTTGCTGCTGGGCTAGGTGCTTTACTTCTTATTTTGTTTAATCCTTGCAATAACCTTGTGATGCAGGCATTACTGTACCCATTTTAAAGATTGGGAAGCTTTAGTTCAATAATCTAAGCGATGTGTCCCAAGTCCCATAGATAGAATGCAGGATCAATTAGGATACAATAAATTGCAAGCAACATAAATAACTCAAATAAGCTTGAGCACCAAAGAGGATACACAGATGTTTGACAGATCTCATGGGCAAGAAATCAGCAGAGGCATGGGTGCACCTGGGTGGCACAGTTGGTTGAGCACCTGACTCTTAGTTTTGCCTTGGGGAAAGAAAGGGGGAAAGAAAGAAAAGGAAAGAAAAGGAAGGAAGGAAGGAAGAAAAGAAAAAAAAGAAGGAAGAGAAAAAGAAAGAGAGGAAGAAAGGAAGGGTAGAAGGAAGAAAGGAAGAAAAGAAAAAAAGGAAGGAAGGAAGAGAAAAAGAAAAGAAAGAAAGGAAGAGGGAAAGAAAGGAAGGAAGGGAGGGAGGGAAGGAGGGAGGGACAAAGGAAGGAAGGAGGGGAAAGGAAAGAGGAAGGAAGGAAGAAAAAAGAAAGAAGGAGGAAGAGAAGAAAGAAAAAGAAAAAGAAAGAAAGGGAAAGGAAGGAAGGGAGGGAGGGAGGGAAGGAGAGAGGGACGAAGGAAGGAAGGAAGGGAAAGGAAAGGAAAGAGGAAGGAAGGAAGGAAGAATGGAGGGAGGGAAGGAGGGAGGGACGAAGGAAGGGAAGGGAAAGGAAAGAGGAAGGAAGGAAGGAAGGAAGAAAGAATGGATGGAGGAAGGAAAGAAAGCAGGCAGCAGAGCCCGGAAAGGATGCTAGGATAGAGTCTCAGGTTTTCTAGCATATTTTTCTTTTTCATCTGTCATCTGTGTCCGTTTCACTTCATTCTCCGTCAGTTGGCTTTCCCTGTTTCTCCACTGTGTCCCCCAGCTTCACCCTCCGGTCAACCCAGGGAGGCAACATACTACTCCCACTTTCAATTCAGAAACTTCAGGGAAGGGGCTCTGATTGGCCCTATTAGGGAAAAGTACCCACCTCTCATCCAATCAGTGTGGACAAGGAAACAGTGTGCCATTTACAGAATGGCTTCCAAGGCTCGCCCTTGCAGGTGAGGGAGAGGGACAGTCAAGAGCATCCCTGGTGGGCTGGGAAGAGAGTGTAAAGGGTGTGCACTAATGTGACAAGCCAGGATTTTGATTTCTGGGCCAACTAACCTGAGAAACTGTTAGGTCAGTTGAAATTCACTGTCTTTTATTATCATGCTGTTATTGAGGGCGTTTTAGAGTTGTATATACTTTAGTTGTGAGGTTATTATTGCAAATCTTTTAAAGATGTACAGAAGTCATTCTACCCATTATTCTAAAGTGTTGTGCCTTGTTTGTTAAAATTATAAATTCTTGCTAACAGCTTTGGCTAGCTCTATTTTATTATTATTATTATTAAAGAACTCATTCGTAAAGCAAGCTTTGTGAGTTAAATGGATGTAAATTATAAAATGTGAAAGGTAATTATTTATAATTTTTATTGAAAAAATTTCAGACCTAGCTATTGCCAACTGCTGGTATGGATTTCACATTCTGAAATTTAAACAGTGACTTTAGGCTCTTTTTTTTTTTTTTTTTTTGTCAAATACTTTGTGATTAAATGAGGTCTAATATTATAATGTCATCTTAAGTTTAAGAAACAACAGTCCCTCAGCATTTTGAATCTATGCAAAACAGTCTTCATTTTATGCATGTATAAACCTGTGAAGCATTCACATGTTGGTTTGGGGACTTTAAACTTGGCAAATTACAGATTCTCATTTTTATATCTGTCGCTGTTGGCTCCAAACTTTACATTGAAACCACAGGGTTTATCTGGCACTCACACCAAGCTAATACTTTTCCCTTGCTTTAAATTAGCTGCTACTTAATGATTAAGAAAGGGTGCATGAGATGGCAAATAACATTAGAGCAATAATATATACAATTCACTGCCAACTATACAAAGGCTACTTGAATTTTTGACTGTTTAAAAACCAAAACATGTCTATCGTGTTGCACTCAGAAACTTCATAGCAACAGGTGAACACCCTAATCTTTTATTTTTGTTCAGTTTAGATGAAACCAATGAAAGGTAAAAACAAAAAGTCATTTCCATCCGAGTTGCATAAGAGGTCTATCAGGTGGGAGCCTTCCTTTCCTGAATTGGGCGAAGCTGGAAACCATGGCCTTGGCACTTGCTCCTCAGCATCGTATTTTTAGAGATTGCTACTTACCTATCCTAATAAGCTTACTACAGTATCACTGCCAGATGAGAAAAACATTTTAGGGTTACAAAGTGTTGGAGTCCATGAAATTTAGATTTTGGGGCTGGAGAGTTACTCTTTTTCTTAACATAATCATGTTACCAAAATTAGGAACATCAGGCTACGTTAGAGTCTACATTAGAGTCTTTCTGATCACAAATAAAAGAAAATGACAGGGCTGGGTAGCCTATGTCTAAACTGTACAGTCCAGGATTCCTCAAATTTACACAGGTTTGGATATCAAGGCATTAGGTTGGCATGAGATGCTGTTGGCACATGGTAAAGCATCTTTCGGTCTCAGAAAAAGACGCTTTTCCTGCCGAGCTGTAGGTCTCTTGGAGCTGTTCAACAGTAGCTGTGCCCTGCAGCTTTTTTTTTTTTTTTTTGGTGATAAATGATCCGTTTCAAATAAATGAAATTGCAGCCAACTCTGCAGAAAGAATCACTTTCTAAAAAAGAGAGATCGTTTTGGAGGGTCAAAAATGTACAAACAGTATGGTAAAATAAAGTATATGCTGCTCTTTTTAATGGAAAAGATTGTTACTGGTTACATTTGCCAAATTCAATCAGTATGCCAAAAAGTCGAGGAATCTGGCAGGGACTATGGAGAGCAGTTCCATCTTTCATCTATATTTCTTCTCTGTATTTATCTAGTTTCAGAAAATGCCGGGAATGTCTTTTCCTTCCGACTTGGCCCTTTTGCTAAACCACAGAAATACACCGGGCGGCTTCTCGTAATTGTTTAGTGACTTATAGTGCAGTCAGTCTTTAAACTTGTGAAAAAATTATTCTTTCCATTGGAAATTTATGAAAAGCACCAACAACTGTTTGTTTTCATTTTGTGAAATTTATCCCAGGAACAACAAAAAAATCAGTTTTATTAATTGGCAGCTACTTGACTCAATACACAGAGGCAGGAGGCCAGCTCATTATTTTTGGCCTTCGGCTGACCCAAAATGGTTTTCTCGTATAAGAAGCTATTCACAGATGCTAGACATAAGAATTAATAATAATAATAATAATGGTATTTCAGACTTCATGAATAAGTAGTTTTTGGCACTCAGAAAATATCTTCTGTTTTTCACTTGAAAACAGCAATCCTGTTATATACAAAAAGTAAACAGTGCTTGAATTAGGACGTTGGAGTCTTTAATGTACCAAAAATATGCATGCATTAACATTCCCTTCTAAGGCTCCCTTTTTTTCACTTCCTTCAGGATCAATCAGTTTTTGTTATTAAAAGAAAAAATACAAAACTCTTAGGTTTTTAGGAGCTGTGTTCTCTGTATTTTCCAACCCATTGCCATGGTGTAAGATGTCTCTTTGAAATATCTTTGGGCACAAATTTAAAAGTACGGTGCTAAACAAAAGTTACATTTTTAAAATCAAATTACAGCTTATGCAGATCGAAATCAGAGCAACTATGTCTGTGGTTCAGGAGTGATCAAACATAATGGCTTATCCTTATGGTTAACAAGTCAAGGCTTGTTTATAATGTCCTAGTTTGCAATATGCTTTTGGGAAAAAGCACTTCATTCTCTAGGTCTTTAGTTACCCATGAGTAAAGTAAGAAAAATATTTCTAACGTTGAAGGTATTGTTCTTTATAACCCAAGTTTAAAGTTTGAATCCCCAAAGAGGAAAAAAATCAGAAAAGCACCCCTAATTTTCCATGTGCAGCAATGAAAAGTGACATGCAGTTTGAGGGGGTCTCTTTATGACATGGGACTTAGTATTTTTACCTCTGCTAATGGCAAGAAGTAACTTAAAATATGCACACTGACTACGCAAATGTTGATACTTTCCCTAGGTCATGCTTTTCTAATTGGGGGAAATCTGATCAAATTTCTGTGAAAATAAATTCCTAAAGGTATTTTTTTTTCTCAGATGGTCACTTGCCAGTGCAACTACTCATAAGAATGTTGACCGGATCATTTTTATTCCATTTTGCATGCAGAGAAGTAAAAATGAAAATCTCTTTAAAAATTGACATCTTTGCCAAAGAAAAGTAGAAACACATCTAAGATGCGTTGCACGATCAGCCAGGGACAGGTCAGGGAGTGCCGCTGGTGGGACGCTGCACGGTCAGAGGGCTGCCCAGATGGAAATGCAGCGTGCTTACTGAGACTAGGAGAGGCAGCAAAGATGCTGCTTTCCTTTACGGTGAATCTGCATGTTGACAACAAATGATCATATGTCTGGATATCTATCTGGATGAATATACCTTTCTTGCACCAAAATGTACCCTCGATTTTGCTGGTACAAGTCCCAGAAATCCTCACAATGGGGGAGTTTGGGTCTGGAAGTGTGGTACCCAAGATCCAGACTTAGGTAACATGAGGTCCAGCTCTTTTGTCAAAACCGGGGCAAGTCCCCATTTATATATATATATATATATATATTCTTTTACAGATTTGTCAGTGGACTTGTATTATTCAAATTACATAGAGAATTCAATTACATAGAGAATTATTACAACTCAGTAAGAAGATACGCAACTCAATTAAAAATTTGCAAAATGTCTGAATAGACACTTCAGCAAAGATATATGGATGGCAAAGAAGCACAGGAAAAGATGCTCAAAACCACTAACCATCAGGGAAATGCAAACCAAAACCTTTTGAGACACCAGCACACATCTACCAAAATGGCGAAAATTCAAAAGCCTGACAGTACTGAGTGCTGACAAGCATGTGGAAGAACCACAACCCTCATACACTGCTCATACACTGAGCATGCAACGTGATACAGCCACCGTGGAAAACAGCTTGCCAGCTTCTTGCAAAATTAAACATGCACCTACCATGTGGCCCAGCCCCTCCGCTCCCAGGTATCTACCCAAGAGAAATGAAAATATATATGCACACAAAAACCTCTCTGTGAATACTTACAGCAGCATTCTTCCTATCACCAAAATATAGAAACAATCAAAATGTCCCTCAACAGGTGAATGGCTGAACAAAGACAGGTACAGCCATACAATGGAACGCTACCCAGCGATGAGAAGCAACAACAAGCCGCTGACACATGCAACAAAACGGACAAATCTCAAAAACCCTTGGCTAAATGAGAGAAGCCCCATTTCTAGTTTGAAGCTTAGCTGTGTGATTCACTTAATTCTCCTTGTTAGGTTTGACTTTTATTGAATCAGTCCTCTGTGTTTCAGCACCATTTTAAGTTTTAGCTCTGACAATTCAGTTCAATTAATAATTGATTATTAACCAGAAATTAAGTATTAATCAGACAGAAAATGACAAGAAATATATATATACACAGACACATAAATTAAGTATTAATCATTAACTATTGATTAATACTTAATGTTGATAACATTAATAATTAAATCAACACCACCACCATGACTTACCTGTATTTTTCATATTCATTGACTGAAATCCTAAAAGAAATGATGTCCTATCATAAATAGAATGATTTGATAATGAAGCCTTAAGACAAGAGTCCAGACAGCCTATAGGCACTAACGATGCCACAAGCCATTTTCAAAAATAAGAACATCAGAATTTTCTGATGTACTTTTTATAGGATCTAGCCAGTGATTTGCATGCAAATTTAGGTAGGTTTTGAAAAAATCATTTTAGACTATAGACATATATAATACATTAATTTAGACAGATGTCTAATAGTGAGCCCACTGATCCAATTTAGAAAATGGATTAAATCTAAGGAAGAAATCTCCTAATTAAATAATTAGCACAGGAGGCAGGGATATGAGCATGTGTTTGGTGCCAGACAGAACTGGGTTTGAATCCTGGCAATGGGTGCTGCTTCCAACTCATCCAGCTTCCCCGGGCTCTGTGGTTCTCTAAGGATGATAATATGTACCTCAAATAGTTACCGAGAGGATGAAAATGACAAGAAATATGTATACACACACACACACATACATCCATATATATACACATCCATACATACACACACACACACACACATACACTTATATTTCCATTTCCATTTATATATATAAAGAGCCTGCCTCACAGTGGGTGCATCAGAATGTTGCTGTCGTCCCTACAGGGGTAGAATTCTGCCAAGCTGAGACTGTGGGTATGGGATAGGTGGCTTTCTGAAATGCTTGTCCCTGGATTCAAGTCCAGTTCCTATATACTGAACCAACTAAGACAGCAGCCAAGTCCTTGGCCCCGATGTTTCCAGTGTAGACAGAATGTGGGATGCTGGCCTGAATGCCATGTGGACGGCCCTTTATCTGTGGTGAGATCTGACGCTCCCCAGAGAGGCTGAGGGCAGGACTGTGCCCCCCCCACCCACCCCCCAAGGATGGGTCATCTCTCCTGTGGCTTGACCACAGTGCAGAGGCCACGCCTGCATCTGCAGATAGGAATGTGCTGGGGCGGCCACCTCTGCACCTTAGTTTGTGTGTTTTGTTGGGAGCTGTGTGACTGTATGTAAACTCAGAGCACACCCTATGGTCAGTGACCGTGTACAGCTGAATAGCACAGGATATTTCAGGTTTCTGTCTCTATCTACACACAACTATCTGTATCTGTTAAAAGCCCTCAGGCCATTTCTTCAGAGACCATATGACTCAGATATGTGTCCCCTGAATGTGTATTTGGGTTGTTGGTAAACAAGGACATGTGACAATTAAGTGGGAGAATCCATGGAAAACCTTGGCGTTTGTCTGCCCTGATCCATCAAGGCTTTTTTGCAAAAGCCTTTTCTGTGAGCAAATACTGTACGCATAAATCTGCCACTGCCCCTTTTTAAGACACTAACATGGTTTCCTTGGCTCTGAATGAGGCCTCGTGTGATCAGACTCCTGCCTGCCTCTCTGCCATTGTACCCTCCCTCTTTCTCCACTGCCCTTTGTGGCGTGGACTGCTGCATGTCCACCAACATCCATCCTCCCCTCTTTGAAGCTAGTTTTAGCACAGCACATGGCTTCCAGCCACAGAATACATCTCTCAGCCTCGCCTGAATCTTGGTGTGACCGTGTGACTAAGTTCTCGTGAATGAGAATTGAGAGGTGATGCACGCTACTTGTATTTCTCACCCTACATAAAGGGATGCATGTATATCCCCAGGTCCCATCCCAATTCCTGAAGGCTGAAGGATAGAGACCACGGGGCAGCTTTGGACTCAGAGATTAGCCAACCCACTGAAGATGGCAGAGCCACGTTACTAGCCCTGGACCCCCTGCAGTGTTAAATAAGGGGAAACAAACTTCTAGGTTGCTTAAACCACTAAGTTTGGGGGTCTCTATGTGAAAATAGTTTATCCTGGACTCAAGTTAATATACTCCTAGGAGTTGGCTTGGCAACCATTTGCTACCTTTGTGTGGAGAGAAATAATGGTCTTGGGGCGGGGGGGTAGCTATGCACCACGATGCACATGTGGAGAGCAGAGCGGGGCCTGAGTGCTACTCATCTCTTCTGTTGGCACCTCTGTGCTCTGCACAAACCACAGATCCCTAGTACGTGGCCCCACTGTTCTTCCTGTGTCTGGAATGCTCTCCCAGTGCCCACACCACACTTTGCGTTGCTCACCTCCATCCTTTGAGCTTCGGATTCACTCTTACTCCTCAGGGAAATCTGCATGTACTCCCTGCATCCATCTGTGCTCTCCTAAGACTGTGTCTTCTCTGTTGTTATGGACATCACTGTCTCAGGAAACTATAGGCTTCCTGAAGGCAGATTCCAGGCCTGTCTCATGCACTTCTGCGCTCCCAGGAACAGTTCATGCCACCAAGCAGAATGTGGTGAATATTTGTTGAATAAAGCAATGAACGTCTCCCCATTTTTAGTACTGCCACATAACCATAATATCCTAATATGAAAATACTCTGCCAATGTGCAGACAAACTAAGCAGCATTTGAGGAGGATACATATTTATGGTATTCTTCTTCTCTATAGCCACGTAAGCCCCATGCCTCAATTGTCTATTTTTATTTTTAAGCAATACAGAAAGGGGCTGGGACCCTATCATGCATTTGATTTTTCAACTCTATATTTTCCCCATGGCTAGAGAAGTTTAATTTTTCTCTGTGATTTTTTTTTCCATTTGTACCCTGGAAAAGTAAGGTGATAAATACAGGCAATCATTGCAAAGTATGACTATTGCCGGGCGCTAATGTTTTCAAATTGCTGATGATTTTTAGGGACACCACAAACTGGCCACACTGTCAGAGCATTTGGCAGTCAAAACTGGTAGCAGGAAATCAGACTGTAAATTTAGAAAGCATTGCACCATATTTGGGAATGCACCTCAAAGTCACCTCCAAATATGTCATGGTCATGTAGCTGGGGTTCGGAGTGAATTTAACTATCCCTTATTATGTATTTTGTGGTACATGAAAAACTTCAAAAAGCACAGCTGGGCAAGAGAGAAAGTTGGTCTATTGCACTGAGGTAAAAATTTCATCACAGATTTTACCTGCCACTGCTAAGTTAGGAGAGCCATTTTGCACTGAGACTTTTCTCGTATACACTTGACTTTACTGAAATAATTTTAAAATTATTTCTGTTACTTATAATTGTAACTTTAATGCCCATTAAGATAATTTTCCTAGTAATGGCTTATATCAGAGGAAACTGATGGACCGAAAAGAAATGTTTAGTTTTAATACATGAGAGCTTTTAACATACCATAGGATCATGGAGAGAATAAGATTTGCATTGTGAATGTCCCCTCTTGGAATGCAACATGAAGTAAGTCCTTTCACCCTGTGTGAAGACATAAAGCTCGAGGAGAAAAAAATAGCTTTGCAGGTTACATGTATTCTGGTAATTCATCAAAAGTGCTTAGGGCTCTTCTAGTTCCCCCAAAGCAGGAAACCAGTCGTCATGTATGTTTCTAGGACGTCTGTGACAAAGTTCTGCACCAAAGCAATTCAAAAGCAGTAAGCTTTGCCATGGTCAGGGAACCTGACAAGGGCACAAGGACAAGAGAGAGTAGATAGAGGGGCCAGCTGTTCCTGGGCAGCATTTTATTTTTTTAGAATTTATTTATATATTTGAGACAGAGAGATAGAACAAGCAGGGGAAGGGACAGAGGGAGAGGGAGAAGCAGACTCCCCACTGAGCAGGGAGCCCGATGCAGGGCTTGATCCCAGGACCCTGGGATCATGACCTGAGCTGAAGGCAGATGCTTAACTGACTGAGCCACCCAGGTGCCCCCCTGGGTAGCATTCTTCAAGGGCCAATACTAGGAATAATCTTATTGAACAATTTGAAAAACAACATACGCAATGAAATCCACTTTGTGAACACAAGTAAGCCATGAGGAACATTAAGCAGAGAGATCCAGCGTTATCGTGCCCAGGCAAAAGAGTAACTGGTAAGTTTTATTTTGGACCAGAGGGAAAAAAAATCCAAGTGCTTTTGAAAAGGAATATGAGTTGAAATGAATAAAAGGATCAGAAGAGCAATTTTGAAATTTCAGTTTCTCGTTTGTTGCTGGAGCTGAAATATGCAGAGCCTCTTTTTTTAAAATTTAAATTCAATTTAATTAACATAGAGTGTATTATTAGTTTCAGAGGAAGAACTTAGTGATTCATCAGTTGCATATAACACGCAGAGCTCATTACATCAAGTGCCCTCCTTAATGCCCATCACCCAGATACCCTATCTCCCCCACCCAATACGCAGAGCATCTTAACCTCAAAATAATGTTGATTGAGTTAGCCCCTGAGGATACGCAGATGAAAGTAAGGGGTTCAGGCTTCAGGAGAAGCCCTGAGGGTCTCTGTTTGCAAAGCCAGTATGGTGCAGGAGCAATGGTCCACCACCAGTGGAGATGGGTATCTCAGAGGTCAGCCACAGGTAGGTCCTGGTCCCCACAGATTACAGCATACAGGGGAGCCACATGCTCCCATGGGACCCACAGGGAGAGTTTGCAGAAGCAAAGAGGCCCCACTGAGTGGAAGAACTGCAGACGGAGGCAGCTGACTGTGACTACAGATTTCAAGATCGGGTGCGGGCACAATGGGATGGCCCAAGGACCAGGGAAAACTGGACACACCTCAGGAAATGCTAGCACCAGGAGTCCAGGGACCAGGCCAGACCAGCTTCCTCTCCTTCCCTCTCCATGGGCACTTACACCAAGGGATGCAGTGTGTGTGATGGGTAAGAGCATGGGATCTGGAGCTTGTGTTCAAATCCTGGCTTTCCCAAACATGGTAACTTTGGGCAAGTGACTTAATCTCTCTTTGCTTTAGTTTCCCCATCTGTAACACTAGAATATTAATGATAATATTTATCACTGGGTTTGTTGAGAGCATTAAATGAATTGGCATATAGAAGGCACTTTGAAAAATACCGATACCTGGTAAGCACTAATTGTTTGTTGAGATGTTAGCTATTGTTATTATTAGTCCCATCCTTCTCAAGGGACACCCATCCTCCCCGCCTCTCCTGGGTCTGTAATGGTGGAATGGGTTGGGGAATGTCATTTCTGGTGGAGACTGGGTGATGATGATCTGAGAAAGCCTGCCTGAGCCTTAGCTTATGTCTGGCCTGGGCTTTGCTTTGTAAAGACAGAGATCTTCCCCAACACCCATCCCCTGAGTCATTGGGCACAACAACCAGAAAGCTGGGCAGTCATCCATCTCTGTCTCCTGGATCCCCCACCCCAAGGCAGAGAGCGGGCTGTTCCCCTGAGCCACGGGCTGCGACATACCTTGCCCCTCGCCCTGTACACTCCTTGAGGGCTAGACTGTGCCTTCCTTATAGTGTCTTTCACATCACATCACAGGTGATCATCACCTTTGCCTGACTGACACAGCAAACAAAGACATGCCCCACCTGCTTATCATATCCAAAAAGATGTAATAGAGAAAAAAATTGATTAAAAGGTAAAATCTTGCCAGAAGTGTAAGATATATATTAAAGAGGCTAGGTTAACATAAAATAAGTATTAATAAAATGAGCTACTTTAGTACCCCAGATCCAAATAGATTTTAAGGTAAGATTGAAGGAATGTCTTTATGAAAATGTTTGAACAGGATCTTTGGGCCAGTCCTGGAACTGGCTTCGGGATATGACCCATTCCAGTTCTCTCAGGATACTGAGACGGGCTAGTATAACATATAAGCCATGTTCTGCGTGTACCATTTCAGGAGGGCCCAGAAGACCTTCCTAAATAGAACTGTTTTATCTGTGCTGCCTAAAATGTATAACTTTGGCATATAATTTGAAATTCTGTAAACTAAGTATTTGGCTTAAAAATTATTCCTCTAAAATTTGTAAACACAAATTTTTAAATCTGGGAAGAGTAAACAAGGCTGTCACTCATGTAAAATTTAGTAGCTATGTGTTCGAACTGTGTTCTCCCAAATGTCTAGCCTAGACTATCAGAATGCAGGGACTGAATTTTTAGGACTGCGGTGCAGGTGGTGGTTTGGGGCAGTTTTTGGAAGAGTGAGTGTGGATTGGGCAGATCTGTGTGGAATGAACGAACCATGAGCAGGCTTACATCACCAGGTAAAGAGCGAGTAGCCAGGGGAGGCATTTTGTAGTGAGAGAGAAATTCTAGGAAATAGTCTTGGAGACCAAAGATTGGCCCTCTTCCTATTGTGAAGATGAGGGGTTTTTGTGTGTATCATAAAATCAAAGAAGGTACCTTGAGAGTCTATATGAAGAACAAGAAGGAACAGGCAGAGTTCTAGGAACCCATGCCTTACTCTCTCTTCAGATGTTCCATCTTATCTTTCATACATATATTTATGTATATATGAATTTCATGGGATAGTTAAAGTTTTGTTTGAGGGCAGGGGAGGAAAAGATTTCTGCTGCTGAAAAAAAAATTTTTTTAATCACTGGCCGAGATACTATGCTTAGGGCCAGCCCTGAAGTTCTAAATAGCTAACCTGGCAAAAAATCAGGCAAGATGGGCTCTGAAATGAACATAGTCTTTGCCAGAGAGGAAGAAGGATCATTCTGTTATAAAATGAACTCAGGTTCTTTCACTAAAATTGGAAGTTCTTACATAGATGACACAAAGAAGTATCATTTTATATAATTTTAGCTAAAAAGAGAATACTAAAATTAATATTTAGGTATATATTAAAAACTTTTAAAGGATTATCAGGGCTTTTTGTCAGTTGGTGGAAACATCACTTGCAAAATTTTATGGTCATATTTTTTAGTTTCCATTTAAAAAAAAATCTTAAACATTAGAAATAAGGTTGTAAAAGAGAAATTAAGTAAGCACAATCCCATTTGACTTATTCCTTCCCACAAATTGTATCCGAAAAGGAAAACATTTCCCAAAGGCGTAGCAAGTGATGAGACAGACTTTTAAGGCACACTTGATACCAGGAGGGTGGAATGAAAGGGAGAGCAGAAGGGGCCTTGAGACGGAGGTTAAGTCAACTGGAGTTTAAGAAAAGCAACCATTGGGCCAAAAGAGTCTTTCATTTAAGGTTATTTCCCAAGAAATTAGTCATTTATTTTCATCCTTATGAGCTTAGTTCCAATTTAGTAGGAGCAGAGAAAGCTATTTCTTTGACACCGAAGAAGAAAAATTGTGGCTCTTCTCTCCAGCCTCGTGCTTTATTTTTTCCATATTAAGCGGCTCCTAAAGCTGAAAAGAAATCAAAATAAAATTGGGAAAGTAGTTTCACTATAAAGGGTTTTTCTTTTTCCTTTTCAATTCTTTGGCTTCATCTCTTCTGGATAGCTTTCCATTTTTGCTCCCATGGGGGATGAATTCTATATCGAGTAAGGTATTTTAGATATTAACATGTCTTTGGTTTTGAATTCCTTCTAATAATATGCCAGTTTGGGGAGATAAATATAAATGCAAACAATATAACATTAATAATTCAGACTGATTCTCATGTTGAGAATATTGTGGAAATTATTACCCATTTTAATATATCCATTTTGAGATGATGCTTGGCCTTCTTTTTATTTTAAACAATTTTAAAATTTTTCCTAGCTTGGCAAGATTTAATTTTACAGTTTGATGTCAGATTTTATAAATTCTTAGCATTTCCTAGAGCAAAGTTGTAAACCAAAACAAAATCTTTCCAATGAAGATTTCTTTAGATAATTAAAGCAAATATCTTCTTATAAATAGTGCATATCCTTTATTGTTTTAAAATATTTCTATGTGAAATTATCAATTACAGATGTATGTCTGTATTAAGTAGGGATATTACTCACATGAACTTGTCTTCAAGATTAGAAAGAAATTTGAGGTTATTGGCAGAAAATACCTTGCCTTCCTATCCTACACCAACAAACTTATCTGTAGCTACATTCAGTCTATACATCTCTCTGGTCTTTGAGTATTTCTTCTCCTGGCTATTCTCACCCACTGTATTCATGATCTCATTTTATCTCCAAAAACTGGAAATTCTGACATTGGCTATTCCCTCTAACTTCTGTATATTCAATCTTAATCTCTTCTTGCCTACTTACTCATTTCATAATGCCCCATCAATTGATCACATCCACTATGGAATCTAATCTATCAGAGGAGTATCATTCTCTGTAGATCCTCATTTCTTCCACTCTCCCTGACTCTTTAGCTAATTGTCATTGGCTTTTACCGTCAAAAATTCAGAGATTGCTCCATCGATAATCTCTAGGATTTCCAAGGGTCCAAATCTAAGGCACTCTTTTCAGTCCTCAAATTACTTAAGCTCCCCAAGTCTCATTATAATATTGACCCCACCATCTTCATAAAGTGCCACCCTTCCTTAGTTCCTATGATTCCACAGTCTCCTGGTCCTCCTTCTATCTCTTCGTTGGCTCTTCATCTCCTTTGCATGTCTCACTTCTTTCTGGCTAATCCACCTGTTATGACTTTTAAAATAACATAAGTAATGTATGTTCTCTGAAAACAAACTAGAAGCTAAAGATGAACCAAAGATAAAAATATTAACTGGAGCCTGCTGAAGAAGACCCCTGTGAATCTTTTTGAGGGACTAGAATTGTAGGGCTAGGGCACTGGGGAGCCATTGACATGTTGTGAGCAGGGGAGTCAGTTGGTCCCATTTGCCTTTAGAAGTTACTCTGGTTTGAGAATGGATGGAACAGAGATAGAAGGTAAATTAGGCAGCAGTTCAGAAAGAGATAATGGTGGCTTCAACCAAGGTAGTCGTAAGCACTGGGGACAGAGAGAAATGGGTGGATTCAAGAGATGTTTGGGAGGTAAAAACAATAGCACTAGGTGAAGAATGAGGAAGAGGGTAGAGAGAGGATGCCTCAACGTCTAAGTTGGGTGACTAGATTCAAGGATGATAGAAAGAATCTACTTGTGGAAGAAAACAAGAGCTCATTGGGGACATATTGGCTTTGAACATCTTGGAAGATACAGAGATGTGATATATATCTATATGTGATATCACACACATATATACATATATATATATATGCTTGATAGGTATATGAAGCCTTAACAACACGGATTTGAGAGCCATGGTCCATGAAATAATGAGCGTGGGTACCATTTCTCTTGGAGGGCATACAGAGAAAAGAAAAAATGAGAGGGTTGATATGATATCCTGAGTCATAGCATGATGGGCAGAGAAAGAGGATTCCAAAAAAAAAAAAAAAAGCAACTAGAGTATTAAAGAGAAAACAATCAAAACAAATCACGAAAGTGCTATTTTAAGGAGTCAAGAAGAGAGATTATTTTGAGCACAAGGACATGACTGACTGAAAAGTGAAAAAAGACAAGAACAAAAAGTGTCTACTGGATTCAGAGCAAAGCAATTACTCTCGGAAAAGAGGTGAGGAAATGAAGACAGCAAGAGAGGCCACTCTGAAAAGTTTGGTGGAGAAGAAAAGGGAGTAAGAATGATAGCTGAAAGGGGAAGTAAAAGCAGTTGGGGTGAGTTTTTTCTTTTGTTTGTTTTGTGTTCAGAGACAGCAGGGACATGAGTGTGCTTATGTGCTAATTGGCAAGAGCAGGAAGAGAGGGGAGACAGTGAAGATATCAGAGTGGGAATGATGGCGGAGTAAGCTTCCAGAGGAGTGGAGAGGTAGGGGAACACAGAGCTTGAGGGCCTGGAGATGAGTTTAGCCTGGAGGAGAGATACACCTTGTATATGACAGATGGCAAGGGGGGAAAGGATGGGCACACTTGCAGTGGGAATCTGTGCGCGAGATGGCAGGGAGTTGGGCAATTTCCCTTTTTGTGATTTCTATTTTCCCCATCAAGTAGGAGGCAAAGGCACAGGCTGAGAGCAAGGAACTGAAGTGGTGGGTTAGGTAATTTGAGGAGAGTAGAGAAAGTTTTAAATAGCTGTTGCAGAGAAAGAAAGCTGATGAGAAAGATACCTACATGGACTGCCAGAATGGAGAGCCAGTTGAGATGAGAGATCATGAACGTGTGTGCATTATCCAGAAGCCTGGTTGAGATTTGGGATTTCAATTTGTAATATTGGTATGATAGGAGAATAGTAGAGAAAAGAGAGCTAAACCAAGTGTCAGAAAAGCAGCTGACATGGTAGATCACAGAAGGTAGGCAATAGTAGGGAGACTGTGAAGATACAAGTGTCTCCTGTGTTCTCAATCCCTGTCTGTCACTTCCAGAACCTGGAGCTTCAAGAGGACAATTAGAGGCAGAGATGAAACAGTTGCTGGTATTAGGAAGGCCCAGATATGACCACAAGAATAGGTGACTAGTTGATGTGGCGTAGGGATAAAGATCAATGAAACAGAGGAGGTCAAGTTCTGAGGCTACGGGTGACATTATTGTTTGGGTCACACTGTTTATTTTTTTATTTTGAGATGAGATGTCATCTTTAGTCACAGTTTTATTCATGTTACAAACAAAGAAAAACAAAACAAAACCATATTCAGTAGCTCGGATGTTAGCTAAGGCTGCCATTCCCATGATCATGTAGGAAATATTAGCTCAAACTTCCCTCTGTTTCCACGCTCTAGACAGCGTCTAATTTAGAGGGAATTCTATATATCACCCAGCTTCTGATAATTTGACTCAGGTTAAGGATTGTTTCCCTCTTTTAAGCATTTTGTTCCTATACTATACAGAGCTTGCTTAGACTTGGAACTTCACCCTTTTATCTTGTCCTCACCACTAACTTCTACCTTGATGAAAACAACAAACAAGAACATTCTTATAAGGTCATTGTATGCAAAGCAAAAAATAATAATAATAAAGGAAAAAATCAAAGATTTGTAGTGATAGAAGGGAATACACATTGTAGCAATGCCAACAACTTCCAAGTCAAGTATTACATTTGGCAGCTCGTAAAAAGTCCCATGGCCATTTCTAAACTAGGCTTTCATTCTCCCAGGGGATCTTAAAAAGAAGGAAAGATTCTCCCAAATTGCCTATCTGAGTGATTTAGTTTTCTCTAAGCTATACCTTTCAAAATCAGCTCCAGGTCTTCTTGCATATCAAAACTTGGCCTTGTCCTTAAATCCAAGCAGGAGATGATAGTGGCTCAGATCACAGCAGTGGAGGTAATGTGAAGAGGTCAGATTCTGAGTACATTTTGAAGGTTAAGCCAACAGGATCTGTTCATGGCTTGGATAAAGGCAGTGAGAGAAAGAGAGAAGTCAGGGATACTCCAAGGTTTTTGGCCCAGCCAACTGGAGAGATGAGTTGACATGAACTGAGGTGGGGAGGCCATGGGGAAACAGGTTTTGGAAGGAAGGATCTGGAGTTGAGCTTTGTTAATATGAAACTTAGTGTGTTTTATATTCAAGTGCCGATGTGAATGAGGCAGTTGAATGGTCTGAGCTGGAGACTCATATATGTGTGTGTGTATATATATACAACCTCCCTCCAAAAAATTTATCTCTAAATATTCTTTCACAAAACTGATCTAACAATAGAATATAGACAACCACATAGACTTTCAGTCTCTTCTCAATGGGAGATAACCCACGTTAAATACAGGCATTTTATCCAGAGTTGATATCCAGGGCATTTTTTCCTGGTGTCTAGAGAAAACCTATAGATTGATTAAACTCCTGAATCTAATTTTATTTCCTTCTGAAGTCAAACATTACATTCAAGGGACTTAAAAAGGAAAAAAAGACCAACAAAGACAGAATTGGAGAGGAGAAAATAACAAAATTTTATAAACTGAAATTCAGTGGAAGAGTGACAGCTGCCTAGCAGACTTCAAGAATCAGAATGCAAAGTCAATAGTGGGAGAAACTGAGAACAAACCCAGTTTGCAACATGGAAGCCTCAAAATATTAGGAACTAGTAGCCCTAAGTGCCTCTGGAATTGGTTGGTAGGGTTCAGGATGGAGGCTATAATAAGGAAGACTGAGTAAAAGAGCCTCTTCCTTAACTCCACATAATGAGTCACTGCCCTTTCCCAACTCAGCAGCTGCCCAGAGAAGATAAAATAGGGTCTCTGGACTGCAGGACAACAGCCACTGTGAGGTAAGGATATTCTACTAAAGATGGAGATTAAGTGACCATATAAACACTGAAAGCTAAATGGACTATCTGCCCTACTCAGTCCCAAATTCCTACAAACCAGTCCTTACTCTGTGGGCTGGAGTTTGGAAAAGCTCTTCCTTGGAGAATTTGACCAGCTCATCACAAAAGATTTCAAGATATTGACCTGGGGAGAACTCCAGCCAGGCTTCCCAGGGTCTTTGATGGCCTGTGGGAAACTGTTGTGTGTGAATTAGAAAAAGACGTTCCCTCTAGGCAGATGTAGCTTTGCTGGTGTCAGACTTAAAATGGAGATAACACTTGGGTGCCGGGGTGGCTCAAATGGTTAAGCGTCTGCCTTCGGCTCAGGTGATGATCCCAGGGTCCTGGGATCGAGTCCCGCATCAGGCTCCCTGCTCAGCAGGAAGCCTGCTTCTCCCTCTGCCTCTCTCTCTCTGTTGCTTATGAATAAATAAATAAAATTTAAAAAAAAAAAAAAGGAGATAACACTTTTGTGGGAAGGAAAGGCCATCCCTTCTTCCAGGAAGATGTAGCCCCTGAATAGTGTTCATGAATTGGTGAGCAAGTGAGATCTGCATTTAAAGCCCCTTTAATCTGGTGTCTTCATGAAGAGCACAACTCTGAGTGGCCCTGAGACCACCAGATTACCCTGCAGTAAAACACAAAGTCAATACGCCCTATCTATGTGTTCAAACTTTCCATTCATCCAACAAGTAAGTCACATCTGAAGGATGTCTTGAACATAGAAGACAGAAACTAAAACAATTAGAAACAAACAAACAAATCAGCCCTTGGAAGAAACAGAGTATAGCAGAGAAGGAAAAAAAGTGAACATCCTCAGAGAGATATAAAAGTATTGCATCCATGAAACCAGAACAGGGCTCTATTAAAAAAAAAAAAAAACATTCAGGGAGCACGAATTGAATAGAAAAGTTGGAAGATAAATCTCTCAGAGGCATCTATCCATCAAGAAGATCTAACTATTATATGGGCACCTGGGTGGCGCAGTCGGTTAAGCCTCCAACTCTTGGTTTTGGCTCAGGTCGTGATTTCCTGGCTCATGGGATCAAGCCCTGCATCAGACTCCACGTTCAGCAGGGAGTCTGCTTGCGGATTCTCTCCCTCTGCCCCTCCCTCCACTCGCTCTCTCTTGCTCTCTTTCTCTCTCTGTCTCTTGAAAATAAATAAATCTTAAAATATTATGCTCCCAACTTGGGAGCACCCAAATATATGTCAGTTAATAACAATGAAACTCACTGATAATAATACAATAATAGTAGGGTACTTTAACACTCCACTAACAGCAATGGACCGATCATCTATGCACAAAATCAACAAGGAAACAATGGCTTTGAATGACATGCTGGACCAGATGGACTTAATAGATATATTCAGAACACTTCATCCTAAAGAAGCTGAATACACATTATTTTTGAATACACATGGAACATTCTCCAGAATAGATCACATACTGGGTCACAAGTCAGCCCTCAACAAGTACAAAATATTGAGATCATACCATGCATATTTTCAGACCACAACACTATGAAACTTGAAGTCAACCACAAGAAAAAATTTGGAAAGACCATAAATATATGTAGCTTAAAGAACATCCTACTAAAGAATGAATGAGTTAACCAGGAAATTAAAGAAGAAATAAAACAGTACATGGAAGCAAATGAAAATGAAAACATGACATCCAAAACCTTTAGGATACAGCAAAGGTAGTCCTAAGAGGGAAGTATATTATAATACAGGCCCATCTCAAGAAGCAAGAAAAGTCTCAAATACATCCTAACCTTACACCTTAAGGAACTAGAAAAGGAACAGTAAACAAAGCCTAAAGCCTGCAGAAGAAGGGAAACAATAAAGATTAGAGCAGAAATAAACAATATAGAAACAAACAAACAAACAAAAAACAGTAGAACAGATCAACGGAACTAAGAGCTGATTCTTTGAAAGAATTAATAAAATTGATAAACCCTTAGCCAGAAACAAACAAACAAACAAATCAGCCAAACCAAACCAAAAAGTTTCCTTTCAAAAAGAAAAGATAAAGGACCCAAATAAATAAAATCATGAATGAAAGAGGAGAGATCACAACCAATACCACCAAGATACAATTATAAGAGAATATTATGAAAAATTATATGTCAATAAACTGGGCAAACTGGAAGACATGGATAAATTCCTAGAAACATACAAACTACCAAAACTGAAACAGAAAGAAATAGAAAATTTGAACAGATCCATAACCAGCAAAGAAATTGAATCAGTAATCAAAAATCTCCCAACCAACAAAAGTCCAGGACCAGATGGCTTCATAGGCAAATTCTACCAGACATTTAAAGAAGACTTAATACCTGTTCTCAAATTGTTCCCAAAAATAGAAATGGAAGTAAAACTTCCAAACTCATTTTATGAGGTCAGCATTACCTTGATTCCAAATCCAGGTGAAGACCCCACTACAAAGGAGAATTACAAGCCAATATCCCTGATGAACATGGATGCAGAAATTCTCAACAAGATACTAGCAAATCAAATCCAATGATGCATTAAAAGAATTATTCACCATGATCAAGTGGGATTTATTCCTGGGCTGCAGGGGTGGTTCAATATTTACAAATCAATCAATGTGATACACCACATTAATAAAAGAAAGGATAAGAACCATACGATCCTCTCAATCAATGCAAAAAAAAGCATTTAACAAAATACAGCATCCAATCTTCATAAAAACCCTCAATAAAATAGGTATGGATGGAACATACCTCAACATCATAAAAGCCATATAGGAAAGACCTACAGCCAGTATTATCCTCAATGGGGAAAAACTGAGAGCTTTTCCTCTATGGTGAGGAACAAGACAGGGATGTCCACTCTCATCATTACTATTTAACATAGTACCAGCAGTCTTAGCCTCAGCAATCAAACAATAAAAAAAAAAAAAAATCAAAGGCATGCAAGTGGCAAGAAAGAAGTAAGTCAAACTTTCACTATTTGCAGATAACATGATACTCTATGTAGAAACCCTGGAAGACTCCACCAAAAAATTGCTAGAACTAATACATGAATTCAGCAAAGTTGCAGGATATAAAAATCAACATACAGAAATCTGTTGCATTTCTATACACCAATAATGAAGCAGCAGAAAAAGAAATCAAGGAATTGATCCCATTGGCAATTATACCAAAAACCATAAGATACCTAGGAATGAACCTAACCAAAGAGGTAAAAGATCTGTACTCTGAAAACTATAGAACACTTATGAAAGAAATTGAAGAGGGCACAAAGAAATGGAAAAACATTCCATGCTCATGGATTGGAAAAACAAACATTGTTAAAATGTCTATACTACCCAAAGCAATCTACACATTTAATGCAATCCCTTTCAAAATACCACCAGCATTTTTCACAGAGCTAGAACAAACAATCCTAAAATTTGTAGGGAACTACAAAAGACCCTGAATAGCCAAAGCAATCCTGAAAAAGAAAAGCAAAGCTGGAATGCATCACAATTCCAGACTTCAAGCTATTTTACAAAGCTGTAGTCATCAAGACAGTATGGTACTGGCACAAAAACAGACACATAGATCAATAAAACAGAATAGAAAACCCAGAAATGGACCCACAACTCTATGGTCAACTGATCTTCGACAAAGCAGGAAAGAATATCCAATGGAAAAAAGACAGTCTCTTCAACAAATGGTGTCGGGAAAATTGGACAGCCACATGCTGAAGAATGAATGAGGACCACTTTCTTACACCATACACAAAAATAAATTCAAAATGGAAGGAAGACATGAATGTGAGATAGAAAACCATCAAAATCCTAGAGGAGAACATAGGCAGCAACCTCTTTGACCTAGGCCAGAGCAACTTCTTACTAGACATGTCGCCAGAGACAAGGGAAACAAAAGCAAAAATGAACTACTGGGACTTCATCAAGATAAAAAGCTTCTGGGGCGCCTGGGTGGCTCAGTTGGTTAAGCGACTGCCTTCGGCTCAGGTCATGATCCTGGAGTCCCTGGATCGAGTCCCGCATCGGGCTCCCTGCTCGGCAGGGAGTCTGCTTCTCCCTCTGACCCTCCCCCCTCTCACGTGCTCTCTCTCATTCTCTCTCAAATAAATAAATAAAATTTAAAAAAAAGATAAAAAGCTTCTGCACAGTGAAGGAAACAATCAACAAAATTAAAAGGCAGCCTATGGAATGGGAGAAGATATTTGCAAATGACATATCTGATAAAGGGTTAGTATCCAAAATCTATAAAGAACTTATCAAACTCAACACCCAAAAAACAAATAGTCTGGTTAAGAAATGGGCAAAAGACATGAATAGACATTTTTCCAAAGAAGACATCCAGATGGACAACAGATGCATGAAAAGATGCTCAATATCACTCATCATCAGGGAAATACAAATCAAAACCATGAAGAGATACCACCTCACACTTATCAGAATGGATAAAATTAACAACACAGGAAACAACAGATGTTGGCAAGGATGTAGAGAAAGGGGAACCCTCTTGCACTGCTGGTGGGAATGGAGGAAATAGTATGGAGTTTCCTCAAAAAGTTAAAAATAGAACTACCCTACGACCCAGCAATTGCACTACTAGGTATTTACCCAAAGGACACAAAAATACAGATTCGAAGGGGTGCATGCACCCCGATGTTCACAGCAGCATTTTCAACAATAGCCAAACTGGAAGAGCCCGAATGTCCATCGACTGATGAATGGATAAAGATGTGGTGTATATATACAATGGAATATTACTAGGGCATCAAAAAGAATGAAATCTTGCCATTTGCAATGACATGGATGGAGCTGGAGGGTATTATGCTAAGTGAAATAAGTCAGTCAAAGAAAGACAAATACCATATTTGGAGAGAGTTACCACACGTCATACGTGGTTAGGAGAAGCCAGGATTCAGACCCAGACTGTGAACTCAAAGCATGAGCTCCCTGCCACTACACTACATAATCTATGAGAATATACTATTTTTTTTTACTTCCAGAGAATTATCTTTGTCACTTTGATCTACCCAAAAGCAAAATGCAATCCTAAACAACCCTATCCTTGTAAATCTTTTTATCCATTCCTAGCCTATCATTTCTTTAGCATTGTTAGCCAGGAAACTCCCATATGCACAGATATTCTTTATATTTGATAGGAAAAAAAATTGAAGAGCAACTTGAAGCCATTCCAAAGGATATCATGAACTTCCATGCAGGGCACTTGAAGACTTACCTCTTCCTTTTCCTCCGACAAAGAGCGCAGAGTCCCACAATCTCCTGATGCTGCCAGTCATCAAGGCATTGTCCATTTCTAGAATTTCTAGCATGCTTTAGAAGGTTGTTAGGGCTCTCTTTATTATATACCCCCTTTCTACCTTCAGGTACTCTAGATCCAGCACTCCAATCTGCGTGTGTGTTTGTGTGTGTGTGTGTGTGTGTGTGTGTCTGGGCACAAAAGCTCTCTACTGGAAGACTCATGGAAAAACAACGTGGAAGAAAAACCAGAGGGCAAACCTACTCAAGTGTAAATGTACATCTGCACAGAAGAAGCACCAGATCAAACAAGTAGACCCCACTTTCAAGCTTTGTGGACATGAACCCCAGATCACGTAAACAGAGCACACACTCCTGTCACCGGGAGGCAGACAGATACCACTAAAAGGCAAGCCCCTTGATCCACTTCACTGACCAAACAGAATCAAGGGTTTTGCCCCAAACAGCAAATGTAAAATATGTTTTGAGGCCCATGGCTCTGGTGAGCTGTCATATGAAATGAATTACCAGGGCTCAAAGTCGGGATGTGAGAGAAACCACTGTGGAGCCTCAGCCAACCTGGAGGCCCGGGAAGCCAGTGTGCGGGGCAGACACGGCGCGAATGCATTGCTTGTTACCAGGCTACACACTAGTGTTGTAACCACACCGTGATGCCTTGTGAATTGGAAAACAGCGAAAGCGTTCACAGTTCAAATGAGCTCTGGGAACTCAAGATCTTTCTGGAAAACCTGCTAAGCTTGGAGTGCATGCAGGTATTTCAGAGCTCATCCGGCTCTAATTAAAACTCATACTTCCAGTCCGTGTTCACCCAAACAATGTTGAGTCGAACCACAAGAAAATCTGTTCTCACTCAAATTGGTACATATTTTTCATACAACTGAAATATTATATAAAATCATGAACTGTTAGATATAAAAGCAAAAATTGAATGCAGACACCGATTCCCTTGCTACCTCTGCCTCACCTTCCAGGGGATGTGAATCATGGGTCACAGCTGCGTAGTGGGGGCATGCGCCTTGAGATCAAAGCCTTTGACACTGGAGGAAGTATTTGTGTTAGCCCGATCCACAAACCACGCTTTGTGCCCCTCCCCTTGTCCTCATTCATGCCAGCGTTGTAAAAAGTAATGTGTTTGAATGATGTTTTAAAGCGCTCTATGCAATTAACTTTGAAAGCAAGGGGGCTAGTTTTCCTTCAGTGTACATATGAAACTCCCAATAAATTTAAGTTCCCTGGGTATGTTTGGGAGAGGGAAAGATTAAAAAGAGGAAAGTTTTGGAAAGGAACAAACACTTCAAAAAGGTAAACCTGAGGTGTTTTTCCCCCTTACAATATCAGAAATGCTTTTATAGTTGGAAAACGTCTACAGATCAAAAACTATACACCCAGAAGAGTGTACTGATTCCATAATCACTTGTACCCAATTTGCATCTCACTTTCCTAAGAAAAGTACCCCTTTCTGTAATTATTGCAAAGTATTACAAACTGCCCTCTGCGTTAGTGATTGGAAAATACATGCTGCTCTTTACTTTCTTTTTTTTTTTTTTAGATTTTATTTCTTTATTTGACAGAGAGAGAGCACAAGCAGGGGGAGGGGCAGAGGGAGAGGGAAAAGCAGGCTCCCCGCTGAGCAGGGAGCCTGATGCAGAACTCGATCCCAGGACCCCGGGATCATGACCTGAGCTGAAGGCAGACGCTTAACGACTGAGCCACCCAGGTGCCCCGCTGCTCTTTACTTTCTGTTAGCTGCCCATCAGATGCAGAATTTTGCCCTAAGTTTCCGTTATATGAATGTTTCTCTTCATTTTAAAGCATTCCTCTGAGTGCCCTAGTTTGCTTACTAAGCTCTTTAGAGAAACAAAAGCATATAATCCTGAGTCCAATTCAAAACCAAGACACATGTTGTTCAGATAGTGGTTTGGGCAAGTAGCACATCCTTTTTCAATTTGTAAAGCAGTATTACCAACACAGCCTCTGGGTGTATTAACAACACAATGAGTGACATTCATTGACAGCAGTAAATAAAATTCAGGAAAGCCAGTAAATTCAGAGAGCAGCATCACCGAAGGAGAGTCTCAGGAGTGCTTCTCAAATATCAAGCCATTCCTACCCTGAGCACACAGAAAATTCTACACTTCCAACACTATACCCTTGATTGAGAATGTTCCTGGCTAAGGAAAATGGGTGAGCAGCATTAACTAACTAGTGAAGAATAAATCACAGTGCCTGGCACATAGTAAGCTTGGTAGCTCATAAAATCATTTCACATTGTACGAATGTTAGATAACCTGCAGGCCCGATGCCAGGGAGTCACTCCTACATTTAAGGAAGCAACTCTTACTGCCTACCACAGGTACTGTTCTAAGCCATCCTTTTCTCCTTTTGCTTATTTTTTAAAAATTTCACCCTCACCTCTACTTTATGCCTTTAAGATACTGGACTGCTGGGTTCCACTAGTTGAGCTTTTAGATTAAACATTTACTAACTGCCATATGTGATACAGAATGAAACCTCGTGGTTAATGCAAGGAACTGAGGCTAAATTAATCCCCCAAAGAGTAGTAGTCCTCTTAATGCATTCAGGGCTAGAAGTTACTCAGGTCCTAGAAAAAGTCATTTAGAGTAGAGTCATAAGAAGGGTCCTGCATTGATTTAACATTACATTCTAACATAAAGCATGTGAATGCACAGCAGATCCTCTCCTCTGCACCCTTTATCTTCTGACTCCTGGCATAGTCAACATGCTGCAGGCATTGTGTGAAACACCGAGATGCCAACAGCCTGCCAAACGTTATGACTAGTATATTTCACACTCACAGTCCATTAGTTTATGTAATAAGAAATTATATAACCGGCATCAAGGGTTTGGGAATAAATGCAACTGACTTGGAAAGCCAGAGGAGGTGGGAACCACAGAGCAAAAACAAGATCTGAGGGATAATGGGCAAAATGCAGGTTCAGTTTGGGCAGGTATCAGATGGCCAAAGGGCCGCTTTCCAAGGGAGCCATGCGGGGTGTGGTGGCAACAGCTGATGCCAAGTAAAGCCTGGGCCACTGGTGCCCATAGGGGTCAACCAGAGATGAGGTGAGGACTGCAGCAAGTGCTGACAGGGCTAGCCCGACCTTAGGGCCAAAATTCCTGCTTCCTCATTTCTCCCAAACTAACCAGGGCTGGGCTCCAGGGACTAGACGCCAGAACCAGACTTCAGACCTGGCGAAATAATCACCATGATAATGAATACCACTTATGAAGTTCTTACTTTGTACTGAGCATGGGTTTATGTGATTCAAATGCATAACCTGTATGAAGCCAAGCTGCCTCGTGGTCCAGTCCTGACATGGAAATGCAGTCAGACCCAAAAGCCTGGCGACCAAATAGCAATTGAAAGTAACTTTAATCCTCGTTGCACTCTTTCTTGAAAACAGCACAATCGTGCACTGTTAAACTTCTTTAAAATCCTCTTATCTTTTTTTATACTCAGTACATCTGTCTCACCCTAAAGTTGCTCCTAAAATAACCCCCCCATTCCAACTTTTCCAAACTCTATTCAAAACAGGGTGGAAACTCTTCCCTCTCTCCACCTTCCTCCTTTCCTTCCCCACATGTTGTTTCTTTCTCTCCCACAAGGAATCCTCTGCCTTTCTGGTGTGAATTCTCCCTGTCTGTGCTTCTCCAGTTTTTCCTCTCACACAGTCCATGCTTGGATCCGTAGAAGGCTCAGGGAACAGTCAGACAAAATGGGAAGAGGAGAGCAGGGGAGGATCAAAGGATGTAAAGACAGGAAGAAGCTGTGAATACAGGTGTTCAAACATTTTTTCAAGGTCTCTATTCTCTCACTTATCTTCACAAGAAGCCTCAGAGTCAGGTGATCCTCTTAAACTTATGAGAAGATCAGGTTTAGCAGTTCAGTAACCCAACCAGTAAGTGGAAGAGTCAGGATACAAATCCAAGGAGCTATGACCTCAAAACCCAGCCCCTTGACTACTGTTTGCCTTTCCTAGAAAGCAGCTGACCTGCATAAGGCAAGCATCTAGTTCCCTGCTCAGATAGTCTGGGTTCACAGCTAGATTTCTATTTCACCTCTTCCTGGATTTAAAAAATATCAACAACAGAATCTACTGGAGGAGAGACCAGGGAGCAGTATAAAAGCAAGGCAGGCTGGCCTTGTGAGATAGGCATTAGCTGGGCTTGTTGGAGCTAGCAATCTATGTTTCTCCAACTTCCTGAACAACATAGACAGAGAACTCAGGCAGTAGATTATCTATACATCCCATTTGCTTGTGGAAATCAAGCTTTTCATGGAGCATCAGGCCCTCCCTCATCCAGGGCCCAGAAAAGCTGACAGGTAACTGACATTCATTATAATGATATGGCTATAATAAAAAATTAATATAGTAATAAATATTGTCTATTCAAATGATCTAGGCTGTTGGAAGACTTTAATGCTCTATTTATAAAACAATGGAATCGATGAGGGAATTCATGAATTCTTTTGAATCATCGTCTTCTTGGGGGAAGGAAGGAGAAAAGACATTATGTAAAGGGAAATTATTAATAATTTTTTTAAAAAACGTTAAGGGATTATGTAATTTACCAAAAAAATTATTAGAATGTTTTGTTTTGATTAAAGAACCAATTTAAAGCTTGGAAAGCAGAATTGAAAGAAAAAATAGGTCCAGCTGAGAATAGAGAAGTATCAATATCAGGCTCCCTTGGCGTCAAGACTGGGACTGCTCTTGTTTATTGATTTTGTAATGATACAAAGGAGCAAAATCTCCACATTTATAGCTCATACTCAATAGTCAAGAGTGACAGAAGGTTATAGGGATGGAGGTGGACAACTAAAATGTGTGCGTGTGAAAAAAGAGTGGTGGGTGAAAGTCTGTGTTAAGTATGTATTTAGAAGGGGAGCCTGGGTGGCTCAGTTAGTTAAGTGTCTGCCTTTCCGCTCAGGTCATGATCCCAGGGTCCCGGGACTGAGACCCACATCAGGCTCTTTGTGCAGCAGGGAGCCTCCTTCTCCCTCTGCCCCTCTCCCTGCTTGTGCACTCTCTTCTATCTGACAAATAAAATCTTTTTTTTTAAGTATATATTTAGAAGAAATAGTCTAAGCTTCATATCTGCTTTAGCAGCTTTCATATGACAGTAAGATGAGGTATAAGCAAATAAATTAATAAAAACATTGAATTGTAGATCAAAAGTTAAAAGTTGCAAGCTAGAAAAGGGATTTAAATGTGAGTTACAATACCAAGACATCTAAGCCATGTGTTACGGTAACCAAGGAGTGCTGGCTACTCTGTTCTTCCTTCTCATTATTTTTCCACTATTTGTTCTTTCTGCAGAGAGAGAATGAGAATATAAGTTAAATAAATGTGTTCATAGGGGTGTGTGTGTGTGTGCATGTGTGTGTGTGCATAAAATTGCCTAACAATCTTATATTGACCTGTGTTCCCATGGTCACATCCAGGACCTTGTCGATAATCAAGACAACTTTATCTGTAGAATCTTAAACTCCAGAGAATCCATTCTCAAACTTTAACGTCTTATTTTTCAACTTCTTCCTGAGCTTCAATTCCACTAACACTGTTTTCTCACTTCACAGAGATCTCCCTTTCTAATTCTTCCAGACGGTCTCCCAGATTATCGGTAGCCTTCTGTTTGCACTTCCCTTCCAGCCCAGCTTATACTACATGGCTATTCAAATGAACGGCAGTCCTACAACCTATTTCCTCCATCTAACACCTCAGTTATCGAGCAAAATACTCAGCAATGCTGTTAAAAGATGAACTGAGGCATGATTCAAACCAGGCAGTGCCAAACTGAAAGTGGTTAGAAGCGCTCCACCACCAGCAGCTAGGGGAAGGTTTTTAATAAAGAAGATACAGAAGCAAAGCAAGGAAAGTATTTGATTGGCTATAGTGTAAGCAGTTGCCTTATTGGGGAGAGCCTAGTTGACTATTTGTAATTGATTGGCCTCAGGTTTCATTTTCTTAGATTCAAGTGTGTTGACTCTGGGTTAGATTTTGGTTTGCTTACATAGGCCATCAAAGCTTTAGAGCCACCTTGTCTAATGGCCTCCTTGTTTAATTACTTTAACAATACAAAACTCCCAAGGCAGGGGCTCCCCCAAACAGCCCTCTTTCCCTTACTCAGAAGAGTATTTCCTTCCTTGAATCTCAGAAGACTGATCATGTCTTATTCCCTTTGCTTCTCTACAATTTTGCCCCTTGTTGGTGAACTTCACAATTTAGGACATTACTCTGGATGCAGTTTGAATGATTGGTTGGGGGCCAGGCAAGAGAGGGTGTAAGGACAGTGGGAAACTGTTGTAGGCTTTACAGGGGTGGTGACAATGGCAATAGAGAGAAGCAAATGACTCTGGAGTAAGTGTAGGCAGTTGAATCGCAAAGATATGATAATTGTTGGATGGAGTGCAGGGGAGATGAGGTGGGAGTGAGTGTGACGTGAGGAGATTTCTGACTTGAGCAACCAAGTGGTGATATCTTCACTGATCCAGGAGAATATTGAGGGGGAGGGGTATTACAGGTTTAGATAGAAACCTTTAGGTAGAAAAAAAAAATAGAAATTTCACCTGTAACATATTAAGTTCAAGACAGTTCTGACACTGCCTCGTGGAGATGTCTAAGAAGCACTGGATATGAAGTGTGCTCTCCAGAAGAAGGTTCTGAGGTAGAGACATAAATTGAGAAGATGTCTCCATATAAATGATATTTGAAGGCAGATAGTGAAAGAAACCCTTTAGGGAGAGAAAACAGAATGAAGACAGAAGAGGAATTTGTTCTAAGGAACTCTAACACGTTATGGATGGGAGGAGGAGAAAGAGCCATCACTGAAGAGGGAGAAGATGAGGACAAATGGGTACAAGGACAGTGTGATATAAGAAGCCAATGGCATAGGTCATTTCAAAGAGGAGAAGGTGATCAGTTATATCAAACACTGTTAAGGAGTCAAATAAGATGAGTCAAAAGTGTCTATTGTTCTTTGCAAGATGAAAGGTTTTGATGACCTCAAGAGGGCTGTTTCAGTGGAGAGATGAATGCAGAAGCCAACCTGGAGTGAGTTGGACAGAATTTAAGACTGGAGACAGTGAGTCCAGACAACTCTTTAAAGAAGTCTGCCTGGGGGTGCCTGGGTGGCTCAATCAGTTAAGCATCTACTCTTGATTTCTGCTCAGGTCACTATCTCAGGGTGGTGAGATCGAGCCCCACATAGGACTCCACACTGAGCACGGAGCCTGTTTAAGATTTTCTCTCTCTCTCTCCCTCTGCGCCTCCCCCCTCTCTTTCTCTCTCAATAACAATTTAAGAAAAATAAAGAAATCTGGCTATGAAGAGAAGAAAAGGAATCAGAGTGGTGGTGGGGGCAGAGGGGTGGGGAGGTTAAGATGTGGAGACATGGTTTAAATGATGATGGGAAGGAATCAGTAGAAGGGAGAGGTTGAAGATAAAGTAAGAAGGAGGGGGTACATGGTAGTAAAATGTCCTAGAGAAGGAGACTGGATAGAGAATACAAGTGGCATGGTAGGCCTTAGGTAGAAGGAAAGAGACATCCATTATGACTGGAAGGAAGAAGGAAAAGGTATGCTAAGATGGAGGTAAAGTTGCAGATTTGGTTGGAGTAGTTCCTATCTGATGACTTCTATCAAGTTTATGAAGGAGCCCTTCCAGGTTATCTGTTGAGAATGGGAGCTGTAAGGAAGAGTTGGAGATTAGAGAAAAATGAAGAAGACTTGAAATAGGCCTGACAAGGGTGAGAAAGTGACATACTTAGAGACATATTTAGATTGCTGAGCAGCGATGAAAATCCAGTAGAGGTTGGATTTATATTGTATTCATTTGCCTGTTATACTTACTGCCTCCAAGAGGGTTCCGTTATTGGTGGGGGGCATGGTGAAGACAGAGCTGCATTTATGCACAGTTACAGTTTTGCCAGATGAATGTCATGAGGAGGTTTAAGACACTAGTAAGAGAATGCCAATGAAAAGATGGACTGTGGAATCCAAACCGGTTCTGGAGGAAGAGAAGACAGGAGATGGTTAGAGAAAAAAATATACAGGCTAATGGACTAGAGATCACAAAGAGGACAAACAAGTAGGAGCTGTTCAATGGCCAAATCACAGGAGAAGAAACAGTGGTCAGAGAGTTTGGAGGTGGCACTGTTGAGAGTGATGAAAAATAAGGACCAGGCTGTGACCCTGGAAGCGGAGGGCTGAAGGGTGGTGAAGACCATGGACAATGAGGAGGTCGAGGACCTGAGAAGGCAGACATCCTTCAGTACCTCAGTTTGATCAGGGTTTTCTCATCTACAACATTCCAAATGTTTTATGTTTTTCCTTTCTTATTTCAATCATTAATCCACCTGGACGTGATGTTTATGTTATGATGGGAGATTACCATCTTTATTTTCTTCTATTTGGATAACCAGCTAAACTTGGGCCATTTGTTGAACAGTTTAACCCCCCAAATGTCCCTTCAACTCATTCTGGCCGCACTATCCCTGGGTCCTGCTGTATTCAGTCCTCATCACCTCTGGCCTGAAGGACTGCAAGGATCCTTCAGTTTCTTTTCTCTATAGCCCATATTCTTCACAGTGCCGTGAAAGTTATCTAAAATACAAACGTGACCATGCCACTCTCCTGATTAAAGTGCTTAACTAACTCCTTTTTATTACCTAGAGAATAAAAGCCCAACCCCTAAGCCCACCATATTTAAGATGTTTCACAACATTTCTCTTTACAACATCTCTTTGCTTGTCAAGTCATCCTTCTTTTCTGTCACTATCAAAATTTGTACCCAATTGCTACTGTGTAGAAAATATACGACTCAAATTAAATTTTCAAATCCTTTGTCAGAACTACTCATTGGAATCATAACTGATAGATTTTTAAAGTTCTAATTCATTTCTTTGACACTTATTTGGTATCTACTATGTATTAGGCATGATACAGTATTATAAGTTTCAGAGTTTACAATCTAAAGAAGGACAGAAAACATTAATCCAAATAACTGTTTAAAAGGGAAGATATAGGGGCGCCTGGCTGTCTCAGTTGGAAGAGCATGCAACTCTTGATCTCAGGGTCATGAGTTTGAGCCCCACGTTGGGTGTAGAGATTACTTAAGTAAATAAAAAAATAAAACTTAAAAAAAATAAAATAAAAGGGGAGATACAAGGATAGTAATAGGCATTTGAGTAAACTGCTGAGTTCTGATGAGGGAGAAATAGCATCTTATTTGATGGAAATCAGTGGAGGCTTTGAGGAAAAGTTAACTGGGTCATGAAAGATGGATAAAATTTAGAAAGTCGGAGAAGAGGATGAGAGAGCCTTTTAGGAAGAGGGATGGCATCAATGAGGGCAAAAGAAGTGGGGCAGTGTGTGACCTTGGAGTACAAGATACAGCAAGAGAAAGATGAATTGCTAGAAAGGCAAACTGAGGTCAGAGCACAAAAATCCTTCAAAAGACGAGTTAACAGACTGGGCTATAGTTATTTAGCACTGGGAGTCAGTGCAGTTAGGGAATTGACATAATTAGGTTGTGACATGATCAGGTAGGTTGGAATACAGAGAAATTAAATCTAAGGGGGCACACTAATAATCTAGGCATGGTATGCAGTTGGGTTGGCCTGGAGGCAGAAAAGCCAGAAAGAATGCAAGAGAAATTGCAACACTGAATCCATAGCAGTTTAAGAATAAAAAAAATAAAAATTAAAAAAAAAAAATGACCAAAGAAAGGAGGCAGAAACAGGTCTAGCTCGGCTCCAGAAAATAAAAAGGTAAGCATTTCATGAGAAATCCCTGCGTCTGGTTAAGTACCATTTATATTTGCATTTGCCTAAATGGAATTTCTCGTACCTTTTTTTTTTTTGGTGACTTTTAAAAAACATTTAATATTGAGAATTGTTTTCAAAGCTTAACTTTATGCCTTGAGGTTAATTTAATTAATTAATTTATATTTGTTTCCCTTTTCATCCTCCTCTTTTACATGTGACAGCTTCTGCTGGATATGGTTGGGTCCCCAGACGAGGAACTCCAGGAAGCTGCCGCTGGTTGTATATCCAACATACGCAGACTGGCTCTTGCTATAGAAAAGGCAAGATACACTTGAAATGTGAATAGACGTTACCAGCTACCAAATTTTGCATGACAGAGAACTTGGCAGTCCCATGGCCAGGAAGCCTAGATCAGGAAGCATTTATTAGCAAATGCTTCACAAACAGATAAATGTCTGGATGAAAACACAGGAATTAAAAATGCAAAGGGTGTTATTCACAAATTGCATAGACATTTGTGTCCTATTTAATATTTTAGGGATATGCCATGTAATGAAATGTAAAGCCAATAAATTTGTGATAATTTTCCAGGAATTTGAGAACATATGTATACAGTACATATATCTATTTCAGTGATACTTTTGTATTTGTGATGATTTTAATAAAAGATATGGCCTTCCCGGTGTGCAGTTCAACAGTCATTCCTGCATGTCTTTAGAATTTTCCTTCTGTTAAACCTGTCTCACTGCCCTGTCATCATGGTTTTGTCTGTTTGATCACTTGCAACCCACGGGAGAGCTCTAAGGAGACGTGCTGATTTCACGAACTGTTACTAAATAGAATTTAGAGTCAAGCAGTGGGACCTAGAGAGATCATCCTGAGGTCATTCCAGATTTCTCCTAAATACTATCAAACATCAGAGAAGATAATCTGTGACTGTCACTGTACCAGATAATGCAAATCACAAAAACATAAGCAATAAGTGGGATTTTTACTTTTAGACTTACAAAGCATAAACAATTATATGTTTTATTTCCCTCACAGGACTGACCAACATTTTTATTGAAGAATTAATTTATGCTGCTGTAAGGATAATATTACTTCACATAAAATTGCTTTGAATTTCTGAACTCGCTTTTAGCACACAAAGTACTTTTTTTAAAGTGGCCACAAAAGATTAATAGCATTTTATCAGGTTATGGAAACATTAGAGGCCACTTAAAAGAATCACATATGTAACCTCGGTGTGCTAAAATGTTTGGGAACTAACTGTCCCAAGCATCCAGTACTAGTCAGGAAAATAGCTTTGTATGCATCAGCTCCATAAACTGACAATCTCGGGTAATTCTTTGAAGAGCAGGCTAGGCGATTTTATTAAAAAATACTAAGTACTGTCTATGTTTGTCATAATTTGGAGAAGATCATAAACTTAATTGAATTAAATGTAAATAATTTGTATGAAATGAAAAGCCTGTACAGGATGAAAATTATACTAGTGATAGATTCTCTGATAAAAAGATGAGACATTTCTGAGGATTTCAAGGTTTTGTAAAACACCAATTCATCTTCCCTGCTTTTGAGAGGAGGTTATAAAAGAAGATAATAAGAACAAGGCAATGGTATTAATGCTAAGAACTGAATTTAAATGATAGTGTAAGTCCTTTAACTTTCAACATATTTCTAATGTTAAAATTACTGTTTCGCCATGGTTCATGAACATTAAAAATACATCTTAGAAATCATGGATTATGACAGCTATAGAAAATGAACAAACATTATTTTTGTATTTTTATTAAAGGAAGCTTTTACCACTATCTTAAGATTTCAAGATATTCTTGGAATTAGGGGGTCCTAGGAGCCACAGGAAGAAGCAGGTAGAAAACAGCACAGAAAGAATTGGAAGAGTAACTGGAAGTGAAGGACTGTTCTTTACAATAGACTTCATAGAAAGAAGCTGGGGTTTTCATTTTTTATGGTTAATAAATGCATAAAAGAAAAGCAAAAGTGTCATTTGAGAAGAAACTAAGCACTTGGAAACAGATCAAGGAAATTAACATGAAAATCATCTTGTATGTTCCTAAGAATTTTTTTTAATTCTTAAACTCCAGAAAGGTAGTATTTTTAGGTACTGCAAAGGAGAACCTGAAGTTAAGGGTCAATTTTTGGCTGTGTGTGTGTGTGTGTGTGTGTGTGTGTGTGTGTGTGTGTGTGAAATGACATCACAGAAAACTCTGCTCTTACTAGAAAAAGGTCGAAGACAGTGGAAGTATTAAGAAGGGCACGTGATGTGATGAGCACTGGGTGTTATATGCAACTGATGAATTACTGAACACTACATCTGAAACTAATGATGTACTAAATGTTGGCTAATTGAATCTTGGAGGGGGCAGGGAAGACAGTGAAAGCACCCAGAGCTATCCAAGAACAAGCATGAGGACAGCCACACCATCTCTTTGTTACTACATGCTACGATGGCACTCATCTTTTTTTTTTTTTCATTAGTTTTTGGTAAGATTTTGTGTGTTATAATTTATTTTCTGCTATTTAAAGCTGGCAACCTTAATTCCTTGTAAGTTTTCAGCAACAGTTCTTTTTTAGGATTTGTCCTTCCCTAGGACATCCTGGGACTCCAATATACTCTTGGTGATAGCCGGTTATTTCAGTCTGAAAGGAGTTTAAGGTGGAAGGTGTTTTAAGTAGATATTCTTTGATCTTCCACTGTCTTCAGTTTGCAGGGCTTCCTTTTAGAAATCCTTGCCATGATCATTCTGCTGTTCATAGTGAATGTCCTTTTGCTACTATCAGGATGACTTGCACTAAAAATAACTTGTTTCTTTTTAAGACCTTGCTAGATTCTGACCGTTAACAGAAGGTTGGTTTTCTTAGGGGATGGCATTGCAAATCCTGTTATTTTGATAGATTTTGGTATAATCACTACGCCTCTCTAAGGCATTTGCATGGAATTAAGAGACTATGATCCAAAACACTCAGAAAATTTATTTCCATTTAAGAAAATGAGAATCTCAGTTGTTGATAAATAGACAACCGAGATCATTGAGTAAATCTTTTCTTTTTTTCTTTGACCTAATGGGATTAGCTTTAAAAGATAATTTCACAGTCCAAATAATTCAAGATGTTTAATTTCATTCCATGGAAAACTTGGGAATGGAATAGGCTATGTTTATTCCTATAATTCAGTGAAAACAATAAGGAAACCCACTTATTTAAGAATCTCACTGCCTCAAATGCACTAAATGCCCACCCAAAGAACACTTTCTCATGTACCCAAATGTAGAAGGTAGAATTCTGTCCCTTAATCAGACTGGAGGAGAAAGAGAACCAAATTGTACATAAAGCTAATATATGCAGGCACTGTATTATATACTTCCTACTTGTGATCGTATTTAAAATACAGAAGAATTGGCAAAACAGATACTCTCATATCATACTAAGGTCTATCTAAATGGGCACAGTCATTCTGCAAGAGCAATTTGGCAATGCACACCAAAAGCTTTATAATTTTGTGTGCCTTTTAGATGGTGCCCAGTTATTCTACAAGAGTATTCACCACATCATTGTTTATAATGTTGCAAATGTTAGGAAAAAATTTGGTTAATTCAATTATGGTCCAACCACACAATGAAAACATGTTGTAGAATACTAGCTAATGACATAGAAAGCCTTTCGTAAAATATTGTTAAATTGGATAGCAGGTTCTGAAGCAGTTATATACACAGTGGGGGCACATTTTTAGAAAATTATATGCATGTAGCTAGTCACAATGAAAGAAGACACAACTTAAATACACTAAGCTGTGATTAAACAAATGATTATATCTGAATGGTACAATAAGAATGGTTTTTGTTTTCTCTTTGCTCATCTATGTTCTCTAGTCTGTTCACAAAGAACATGAATTACTTTTTTTTTCAATAAAAACACTCCCAATGAATTTCACTTTTTTATTATTTGGAAACTTCAAAGGCAGACATTCTTCCTAATACTAACTTTAAAAGAGAGATCCTCAGTTAACAAATGGGCTACACAAACCATAGATAAAATAATTGAGCAGGGTTTGTTTTTTGTTTTTTGATGAAATAAGAATTGTAGCTTCAACATCTAAACCACTATCAAAATATTTTTCATCTGCAAAATGCACATTTGCAATAACTTTCAACTACAGCTAATTAACAATACCATATAATTGAAACACACTGGGGTGGCCCATAGTAAATTCTGAACATTTTATTTGGTTTTTGTAAATTAAGCAGATGAATTCTATTTCCCAAGCATATAGGAAGCAGACAAATGAAATAACTCAAAAGGTCATTGATAGATTGCTTCATAAAACATTGTCTTGAAAAGAATGATTTTGATTCATTCATTTGTTTACTCCATTATAGATACCTAAGACAAACAATATTGTAATTTATTAATATATTTGCCTGTATGAATCTAATAGAAATACAGTCCCAACAAAATTATGCCCACCAACAAGTAAATACAGTAGACTATCATAGACTTCTCATCTCTCCTTTTGTGTGCTATTCTTTTATGCTCTAATTGTTAGATTAATTTCCTTGCCCTCTAGCAATTGTTTTCCTTTTTTCTCTGCATTCAAATCTCTATGTCTCCAGCTTCTGTTCCCATTTTCTCTGACAAATGGTTATTACACTTTCTGCCTCTTAAAAAGTTTTATGCTTTAATTTCTATAAATGCAAGATATAAAGTTAGTATTTCAATATGTTTTCGATGCACAACTGTCATGGCTGACTTGAAATCATGTAACAGAAGGAATCCTTATAAATCCATTATTTTCAAATTTTCAAGTAAAATAATTTATTCTTTATTTGCATCTGTCAAGACCAAAGGGAGCTTTTCTTTCTTCAGTTCATGCCACTCTGATTTATTAGTTGATAAAAAGACATCCTTTGTAAATTACATAATTGGCTCATGATGTTCAGAGTTAAGATTTGTCATTAGTTTAGATTTATGTCCCAATTTATTTTAATGATTGAAAGGTATATTAGTGTATGTCATATGGTTCATATAGGCTTAATCTATAGCTGGTTGGCTTGCTCATAGAGAATGACTATATATCAAAAAATGGAGTTCAGATAAAGAGTGTGTATAGTTAAATGCAAATCCTTTTTCACTATTGGAAAGAAAACTGACCTTTCCAGTAGCTATGTTACATTAGGAATTATAAACCTCAGTGTTCACAAGGTTAGACAAGTAACATAAATGAGTGGAGAGAGCAAGATATGTTGTTGTTTTTGAGATATTGACATGACATGGGTGGGGGGATGGGGACATCGGTGATGGGGATTAAGGAGTGCACCTGTCATGATGAGCACCAGGTGATGTGTAGAAGTGTTGAATCACTATATTGTACACCTGAAACTAATATAACACAGTATGCTAACTACACTGGAATTAAAATTAAAACAATAAAAAATAAAATAAGAGCAACACAATTGGCAACTGACCTCTAGCCTACACATCTGGGAGACAAAGGGACTGGTGGAGACTAGAGAACTAGAGAGTGCAGACAAATTACTACTCATCTCTAGCCAGTTGTTGCTAAATCTTACAACTTCTCAAGAGAAATTCAGATTTTTACAGGCACCCTCCCAAATTTTAAATATTGGCTATCGTATCAGTCTGTTAGGGCTGCCATAACGGAATACCACAGTGGCTTAAACAGCAGACATTTATTTTCTCACAGTTCTAGAGGCTAGAAGTCCAAGATCAAGCTGCCAGCAGGTTGGTTTCTGATGAGGCCTTTCTTTCTGGCTTGCAGACAGATGCCTTCTTGCTATGTCCTCATATGGCCTTTCCTCTGTGTGCATGCAAAGAGAGACCAGTCTCTGGTGTCTCTTCCTCTTCTTATAAGGACCCTAGTCCAATGGGATTAGACCCCTCCCTTCTGACCTCATTTAACCTTAGTTACTTCCTTAAAAAGCGATCTCCAAATTTTGAGATTGGAGGTTAAGGGCTTTGACATGTGAATTTTTATGAGACACTCTGTAACAGCAAACATGCAGAAAAATCAAAATGATTCTGTGAACCAGATACGGTTCACAAGTCTGCAACATCATAATCTTTATCCATTGGAATGAGAGCTTATTTGATTAAATCCTGACAGTCGCATCCCCTAAAGATGCATAGAAAACCAAAGAAACTAATTTGTGCAAAAGGGCACATGTCAAAACTATCTTGGTCTATGTAGATTTATATTATGATAGCACTACAAAATGCAGTACTCAAGAGGCTGACTTCCTCAAATTCAGAGAGAAGCTTGGAAAAATTGTGCTGAAGATGTAGATTATCATAATGGTAAGTGTAGGGTCATAGAATAGCAGCACTGGAGACATCTTTAGGGCCAAATCACTTGCCCTTAATCAGGCAAGTATCAAAGCTACGCAGGACAGAAGGCTATTTTCCTCCAGAGGTTCTCTAGGAATAGATTCTTTCCATTCTCCCTCAGACAGGTTGGACTAACCAGATTATGAAGGTAAAAAGAGTCCTGAAAATTACTTTGAGGAATCTGAGCTTAATCCTACAGGCCACTGTTCCTCAGGCCTCCTGCTTACGACAGTCTGGGGTACCTGTTAACAATGCAAAAGTCTGGGCCCCACCCCAACCTACTGATGCAGAATCTTTGGGAAACCCAGAATCTGCAAACTCCCCAGACTGTAGTCACTGCGTTTTGAGCATAGAAAAAAATATCTACACAAGGGTTTCTTAAAAGTTAATCCGGTAGGGGTATAGTGAATAGATTATAGGAGAGGAAATGAAACCAATAAACATGGAATCCAGTTTAAAGATGCAGAGGGCCAAGACTAGGGAATAGGAATAGAAAGGAAAAAATAAAACAAGAGGAAATCAGAGAGGGAGACAAACCATAAGAGACTCTTAATCATAGGAAACAAACTGAGGGTTGCTGGAGGTGGGGGGATGGGGTAACTGGGTGATGGACATTAAGGAGGGCATGTGATATAATGAGTGTTGGGTATTATATAAGACTGATGAATCACTGACCTCTACCTCTGAAACTAATAATACATTATATGTTAATTAATTGAATTTAAATTAAAAAAACAAGCAAACAAAAAAAAGGAATAGAAAGGAACAAGTATGAGAAAAAACGTTAAGAAAAAATTGGCAGGGGCACCTGGGTGGCTCAGTCGTTAAGCGTCTGCCTTCAGCTCAGGTCATGATCCCAGGGTCCTGGGATCGAGTCCCACATCGGGCTCCTTGCTCGGCGGGAAGCCTGCTTCTCCCTCTCCCACCCCCCCTGCTTATGTTCCTGCTCTCGCTGTCTCTCTCTCTGTCAAATAAATAAAATCTTTAAAAAACAAAAACAAAAACAAAAAAAAAGAAAAAATTGGCAGAACTGATAAAGTCTTAAAAGTAATAAATACTGCTGGTCTCTCATATGTTAGAGAATGAATCCACGATCATGAAATGAACTCTACTTCTGTTATACTAGGAAGAGCCCTGCTATACCTCCAGAGCAGTGCTGTCCCATAGCAATAAAAGACAAGCCACTCTGTATTTTAAATTTTTTGCTCAACATCACTAACCATCAGGCAAATGCAAATCAAAACCACAATGAGATATCAGCTCACACCTGTCAGAATAGCTAGTTTCAAAAAGAAAACACATATTGGTGAGAATGTGAAGGGAACCGTCATGTGCTGTTTGGTGGAAATAAAAACTGGAAAAGTGTATAGAGTTTTCTCAAAAAATTAGAACTATCACATGATCCATCAATACCACTCTGAGTATTTATCTGAAGAAAACAAAAACATTAATTCAAAAAGATAAATAAACCCCCATGTTCATTTCAGCATTATTTATAATAGCCAAGATATGGAAGCAAACTAAGTTGTCCATTGATGGAGGAATAGATAAAGAAAATGGTGTGTGTGTGTGTGTGTGTGTAACGGAATACTATTCAGCCATTAAAAAAACAGTGAAATTTTGCCATTTGTGACAATATGGATGGACCTTGAGGTCATTATGCTAAGTGAAGCAAGACAGATGGAGAAAGACAAATACCATATGCTCTCACTTATATGTGGACTCTAAACAACAAAACAAAAACCCAAGCTCATAGATAGAGAACAGACTGGTGGTTCCCAGAAGCGGAGGGTAGGGTGTGGGTGAAATGGGTGAAGGGAGTCAAAAAGCACAAACTTTCAGTTGTAAAATGAGTCATGAGAATGTGATGTACAACATAGTAGCTATAGTTAAAAATACTGTATTGCATATTTGAAAGTTAAAAGATCTTAAAAGTTTTCATAACAAGAAAAACTTTTTTGTAACCATGTATGGTGATGGATGTTAACTAGACTTATTGAGGTGGTCATTTCACAATTTATACAAATATTGGATCATTATGTTGTACACCTGAGACTAATGAATGTATGTCAATTATATCTCAATTAAAAAGTAACAAATGCAGGGATGCCGGGCTGACTCAGTCAGAAGAGCATGTGACTCTTGATCTCAGGGTGGTGAGTTTGTGTCCCACATAAGGTGTAGAGATTACTTAAATAAACAAACTTTTTAAAAAAGTA
This sequence comes from Leptonychotes weddellii, assembly GCF_054177405.1. NCBI lineage: Eukaryota > Metazoa > Chordata > Mammalia > Carnivora > Phocidae > Leptonychotes > Leptonychotes weddellii. The sequence goes on along the minus strand of NC_138373.1, from coordinate 58,263,597 downwards.
AATACATAAATACATAAATAAAATTTCTGGTAGCCCTATTTAAAAATGTTAAAACAGGTGAAATTAAGTTTAATATGTTTAACCCAATGCATCCAAAATATTCTCACTTAAACATTTAATCAATATAAAAATTGAGATACATTACATTTTCTTTTTCACTAAATCCTTGAAGTCAATGTGTATTTTACACTTAAAGCACAGTTCAATTCAGACCAGCCACAATTCAAGGGCTCACTAGTCCCATATAGCCAGGGGGTACCATGTTGGATAAGTCTTAGTCTATCCACTTGGTTAAGCTAAAGGGTTTCTTTCATCAATACTGTTGCTTTAATTTATATGAGTTTTCATTATTTCTTTGGGTTATGTCAGATCATCAGCCATCATGTCTGAATGCTTCTTTCCCTCCTGATGGATCTCTCAGAGTCATCGCTCTTTCTACTGTCATGATGACTTTTTAAATTCAAAATTGTATGAGTTTCAATGCAATTCATCTAGAAGGCTATAGTCGGCATTATATTTGGGGTACAGTTATTTTTTTAAAAGATTTTATTTGAGAGAGAGCATGTGGGGGGGGGTGGACAGAGGGGCAGAGGAAGAGGGAGAAGCAGACTTCTTGCTCAGGGATCGATGCGGGACTTGATCCCAGGACCCTGGGATCATGACCTGAGCCAAAATCAAGAATCAAGAGTTGGACGCTTAACCAACTGAGCCACCCAGACGCCCCTGGTACAGTTATTTTTAAATGTTTTTTATTGTAAAATATACATGACATAAAATGTACCAGTGTAGCCATTTTCAATGTGCAGTTCAGTGACATTAAATTCGTTCACATTGTTGCATAACCATCACCACCATCCATCTCCAGAACCCCAAACTGAAACTGTGCCTCCATTAAACAGTAACTCCTCTTTCTACTCCCTCCCCCAGCCCCTGGGAATCGCCATTCTACTTTCTGTCTCTATGAATTTGACAGCTCTACAAACGTCATATAGGTGGAATCATACAGTATTTGGTCTGCTGTGTTTGTTTTATTTCACTCAGCATGTCTTCAAGGTTTGTCCATGTTGTAGCATGTGTCAGAATTTCCTTCCATTTCATGGACGAATACTATTCCATTGTAGGTGTATATCACCTTCTGTTTAACCATTCACCCACTGATGGGCAATTGGATTGTTCCCATCATTTGGCTACTGCTCTGAACAGGGGTGTACAAATATCTGTTCAAGTCCTTGCTTTGAGTTCTTTTCGGTATAGATGCAAGAGTGGAACTGCTGAATTGGATACAGTGTTTTTTAAGACCTAACTCTTCAAATCTATAATTAGAAAAGGTGGCTTGGGGTATCCTTACCAGCAGAGTCAGCAGACTTGAGGTACACTCACTCCGTCTGTCTAGAAGGACCTCTGTTCCCTAAACATTCCAACAGCTTCACGGTCACTGACTCATAGACAAAGAATCCCCTCAAGCTGCTTCAGTGGGTTCAGTATATTTTAAATTCTGAATGAGCCAAGTTCTTGCAGTGTGTGATTCAGTGAGTGCAAATTAGGCATTTAAGAAGGTATAGTCATACTTTTGGAAAAATAGTAAGGCCTTGCATCTGTGCCACTAATAGTACCAAAATGGCCTAAAAAGTGAACATAACTCTCCTAAGTTCCACTGTGTGATGTTTAGGTTGTGCTAAAGGGCAAATGTGTCTTTTCGGCAGCCGCCGTGTACAATACTGCACTTTTAGAGAGAAAAGTTTGCACTGGAGCTATTGGAACCCTTTCTTCGGGGGGCACTGCCGTGAGAATTTGTGCAATTTGCACTGTGGATGCAACCCAAACTTAGAAACAAGTAGGCCTGGAAAGACAGTGACCCCGATTTCCCGACCCCGATTTCCTGACCGCTTGCAAATGCCGCTGTCTGCTTCTGCGCACACTTCCCCTCCCGCTTCAGGCCCCTCCACTGCAAGGCAACGTAGCGGCACCCACCACACCTCGTCTTGCTGGCATGTCGTGCACACATCGGGAGGATCTCGCAGTTAGACCCAGGGTTTGCCCTGAAGGAAACTTGTCACTTTTTAAAGATTTCGTGGCTGTTCCCAACCTTCACTTGCAAGGTGTAAAACATCAAGGGATCATCTTACTTATACCGTCTTGTTGAAGCAATAAACAGCTGCTGACGCTGATTTAAACCAGAAGACAAGCTAACACACTGTAATCTCTCAGGTCAATTTATTTGGGTTATTCTCTTAATCTGAATTAATTATGGGCTAAAACAACAAACTTGAAGGTGTAAAGGAGAGTCTTTTCTTCTCTGCCAATAAGTGCCTCAGACAGATGTGCAAGACAGATGTGGTCGTGCCAAGATTTGTGGTCAGTCTTCTCAGAACTCGGCAGATTCTGCTTGTGAGCCTAACGGAGCTCAAACGGACCTGCCCTGGACTGTAGCTGTGTGAGATTTTCATTTTTGGATAATACTGTTATTAATTTCCTGAGAAAGAATAGTTCTCTTTATGCCCTTTAGGCAGAGGACTGATGTTCCAAAGAAGGAATGAGGAATCCCTTATGAGCATTGGAAAACCCTCAATTTATTCTTTTTTAAAAAAAACAACTCTACTGAGTTTTAATTAATATGCAAATAAATGCACGTATTTAATGTGTACAATTTGATGAGTTTGTACATATGCAAAGACTCATGACATCAGCACCACAGTCAAGGTAATAGACATCCCAACATCTTCCAGTTTCCTTGTGTCGTGTGTGTGTGTGTGTGTGTGTGTATGATAAGAACACTTAACATGAGACCTACCCTCTTAACAAATTTGAATTGTGCATTAGAGTATTGTTAACTATAGGTGGTATGTTGTACAGCAGTTTCTAGATCTTATTCATGTAGTGTAACTGAAACTTTATACCCACTGACCATCTCCCCATTCCCTCCCAGCTCTATCCCCTTGCAATTGCTATTGGTTTTTCTGCTTCTATGAGTTTGACTGTTTTAGAATAGTCATGGAAAACCTCACTGAAGTGGAATCATTCAGTATTTATCCTTCTGTGACTGGCTTATTTCACTTAGCTAATGTCCTCCAGGAGAAAACCTTCTTAATAATAATCTTCTAAATAAATATTCTTATCATCAGATGTAGTCCTGCCCCTTCTGTTCAGAGATCAGGGAAACTGACATAAATGTTTTTGATTTCCCTTCCCTTAAAGAGTACTTTAGTGTTCTAACTTCAACCTACCTCCCCAATCTTCTCTCCCACTATTCTTTTTCAAATATATTCTATATGTACTCTGGTCCAAAAAAAAAAATCACATACGTTGACTGAGATGTGCAAAAATTTATGTAACTTCCTTTGATTTTTACATGTCTTCCTACTGATGGTTGAAAAACTTGACTCTGCCAATTAAAAGTGTCCAGCCTTTCTTGATTTAGAAAAGTTCCTCCATCTTTCATTTCAGGGTTTACCGCCTTCTTGAGTACTCCCCCCCTTTCTCACCTCCTTCCCTCATTGGCACCTTGCAGGTAGGGGGATTCCTGGGAGGCACCAGGTAAGGAACCTCCAGGTAAATTATGTTGGCCTGTTTGTCTCATCACCAGTCTGCCTCCCTGTCACACTACAGGGAGTTGGGACTGTCATGGTCACTGGGCATCTTATGTTGGTGGCTGCTGACGTGTGGCTGGGGTTTGGGGTGTTGTGCTGGCAACTGTGCTGATGCCCGGAGTCCTCCATGGATCCTAGTCAAAAGGCTGCTGTCTCAGCAGCTTCTCTTGAGGACCCCTGGCCTCTTCTGGCATCCAGGTCACCACACTGCTGGGCCCTCCCAGAGGGCTGGGATGTGCTGGCAACTTTCCCAGCACCATAGAGCTAGGAGGGAGTCCTGTGAGGCTGCCCCGACGTCCCCCTCCCAGCCAGATGTACTGGGGCATCTTCCTCTAGGGTGTTTTGCTGACGCTGGAACTTCTCCGAGGCTTGCCCCCACCCAGGCTATCTCTAATATTTTTTGTTTCCCTCAAAATCCCAAGTGGGCCAAGACAACCTCTTCCCTTTCTCTTCCTTGCATTCCCAGGCATCTCCTCCCAAAGTAGAGGGGTTTCATTCTCCTCTGCAGGGCGGGCACTTTTTCTAATGGTATTCTTCATCTTTCTCTGAGGCCACCTCTCCAAACCTTGGTTCTTTAAATTAAAACTCTGCTCCAAGAAGTTTGAGAAAATATTCTCCTACTGCTTGAAAGTCTATTTTTTTCTCTTTTCATTCAGTTATGTATTTATACAAATATAAGTGTATAGCTCAATGCATGTTCTCACAACAAACACATCCATGTAAGATCAAGACCACATAGATCAATGAATGGGCATCACCAGCACCACAGAAGTCCCTTTCAGACCACATCCCAGTCACTGCAAAAAGCTACCACTCTTTTGACTTTCCAGGATGCAGAGTATTTGACAGTCTAATTTTTTTTGAGACTATTACTTATCTACAGACTTTATTTTTAAAATCTAGTTTGAAACTCAAAGCTGAGCAAGGACTTTGTTCTGGATCGTGTTCAGGCTCCTTTTCCCTGTAAAAAATTATTTTTGGCTTCTTCGTTTAATGGAAAGAAGGCTGCAGGGTTTTCAAAACAACCAACTGACCAAACAAACAAATAAAAAAAAAAAAAACCCGACTCTGGAAATAATAGGGAGGAAAAACACATCATATGGTATTACAAACAACTGCCCGCTATAATCAGCCAAACTAAACTGTTTCTCTTCCCCAAATATGCTGGACTGTCCTTCTTCTGCATCTTGTCTGCATTGTTCCCTTTACCTCAAATATATCCAGGAATTCAGTTTTAACTTCACCCTTGCTTTGCTGTTGCCTGGCTTTTTACAGTGGTTGATGAGCAGATTTCTCAGATGACTTCTTACCAATGCCAGAGCTGGACTGGTGTGCCATACAATGTTTTTGGCAGCCACTTTACACTCTTGAAACAAATGAAAAGAGACACAACATTATGTATGGTAGACAGAAACTATGTATAACCTGATGGCTCCTGGTGGCTGAAAGTTCTCTGGTTTGTGGGGGTGATCTTATGCACTAAGTAGATAAAATTGGCTTGATCCTACATAGAGCAAAATAACCTCACCACTTTCAATATTTCCAGGAATTCTTGGGTATGACATATCTTTCCACGTTATTGCATGATTCTAGTCATTGCTTGGTTCCTGTAGAGGTTCAGTTCACCCAAGTCTCACTTCTGACAACTACTACCCTTTCCTTCCTCCCTTCGTACCCTTGTGATCACAGATATGAAACACAACCTGTTTTCTTTGATTATGAAAAATACCACTCATCCAAGGCAAACATGAGTAGGAGTCATTTGCGGAAGATTCTGGGGCTAGGGCAGGACTAAAGAAAGCTTACTCTGTAATACCAACCTCAGCCCTGCGTCCCAGCCATTCTCACAGCCAAACTCTCACTGATGTCACCTGCCCTGTTGGGCTCTTTCTTCCTCATCACCGATTTTCCTTTCCATAGCCTCTCCCTATTCCCAGCACCTCCTCCCATGATGCTATCCTCAGAGATTTAAATATTTTTGTATTAATTAGCTTTTGTTGTTTAACAAACCATTCTGAACAACCATTTATTTAGCTAGTGATTCTGCTGGTCAGCAATTTGGACTAGACTCAGCTGGGCACCCTCATGCCTCTACTGTCAGAGGGAGGTTAGCTTTGTTTTTAGTAGCTGGGCTCTCTTATGTCTAGGGCCTTGGCTGGGACAAATGGGCTGACTTGAATTTGCCATGCAGTCTTTCATCCTCCATAAGCTAGCCAGTGTTGGTTCACATGGAGGTGGGGCTGGGTACTAAGAGCACAAGCACATGTACACAAGGCTTTTTGAACCCTAGGAACAACTAGTACACCATCTCTTCTGCTGCATTCAAAGCAAGTCATGGGTCTTCACTTGATAGAGTGAGCGACAAAGTCATGTTGCAAAAAGGAATGCATATGGCAGGCCAGGGATGGGGTAGGGAATGGTTATAGCTATTTTAGCAGATAATTTACAATTTCTTATTTCTCTTATATAGAGCCATTTAATTCTCTTTGCCTCACTCTGAATCCATCCAGGACAAATCCTAAGGACTATCTTTCCACAATCAAAATGACCCTTAAATTGTTTTTACTAAAAAGACATTTCTCATAAAATCTTTAAAAAAAAAAAGGGGGGCGCCTGGGTGGCTCAGTCATTAAGCGCCTGCCTTCGGCTCAGGTCATGATCCCAGGGTCCTGGGATCGAGCCCCGCATCGGGCTCCCAGCTCTGCGGGAAGCCTGCTTCTCCCTCTCCCACTCCCCCTGCTTGTGTTCCCTCTCTCGCTGTGTCTCTCTCTGTCAAATAAATAAAATCTTTAAAAAAAAAAAAAAGACATTTCCCTCCCCTCAGAAGAATTTTGCAGCCACCTCTTAAACAGCTGGGTTTTTCTTCCCCCCAAGAACACATGGAAACAATGTCAGTGTGTGAGTGTATGTGCATGGGGGGGGGTGTAAGGGACGGGGGGAAGATGTGTAAAAAAAATAAAAGTCATTGCTTTGGCTCCTGGGATTATGATAATAATTTAATTTTTAATTTTCAAAATGTGTTACTAGAGTGACTTTAAGATAAGCAAACAATATAAACACATATTTACATCTGCTTTATTTTACCCCTCATAGAATTATACGAGGACAGGAATCCTAATATCCCAATGTGGTGATCAGACAGGTTTATAACTTCCCTGATATTTGTTGTAGAAAATGGGTCAACCACAAACTGTGAAATAGATTTAAAATACACTGGAGATAATTACTTGTTTAAAATATGCATCATAAGGCAAAAATCCTTTTTAATTCAATTTTCAATAATGGCAGAGTTAATAAAGACCTAAAAGAGAATTGAAACTTCTGTGAAAGTAATAAAAAAAAAAATTCCTTTCCTAAGGAAAAGGAAAGAAGCTGATGAGGGAAAAATAATCAGTTCTGGGAAAGCAAATTTCAACAAGTGTAGGGCACTGACAAGGAAGGAAAAAAAAAAGACCTGATGGGAAGAAAGGAGTCCAGAAGAGCTGGATGCTCTTTAAACAAACAATTTTGGCAGGTGAGCAAACTATATGGGAAGTGCAGGACAGGGAAGAGCCTGCCAAGTTGGCGAAGCAGAACTGTGCAAAGTTCTGAAAGGCAATTTAGAGAACCAAGGAAAGATGTCCAGCCAGATCACCAAGGATGAACAAAAAGAAGGAGCACAAATGTGTAGGGGACCACATCAAAAGTGAGAAAGATAAGTGAGATTGCAGTTAATCAGCTGCAATAATAAAAACCAAGTTATTATTGACTATGTTACCATGTGGCTAAATAACCCGTCCTGGATTTCATACATTTCTCTGCAAGCCTGTTGCCTGGCACCACAGTCAGCACCGACTAAGATGCATTTAGTTATAGAGCAGAAACCTTAACTCAAAATGGCATTTAAAATAAAGGGAATTTATTGGGCCATGTAATCAAAAGTCCAAAGGTAGAGTGATCTTCACGTAAACTTTCATTAGGGTTTGAATTTTACTGTCTGAAATTATGTTGGCTGTCCCTCGACTGTATGTTGGCTTTACTGTCAGCTGAGTTCCCTCATGGCTGCAAAATGGCTGCAGCAATTCCAAAGGTCATATCCTCACACCACTCCATTCAGAAGAGTTTCACTTCCTCAAGCCACTGAGTAAACTGTCTGGACTTCCCGCTGATTGAACCGACTCATGTAATGACAACATAGATTGCCTTAGGCCTAACTGTATCCATCCCTGAGGAACTATGTAAGGGGATGGAGTTATGCTGATTTCCTTGGGTCCAATGGAGACTCCATCGCACCCACCCCACGTAGCTGGTACTCAGTGGGGAAGTGTGCAGTGGAAGGAGCCAGTAAAATGCCTGTCTCAGGTAGTGCAGGTGACAGGAGGGTAGCTGGAATAGATTGTCCTTTACTGGTCTGTTCTGGTTTGGGTGAATAAGTAGACAAATAGTAAGAAACAAGGTTATCATGCAACAACCATGGCGGGTTAGAGAACATTCTCAGGGGCTAAACCTTAGCCTGGACCTTTCCCATTTCTACCTTAAAGAAGAGCAACAGGGGCGCCTGGGTGGCTCAGTCGTTAAGCGTCTGCCTTCGGCTCGGGTCATGATCCCAGGGTCCTGGGATCGAGCCCCGCATCGGGCTCTCTGTTCCGCGGGAAGCCTGCTTCTCCCTCTCCCACTCCCCCTGCTTGTGTTCTCTCTCTGGCTGTCTCTCCCTGTCAAATAAATAAATAAAATCTTTAAAAAAAAAAAAAAAAGAAGAGCAACAGTTCAGTGTATTAGAAAGCATAAGAGGTGCTACACAGCCTTCTACTCTTCTCGGTTATTGTATCACTAAACACGTAGGCGCGTGAGTCCCCCCTCTCACAATGGATCTTTGGCAGGGTCAAATGTTCCTGTGCTTCCAGGTGAGTTCAAAATAAAGCTGAAAACACTTCAATGCAAATAGCTGTCGCATATGCAGCTATCATCTCAAAAAATTCTATTTTCATTTCAATGAAATGTAATTGGTGAGAATAACTGTGTGTGATACCTTTTTTCTTATATTAACAGTAACTTTGGCTCTGTAAAAAAGCATAATTTCAGTTTTTTCCCTATAATTACTAGTCTTGATATCTTTGAAATTTCCAGAGAAAAAAATGTATTTCTTAGAGAAAATGTTTAGAATAAGCCTCTAAAGCTCCTCTGCAAAATAAGAATGATCACACTGACATCATAGGGTAACATGAGGATTAAAGGAGCTAACATATGAAAAGTAAGTACAACAGTGCCTGGTATATTAATATAACATCATTATATAATATAATTTATTAATATCATATAGTAATATATAATATCATTATAATATACAATAGTAACGTCATTATTACCCCATTTTACCTGTGTTTACTCAGTCCTTAGTCTAGACCTAGAAGGGTCGGTATTATTTTCTTAGCCCATTTTACAGAGGAAACTGAGGCATAGATAACAAATACGGCTATTGGTTTTCTGAGGTACTGACACACATTGATTTTCCTGGTAAGTTATAGAGTAAGATTCACACCTTAAAAATAACTTCAGACTGGGGCACCTGGGTGGCTCAGTCAGTCAAGCATTGGACTGGTGATTTCAGCTCAGGTCATGACCTCATGGGTCATGAGATTGAGCCCTGCATTGCGCTTCTGGGCTCAGCAGGGAGTCTGCTTGGGATTCTCCCCCACTGCTCCTCCCTCCACTCACTATTGTTTGTCTCTCTCTCTCTTTCTCTCTCAAAGAAATCTCTAAAAAAAATAAGTAACTTCAGATTTACTAATCTCTTACTTTCTTGAACTCTCTTCTCCTACCCTACTTACTCAGTTGGAACACAGCAAATACATGAATGAGAGATTCTCTCTCCTAGTCATTCATGATCAAAGCTACCCTACAGGGCTTTTATTTTCTAACACCTTCTATCTTCCAGCCTCTTTTGTTTTTAGTTTATAGATTATATAATCTTACAGTTAAGCTTAAATATTTAACCTTACAATTAGACTTAAAAACCTGGCACTTAGCAGGTAGTCACTAATATTTATTGAAGGAATGAATGAATGAAACACAACACTAAAAAAAAAAAGACTTACAGTAAATGTAGAAGCCCTAATTCTTACACCACCACTCAGGCAAATGACAGGACCAAAGGAATATAAAAATAGGAGAAAGTCTGAGCTAGTTGTGGAAACTAGGAAAAGTGGCATTTACATACCAGGAACGTAATAGAATTTCTGCTAAATATAAAGGAAATGGGAAGAAACTACAGGAAGTCACAGAAGGTTAACTGTACATAGAGTTTTATAAACTGTTTTTATCGCTATGTCTTTAAAATTTTTTTTCCAGGTGAATATCAATATTACCACTTCAATTACTTATAAACATCTCATTATGTGTATACATAACGATTTATTTCATTCTTGCTACCATTTAATTTGTATCAATTTTTGCTTTTACAAAACTGGCATTGAACATCGAGAATTTTTCTTATTTTTAAAGACCCCTGCTTGCAGAATGAAGAAACGATTATAATTTTCAAAACTTATCAAGAAAAATGTAAATAGAACCTAATACATATGACAAAAGATTAAAAAGCAAAAGAAATTGCAAAGAAGTTGAAAACAGCAAAATAAGATGACAGACGAGCAAATATATATATATTTTTTATTATGTTCAGTTAGTCAACATATAGTACATCCTTAGTTTTTGATGTAGTGTTCAATGATTCATTAGTTGCATATAACACCCATGCTCATCACAACATGTGCAAATATATTATTAAATGAATGTATATGGATGAATGTACCTCTTAAGAGGTTAAGAAAAAACCTGTGTTCAGGTCTGAAGCAACTCAACTTTATTCAGGTTATATAAGGCACTAGAAGGAAAGTTACATATAAAAATTAAAAGGATAAGGGCACCTGGGTGGCTCAGTCGGTTAAGCATCTGCCTTTGGCTCAGGTCATGATCCCAGAGTCCTGGAATGGAGCCCCACATCGGGCTCCCTGCTCAGCAGGGAGCCTGCTTCTCCCTCTCCCACTCCCCCTGCTTGTGCGCTCTCTCTCTCTCTGTCAAATAAATAAATAAATAAAATCTTGAAAAAAAATTAAAAGGATATGCAAAAGAAATTAGGCAAATGGCTGTATGGAGGACCCAGGTCCTTTCCATCTTTCTGTTCTGACATCCTTGTGTTGGTTTATACGCTTGTAACTAGATGGTTGCAGCAATTCTGGGTGTCATGCCAGAAACAGCAATATCCAGGTGGAAATAAGAGACCATGGCTCTTGCTCAGAAGAAGGACACTCCCTGCCTACCCACACACTTCATTTTGGCCAGCATTGGATCTCATGCCCAATAATCAATCAACTGGAAAACACAATGGACTCACCCTTAAGCCAATCATACCTTCACCTGAGACACTTAGCTGTGTGAGAAAGAGGTGGTTACTGGAACAAAACTGAGGTTCTGGTTCTATTGGAAGAGGGGTAAAGAGAGGCTGGTTGAGCAACCAGTGATGAACACCACACCAGATAAATATTAACCAAGAAAAGCTTATATATACTGAACAGATTTAAGCACAAAATGGCATTATTAAGGATCAAGAGCTACTTAGTGATAAATTTACTAGGAAGACATAATTATTCTGATTCTGTATCCACCTGAAAACATAACCTCAAAATATATGCAGCAAAAAATAAGCAGAAAAACAAGGGGTGGCAGGCAATGAGATGAGTGGATCATAGTGGAAAATCATATAGATCATAATGGAAAAGGGGTAACATACCTTTTTCAGAGACAGATTGAGTAGATAAAAATTAAGTAGAAATTCAGAAAATCTGAACAATAGAATTATTAAGCTTGACATAACTGATACATATGTGTGTATACACATTGTATATGTATATAGTCCTACAAATAAATATGGTATAATCATATAAATTTCAAGCACACATTGAACATTTTAAAAAATGGATCAACACTTGACCACAAAACACAACTCAACAAAAAACAATGCAATAAAACTACAAATGCAATCAATAGCTAAAGAGAGCCAAGATACCGATAAATTCAGAAATTTAAAAACCCACTTCTAAATAATTCATGGGTTAAAAAGAAATCATATTGAAAATTACCAAATAGAACTGATTGGCAATGTAACCCAACATATTAAAAACACACAGGATTATTTGCAGGGAAAATTCTTTCTGAGCAAACTGGAGCTAATCTTTTTCCTACAGCATATTTCCATCCAAAACGCTGACAGTGATAGAAAAATTTAAAAAAACATCTTACTTCTTCCATATACATTGGAAAGCTTGCCCTTTGTTCTTTCTTTCCCTGAGTGTTTTCACGAAGCCTCAACCAGAGTCCATATGCTGTTCATTTTCTCTTTATTAAGCATTTTTGTGGCAATTTTATACAATAGCCAGTCCAGTAATGGTCAGCCTTTCTGCACTGCCACCTCACAGAGGAATGTTTTCCTTATTCTATCCAGTGGCTATCAAGAGTCTCCTACTCCTCTCTTGTCCCTTCCACAAAGAAATCTAAATTGCCTTATCTCCCTGTGGACTCTTCACAACTCTGCACATTGATAACCTCCTCTTCCTAGAACACCGGACTGTGAATTTAAAACTCTAGAGACAGGAGAGACATTAGTTCAAAGCCATGCAACATTTCCCTTCTAACAGTAACTCAAATGAATTGCATGATCAACCTGATACCAGGAAGGAGGAAGAAAGAAATTAGCACCTTTGTGTGTGCTCTATATACAGAGACGGTATGCAGAGAGGCTTTCACTTGACTTGTCGAATGGGTATGATAATAAACCCAAATAAGGAAGATGAATAGAATGATTTCAGCTTCCAGGTATATTATAAAAATAATACATTATAATTTTACTTAAAATTGATTTGTTCTCATGGGTATCTAAAAATGCACAAATATTTTTACGGATCATCTGTATGATAAAGAATGATTTTGTACACGGTTGCATTAAGGAAAACCCATTTTAGTTTCCTTTGACTTCATTCTAAGATCACCAATGTTGGCACTCTTACCCGAACAAAGGATAGACTTCCTTAAGCATGTTTCATGATAATAGCTTTCATTTTATTTTGGTTGGCTAGATGTATATTGCCTCTCCAAGTCCTCAATTATATAACCTGGGATTTCCACATTGTTTTTGACAGAGAAGTAGAACAAAAATAAGTTATGCAGACAAAATTTGAAACACATGATATGGAATTGAAAGGACTTAGTGATGAAAAAGTTGTCTGAGTTAGTGGTAATCAAATTTTGAAATAGATTTCTTCTTAAACAAGCAAACAGTTCAAAGTCTTTGGCTCTGCATGACTGTTTTTTCAAGCTTGAAAAGATTATATTGCTCCATTTCTCAACAATAGTATATTTACAGCTGGACTTCAAAACTGATGCAGTAAACATCAAACTTTTAATTCCAATCTTGAGTTTTACTCTCCATTAAGCAGCTGCTGCAAGGCTCTGGCTTCAGTATCACAGAGAGCAAGCAAGACTTTGTACAACTGAGGAAAAATAACAACATTTTGAAAACCGTGGGCTGTTGCAATAGATGTTCTTTCTGCTTTTGCCATTCCAAAAGGATTAAGCTGTTTTAATCTTTAATCTTTTAATCTTTTAATAGAGCCAGGTTATATTAAACTCTTATTTAGTATCTATTATCCAATACCTTATAGGCTCTTAATCTATTTTGGGGTTGTGGATGCTTGTGTGCATCTAATGAAAACTATGGATCTGCATCCATAGTTCAGATCCATAGATCTGCAGGAAGCCTGCTTCTCCCTCTCCCACTGCCCCTATTTGTGTTCCCTCTCTCACTGTCTCTCTCTGTCAAATAAATAAATAAAATCTTTAAAAAATATATTATGTATATGAAGGAAAGTTGCTTAGAAATAGGCCTTGGTTGGGCGCCTGGGTGGCTCAGATGGTTAAGTGTCTGCCTTCGGCTCAGGTCATGATCCCAGGGTCCTGGGATCGAGTCCCACATCGGGCTCCCTGTTCCTTGGGAGCCTGCTTCTCCCTCTACCTCTCTCTCTCTGTCTCTCATGAATAAATAAATAAAATCTTAAAAAAAAAAAAAAAAGAAATAGGCCTTGGTTAATGTGTCCTTATCTATTGTGACAATAACCTGCACAACAAACAGTCACAGACCGTTGCTGGCAGAGAATGTTGTGTTCATTGCTCACGTGTCTGGGGGTGACTTGAGGATTGGCTTAGCAGTTCTGCTGATCTTCGCTGGACCAGTTCACACAACTGGGGTTCAGCTGGCCATTGCCTGATCCAGATGACTGGACATGACCTGGGTGACTCTGGCTCTGCCCACAATTCTCACATCCTCCAGCAGGCTAGCCCAAAGATATTGTCATGGTGATGTCCAGGGTGTCAGAGAGCAAGCCACAGACGCCCTTTTCAAGACTTCGCTTGTGTCAGCTCAGCTAACATCCCATTAGCCAAAGCGAGTCAGCTGGCTGAGCCCGATGTTGAGGGATGGGCAGTCACTCCACTCACTTACAATGAGATGGCCCAGGGTGTGAATATAGGCAGGGAGAAAGAACTAGAGCCATCATTGTAATTCTACAACTGTTGGAAATACAAATCCAATGATATCAAGCCCTGAAATGGAGTACTGGAACTAAAGAAAGATGGTGAAATGATTAAATAAAATATTGGAAAAACAGAATTTTTAAGCAGAAATGGGAGACAGTGGTGTAACTCTGTCAGCTTTCAATCTGCTAAATACCAGAGAATATGAAGGAAGGAATTGGCTCCCGCTCGCTACTGTTTCTCTCCAATCTAAGAGATGGCCATTAAACTCTATGGAATATGGACAAATTATAATGTATTTAAGAAAACTTGAAGAAAAAAACATGTCACTGTGAGTATATTTCAAACCAAGCAGTTAAACTGCATCAAAATATATCGATGAAGTCACTGAAATTATCAGGGAATAAATATGTTTGAGCCAACTGCTAAGAAATACGTTAATTACGTACAATAAGCCATATCCTTAAATCTCTTAATAATTTGAAAATCAACTTTGAGATTCTATCCTATCAAATTTCTTATTATTTGTTTACCTGATTTTAAGCAATAAAACAGATGTTTGGCAGAACATTATTAAAATAGGGAGCCTGGAATCTTCCAACAGCTCCACACCACAGTTCCCTTGATTTTCTCAATTCCAATTAGGTGTTCCTTTAAATTATTTCATTTATATACAAATTCAAATAGAAGTGGTTCCTAGACCTTTTATCATCCCAAAATTTGGCCTGGCTCTTGATCTGAATAAGCAGACAGTTTTTTAAACTTTACAAAAATGCCTTAACTGACTGCATGATATTTAGTGAAATGATCACATTATTTTGAAGATTAGAATAGAGAGGATGAACTTGTGTATAAATGCTAAAATTTCTTTCTCTCTGGATCAGAACAATTGCAGAAACAAAGGAAAGACTTATTAGTAACTACCTCCACATAAGACACAGTAAAATAGAAGTCTGTGCTAAGGGACGCCTGGGTGGCTCAGTTGTTAAGCATCTGCCTTTGGCTCAGGTCATGATCCTGGGGTCCTGGGATTGAGCCCCGCATCGGGCTCCTTGCTCAGCGGGGAGCCTGCTTCTCCCTCTCCCACTCCCCCTGCTTGTGTTCCCTCTCTAGCTGTCTCTCTCTGTCAAATAAATAAAATCTTTAAAAAAAAATCTGTGCTAAAATTTTAAAATTTGGCACAGCTAAGATAATATGAAATTATAAAGTATGCATGGTTTTTTAATGTTTAGCTATCATTTTTTCCACATTAAGCAGTACTTTTCCAGAAACGTGTTATATATATGTGGTATTGGAACATCAGTATATATTTTAGACAAGAACATTTTTGTACTTGAAGGAAACTTAGAGGTCACCTTATTTAGCCTCAATTTACAGAACTGGAAAGTAATCCTCAAATAAGTTGAAGTGATTTGCCCAAAATCGTGCAGCAATTTAACCATCATCATGATAATATCTATTACTTACATAGTTTACAAAGCATTTTATATTCACGATGTCCATGAATTTTAATAACAACTTTATTGAAGTATATAGTACAGTTTTCATCTTTATTTTTTTAGATGAGTTAGCCAAGGCACAGAGGGATTAAATAATTTATCCAGCATCACAAAACTATATAAAGGGACACGATGATTCCACTATATCACTGTACATCCTTAGAGCACCAAAGTAGCCTAGTGGGAAATGCAAGTTAAAACCACAGTGGGATGCCACTACACACCCATTAGAATCAGAATGTCTGAACTCAAAAAAACTGACCATACTAAGTGTTGATGATGATGTGGAAGAAATGGAGCTCTCATACCCTGCCGGTAGGATGTGACATCGTATAGACACTTGGGATAACAGTTTGGCAATTTCTTTAGAAGATAAGCATATACCTACCATATGACCCAGACTTTTCACTTCTAGGTATTTACCCCAAAGAAGAAAAAGCCTAAGTCCATGCAAAGTCTTGTATACAAAAGTTCACAGCAACTCTGGTAATGGCCTCAAACTGGAAACACAACAACATAGAAGACTCTCAAAATAGTTACGCTGATTGAAAGAGCCAGACAAAAAAAAAGAGCATGGAATTTATGATTTAATTTTAAAACTCTACAAAACTCAAACTAATCTTCAGAGACAAAAAAGCAGATGGGGGTTGGGAGTGCTGGAAAGATCTGGAAAGAATACAAAGGCCAAGAAGAAACTTGGAAACGATGAAAACATTCTTTATCTTTATTGTGCTGATGATTTCATGGACATATACATATGTCAAATTCATCAAATTGTGCACTTTAAAAAATGCAGTATGCTATATGTTTCAGTATGTATGTCTACCTCGATAAAACTGTTGAGAACAAAAAGTGACCCAGCTGAAAAGATTCTGAAAAATCTACTTAAGTATACCAAAACTTGCAAGATCACGCTGATCCAACATGCATTTTTCTAGTTTTTTCCATTGAAATATACACAGTAGTCATTAAAAAGTACACAGATGTACAAAACAAAATAACAATAGCATTGTCACACCTTTATGCCTTTTAAGGCAATTGCAATTAATTTTATGCTTTTTCTAACTTGTAGTGCTATAAATTCTAACAAGAAGAATGTGTTTTGTTGTTTTGTTTAAATAAGAGCAAAAATTCAATCAGAGAGGCACACTTAACCCTGGAAGTGCAAGTGAGAACAATCTTTTGGGGACAAAATTTGGCATAGATGTTTCAAGGACCTTAAAAACCAACTTATTCTTTGGTCAGATAATTACATACCTGGCAGTTTAACCTAAGAAAATGACCTCAAAACAAAAAGATTTACGCAAAAATTGCTCCTCCAACCATTATTTATAATAGCCAAAAAGGGAAACAAACTTAATGTCCAAAAATAAGGGAATTCTAGAATAAATCATGTTCCATTCACTCCATGGACTATTAAATAGCAATTAAGGAAATAGTTTGTAACAGTCTTTGGAGAATCACCTGAAGACTTTCTGAAAAACAAAGCCAAATCACAAAATGTCCCTCCCCCTTAAAACTAATAAAATGAGCAAAAATAGGTTACAAACAAAAGGAAAAAAGCAACGCTCAGAGAGAAGGCCAACTTCATATAATAATGCTTGAAAAGTGGCAGTCAGGGCACGAAAGAGACCAGCAAATTATGTCATTTGGATGAGCTCCTAACTTTCCATTCTAGAACAGTGGGAAGTGAGAGGGAGGAAGAAAGTGAGTACATGAAATCCTAAATATTCTTGTGACTCCTACTCAGTTTGAGGAGAAGCTTATTTGGGACAGAGGGAAGCAGTATGGAAGAAGAAAAGCAGCAAATTCTTGCAGAAGGTAGAACCCTTTCCACCCAAGCCGGTGTCTCACCAATAACAAAAAACGGTGGCTCATCATTCCTGTTCTTCTTGACTAGAAGACATGGAGGGCTCTGCAGAGCAGTCCCTTGTGAGGCACTGACAAATAACTCAGTGATAAACAAAGATTTGCTGGAACAGAAAGCAAAGGAGAGGGGCACCTGGGTGGGTCAGTTGGTTAAGCGTCTGATTCTTGATTTCGGCTCAGGTCATGATCTCAGGGTTGTGAGATCGAGCCCCACATCAGGCTCCTCGATGGGTGTAGAGCCTGCTTAAGATTCTCTCTCTCTCCTTCTCCCTCAGCCCCTACCCCCACCTCGTGTTCTCTCCTTCTCTAAAGCCCTCTCACTAAAAAAAAAGAAGAAGAAGAAAGAAACAAAGAAAGAAACAAGCCAAAGGAGAAAGAAGGCAAATCCATTGTTCAAGTGAGAGCATGGGGCAGAGAGGTCTAAGGAGATTCCCATGGCTCCTCCCCTCCCATACCCCCATCTAAGAATGCCTACATCAAAACCCATGGGATTTTCCCCCTCTTAAAACTCCCAAGACATAGTGGTATTATTCATAATAGCCAAAAAGTACATACAACCCAAACGTTCATTAACTGATGATGACAAATGTGGCTTACCCATACAACAGAACAAAGAAACAACTTGAATAAAAAAAAATATGGTATATAAGTACAACAGAATATTATTCAGCCTTAAAAAAGAGGGAAATCCCATAATATATGATAAAATGGATGAAACTTAAGGACATTATGCTAAGTTCAATAAGTTAGTCACAAAAGGATGAATATTGCATGATTCCACTTCTGTGAAGAATCTAATATAATGGAACTCATAGAAACAAAGACTAGAATGATGGGTGCCAGGGGCTGGGAGAAGGGGAAATGGGAATTGCTAATCAATATGTATAAATTTTCAACTGTGAAGGATGAATAAGTTCTAGAGATCTGCTGTACAACGTCGTGCCTATAGACAACAATGCCGTATTGTACATTTAGAATTTTGTTGAAGATACAGCTCTCATATTAAGTATTCTTACCACATTTTTTTAAAAGTACATAGATAGAGGCACCTGCGTGGCTCAGTCAGTTAAGTGTTTGACTCTTGATTTTGGCTCAGGTCAGGATCTCAGGGTAGTGAGATCGAACCTCGTGTGGGCTCCACACTGGGTGTAGAGCCTGCTTAAGACTCTCTCTCTCTCCCTCTGCCCCTCCTCTGTTTCTTTCTCTCTCTTTCTCATTCTCTCAAATAAATAAATAAATAAATAGTACATGGGTAAACCTTGAAAATATCGTGCTAAGTGGCAAGAGGTCACATACAGTATGATGCCATGTACATGCAATGTCTGGAATAGCAAATCCATAGAAAGTAGACTGGCACTTCCCAGGAAAGGGGGATCGGGGAGGAAGAGGACAATGAGGAAGGATCGCTATGGGTAAGGGGTTTCTTTTTTGGGGTAATGAAAATGTGTTAAAATTAGATAGTGCTGTTGGTTGCACAGCACTGTGAATATACTAAAAAACACTGAAATGTATGCTTTGAAGTGAAGAATTTTATGGTATGTGAATTTTATCTTAAAAAAACTATTATTTAAAAAAAAAGAAGCCAGAGAAGAGTGTGAACAGCTTCTGGGGAGAACCGGGGGAAGTGAAGGAGGTGACTCTTAGCTGAAGTGCTACAGCCTGAGTTGAGGGAAGGATGGGAAGTTTAAGGAAATTACCTAAAGGAGTAAGAAATGCCTAGGTGTAATGAATCCCGTTACAGGGCTTGAAATTATAGAAGAAATATCAGGACTCATTTACTAAAGGTCAGAACCAGGCTTCCAATAGCATTTGGAACACCAGCACTCAGCCCTCACATTGAGGTTTCAGATAAATGGGAAGGGAATCAAGATGATTCACTGACATTCAGATCAGACAGAACACCTTGGTAGAGCTGCCTATGGCAGCAAAATAACATATTGAGTATACATAATTACATTGCACCAAAGAAAATAATGGAAAAGATGGTGCAAAGATAAAAGGTGAGCAATTGTTGCTTATAGAAAGCACAACCCAAGGACTAGTAGAAAATCCCGTAAAAGCGGAAAAATGGTATGCTATAAACAACATCAAAGGCCATATCAGATTTAAAAAATTAGTTTTTAAAATCATGAAAATTGTGATTATGACACTACCATTACAAAGCAAGCAATAACACCAAAAGAGAATTCTGGTATAATGCTAAATAAAAAAGATATACAGGGTCACCTGGGTAGCTCAGTCTGTTAAGCATCGACTCGATTTAGGCTCAGGTCATGATCTCAGGATCGTGGGATCTAGCCCCACGTTGGGCTCTGCACTCAGTGGGGAGTCTCCTTGTCCCTCTCCCTCTGCTCCTGCCTGACCCCCTAGTGCTCTCTCTGTCTTTCTCTCTCTCTAAAAAAAAAAGATATATAAGTATGTATATTTATATATGATTACAAATACTTAACAGGTTTACAAGAAAATACCCAAGCCTGATAAAGGTAATTGTTTTGAGGTGTTTGGGCAATGGATTTTTTCCTTCTTTTCATGTTTTTGCATTTTCCAAGTTTTCTATAGTATGCATACAATATTTTTATAGTGTATATCTTAAAAGATAATAGTTTCTAAATGCCACAGTTGTGGACATGCTTGAGTGGGGGTCAAGTTCTATGTGCACAGTGCGTAGCAGCAACAAACTATACCATTCCTCCCAAAAGGACTACCCTTCCTCCCAAAATCTCTTTGAAATTTCCAAGGAGATGAAGAGTAAAAGAAATAAATCCCATGTGTTGTGATGAGCACAGGGTGATATACGCAACTAATGAATCATTGAACGCTACATCAAAAACTTACAATGTACTGTATGTTGGCTAATTGGACATAATAATAACAAATAAATTTTAAAAACTAAAATAAAAATAAATCCACTAAGTGCTAGACACCAAGGACTAGTATCACCAGTAAAAGCAGATATTGTGAAGAGTTTTTGTAGTACAAAAGCAAATAAGGTCGGATTTATGAAGAAACCAGCAACAAGTGAGTGCCCGTAAGTCCAAGCACATATAGAAGACTGCCAGAGAAGCATGTCACCATCTTCCCATCAAGAAGCCTCTCAGCCACCTTGGGTAGAGTCAGTAAACCCATGGAGCCAAAGGGAGTCGTGCACTGGTAGAAGGATGCCTACTTAAAACTTTGAGGATATACTAGGCTAGTGCTCCACAGAAACTGTGGCACTTTCAGCAGAATAAAGCCTGAAAAACCATGGATCCTTGTGAAGCTAGAGGCTAAATATGATTATTAGAAGAAAAAAAAAAGCAGTGGTAGAAAACACCACACACTTAAGAAATACAAATTTTTAGATTAAAAGACATCCCTGGGCCAAAAAAAAAAAAAAAGGGCTGAGCAAGAATAGCAAAAAGGAGAGCAAGAGAGATAGCTAGACATAGCTGATTTTTCAGAAAACAGAAAAAGAGGAAAGGCTACCCAAATCATTTGATGAGGTTAGCATATCTTTAATACCAGAACCAGACAAGACAATAGAAGAATAAAGAAGAAATCCATCTCACCTCTGAGCACAGGTACAAAATCAAGTAAGCAATGTACCAAAAAATAATAATCTAGAATGACAGTAAAGACGTATCCTACTAATAACAATGTGTGTCATCTTAGAAAAATCTAGGAATGTAATCCAACACATTAAAAGAGACAAAAGTTACATTTGTTTCTATAATTGAAATGATATTTGATAAAATTCAAGTGTACATAATTTTTAAAAAACCTAGCAAACCAAGAGTGGAAGGTAGAAAAAATAGTTGTGTCCTTGTCAGCCACCCTCATTTCTTCCCTCCTTAGAGAACCACCCCCTTTAGTCACCCTTCTCTGATGGCAATTGTGATGGTTTCGAAATATGTCCACGAATTTTTTGATACTGGTTTCTGCAAGAGATGGAGCCTAATAATGACTCACTTGTGATGAACAGAATAAAGTAGAAGTGACCCAAGTGTGTGAGTTGGGGCACTAGGTCACTAAAGCAGGGCAGCTTCGTTCTTGCTCTCTTGTAGTGCTTGCCCTCAGGGAAGTTAGCTGCCGAGTCATGAGCAGCCCTGTGGACAGGCTCAGGTGGCATGGACCCAAAGCCCCCAGCCAACATCCAGCAAGGAACTGACACCCCTGCCAAAGCCAACCAGCAACTGAGTTCCCCTCACCCCCAATAGCCATGTTACTGAGACATTCTGGAAGCAGATCCTCCAGTCCTAGTCAAGCTTCCAGATGACTGCCACCCAGTATGACAACTTCACTGTAACCTCATGAAAGACGTTCAACCACCACCACCACTGGGCTAAGCCATTCCCAGATTCCAACTCTCACAAACTGTGTGAGATAATAAATGTGTATTGTTTTAAGCTGCCAAATTCAGGGGGTAGTTTGTCATCCAGCAATACAGAACTAAAGCAATCAATCTAAAGCAGGAAGGGTAGGCTTCTCCCCAGCCCACAGGGTAAGTCTTCACTGAAGCAAGCTAATCATGACGATCTCACTGTTAATGATTCCATATTGAACAGTGAGACATTAGCGTAGGTATGCTATAGAGGGCTGGCAAGGTTTCCTCCCTTTGAAAAAGTCACACATATTCCCATTTCTGCCTCAAAAAGTTGTTGTCTCAATATGACACCTGGAACTGTGGCAGCAATTTCAAGATCATGAGAAAAGGCAGGAATTCCTACATGTGTGTAGGAACACGGTGTGAACACGGAAGTGAAAAGATGAAGGAACCTAGGCCCTTGTTGGATTTGTGAGGTTACCCAGCCCTGGAGTTCCCTGAAACCCTGAAGTTCTTAAGGGGGTAACAAATGCCTTTAATGTTTAAGCCCCACCTAATTAGGCTTTCCATCACTTGCAGCTGAGAACACCCAATTGATTCAAAAGAAAACTCTTGCATTAGCCAACAGGCACTGCCATAACTAATACTATAGACTGGGTGACAAAAAACGGAAATCTGTTTCTCACAGATCTTGAGGATAAAAGTTGGGGATCAGGGTGTCAAGCATGTTCAGGGTGTAATGAGAATCTTTTTCGTAGTTTGCAGATGTCCACCTTCTCACAATGTCCCCATACAGCAGAGAGAAGAGAAGGGGGAAGAAAGACGGACAGAGAGAGAGAGAGAGTTTGTGCTCTTCCATTTCTTATAAGGATACTAATCTCATCATGGGAACCTCACACTTAACGACCTCCTCTAAACCTAATTACCTCCCAAAGGCCCTACCTCCAAATACCATTATCTTGGAGGTTAGGGCTCCAACACATGAATGGGGGGGCAGCCCACAAACATTCAGTCCATAACAACTCTTTTAATTTGATAAAGGATACCAGTCAAAAAACACACAGTATGTATCACATTTACTGGTAAACTATAGAAATAATCCCATTAAAGATCAAGACAAAGATGATTGATATCACCATTCCATTCAATATTTGATCAGAAGTCTAAGTAAATGGAAGGAGAAAAAAACTGTATAAGAACTGGAAAGGAAGTGTGTAAATGTCCTTTTTTGATGAATTCTATGATTGTATAAAAATCCATGGGGCGCCTGGGTGGCTCTGTCGGTTAAGCGTCTGCCTTCAGCTCATGTCATCTCAGGGTCCTGGGATCGAGCCCCAAGTCAGGCTCCCTGCTCAGCGGGGAGTCTGCTTCTCCCTCTCCCTCGGCCCTTCCCCCAGCTTGTGCACGCACACTCTCTCTCTCAAATGAATAAATAAATTTCTTTAAAAAATCCAAAGGAATTTTGGAAAATTTTTTTATCTATTTTTGATGCAATTGTAAACTAGTAAAGGTTTTTGGAAAATAATTAGATAGCATCTATGAAAATTTTAAAAGCACAAAGTCTAATCAAGTATATCATTTCCAGGAATCTTTCCTATAGAGAATTTTCTAAGTGAGTAAAAATGTATTTCTACATAGTTGTTTTTCAACATTGTTTATAATATAAATTTAATTAGAAGTAACAATCTTCTACAAATCAATGCCCAATTGATAGAGGAATGGTTAAATTCTAGTATATACAATACTATATAATTGTGTAGAATAATGAATTAAATTACATTAAACTGACATGGAAACAATGTCAATGAAAAGTAGAGGGAGAAAAGCTTGTTAAAAGTCCATTTATGAAGGCGTCTGGGTGGCTCAGTCGGTTAAGCATCTGCCTTTGACTCAGGTCATGATCCCAGGGTCCTGGGATGGAGCCCTACACCGGGTTCCCTGCTCAGTGGAGAGTCTGCTCTCCCTCTCGCTCTGCCCCTCCCCCTGCTTGTGCGCATGCATGCACTCTCTCTCTCTCTCTCTCTCTATATATATATATACATATATCTCAAATAAATAAAGTCTTAAAAAAAGGCCATTTATGTATGGAGGTATGTATAATGTCTGGGAGAATATACACCAAAGTATTAAACTGTTACCAGAGATATTGGATATTTTTTATGTATCTCTAAATAACTTGAAATATTTCAACAAAAAAGTTTTACTTAAAAAAATTGTATTGAAGTATAATTAACATATAATGTTATATTAGTGTCAGGTGTACTATATATTGATTCAGCAGTTTTATACATTTCTCAGTGCTCATCATGATAAGTCTATATTCTTAATCCCCTTTTCCCCAACCACCTCCCCTCTGGCAACCACCAGTTTGTTCTCTATATTTAAGAGTCTGTTTTTTTATTTTTCTGTTTTCTTTCTTTGTTCATTTGTTTTGTCTCTTAAATTCCACATATGAGTGAAATCATATGGTATTTGTCTTTCTCTGACTTATTTCACTTAGCACAATACCCTCTAGGTCCATCCATGTTGTTGCAAATGGCAAGATTCATTCTTTTTTTTGTGGCTGAGTAATATTCCATTGTGTATATATACATGTGTGTATATATATATATACATACATATATACATATATACACACACACACACACACTATATCATCTTTATCCATTCATCTATGGATGGACATGTAGGTTGTATCCATATCTTGGCTATGATAAATAATGCTGCAATAAACATAGGGGTGCATATATCTTTTCAAATGAGTGTTTTCATTTTCTTTGGGTAAATACCCAGTAGTGGAATTACTGGATCATACAGTACTTCCCTTCCTAATTTTTTGAGAAGCCTCCATACTGTTTTCCACAGTGGCTGTGGAAGCAAGAGGGTTGCTTTGTCACCATATCCTTGCCAACACTTATTGTTTGCACTTATTGTGTGTCTTTTTGATTCTAGCCATTCTGACAGGTATAATTTGACATCTCATTGTAGTTTTGATTTGCATTTCCCTGATGATTAGTGATTTAGAGCATCTTGTCATGTGTCTGTTAGCCATTTGTATGTCTTCCTTGGAAAAATGTCTATTCAGGTCCTTTGCCCATTTTAATGAGATTATTTGTGGGTTTTTTGGTGATAAATTATATAACTTCTTTACATATTTTGGATATTAACCCTTTATTGGATATATCATTGGCAAATATCTTCTCCTATTCAGTAGGTTGCCTTGTTTTGCTGATGGTTTCCTTCAATGTGCAAAAGCTTTTTATTTTGATGTAGTCCCAATAGTTTATTTTTGCTTTTGTTTCATCTAGAAAATTGTATCTGTGGCCAATGTCAAATAAGTTACTACCTATGTTTTATTTATAAAGTTTTATTTTTTTTGATACAAAATAAATTTGCTAAAATAGATTCATTTTCCTGGTTTTAAAAGAATTTTAAAATAAAAAGAATCTAATATATCTATCCAAAATTAATTGCTAAAGACTAAGGATATGTAAAGTGGTCTACATAAGACATAACTATATCTAATTTCAGATTTATGTATTAATAATATGTCACATCTTGTCAGGTATCTAACAGTTACTATAATCAATTCACATCTAACTTTAGGATTAGAGAGAACAAAAAGTCTAATTCAATTTAAAAAATTAGACATGTCACTTCAGGCTTTTGAGAGTATTTTGATATTTCATTTAATTAATAAATTCAAATACTTTTTAAAATTGGCAAAATCATTGTTTATATCCACCTTGCTCATATCAGTTTGTTTTGAACATCTTGACTCAATGTGGTTTTTAAAGAAAGTCTACTGCAAAAACTGCAGAATAAGATCCATACCCCCACTCCTTCCAAAATTGCAGCCACTCTCCTTTTCCACATCCACCCGCACAACACCAAGAATTGGATTAGCAACCCCCAAAAAAGGAGCTGGGGGGAATGTAGAAAAAGAAAAGATGGAAATAAAGTGGTCTCACCCATGATCATGGAAAGAGCAGTCAATCAACCAAGAATAAAGATAATCATGCAAGTCAACATTTGGCCAAAAATCTGTGAATTTTTTTTGATGTGAATTTGATTTGTCTGAAGTATTATTTTCCTCACAGTGTTGCAGAACAGAGTTTGACCTTGCTAAACAGCTGCTCTCTTTGTCCCCAAGGCCATCAATGACAAAGAAGCCTGGACACAGGCACCTGCTGAGAACCTCCAAACCAGAGTGACCTTCGCAGGACCATGAGTCTGCAGGAATGACCTTTCTAAGAGGAGTCACCTCCTGAACCTGAACCTGAACCACCCTGCGTTATTTCCTGAAAGAGACCCTGCATTTATGGGGTAGCCATCCTTTTCTGATTCCAAACTGCTTCCAGAGCAACTGTGTCCCAGTGTGTCATATGAAGGAGGTGAGTTCTTCTACCCAAGAGATGGCCAGGGAATTCAGAAGTGGGCAAATATTAAGAGCTTTCAGAAATGAAGTTTTCTAAAGTGAGAAAATGGGCTACAGGTGGCTGGAGGTAGAGGATTTAACCTCCTTTCCTTATTAGTTTTCCCTTTTCTTCTTTTTACCACTTTAGTATCCCCAAAACACTCTTTAAGGAAGTAATGCTCATAAACAACACATTTTTGTGATCTGCTTGCCTGTGTGAGAGCAATGCATGTAGTCCCCATAGCTCCTTCTAGACAGACAGAGAGGGCTGGAGCTGCTCCAGTGGCTGTTGCCTTTTGGTCTCTGCTCACCCAAAGGAGGCAATCACTGAAGGAAAGCAAGGGCTTTCATGGCGTCACTGACCACAGGGTTCCAAATGGCCCATCTTAGGGACAGTTTGTGCAAACCCCCGAGGAGCTTTCACGTTTCTTCTATGTATAAAAAGACTTGTTAACAATGAACCACGTAAAAACATAAATCTCTGGGGGTGGGGGTGGGGGGGTTCACCCCTCCATGATGTGATTAATTTCTAAAGCTACTCAAATTATGGTCTAGTGGGGAAAACTTCAACAAGAAAATCTCTTTTGAACATTAGAGGATTCTACTTGTTTTGTAATCTGCATTTTTATTCCCCAAGGGCCTCTCATCCTTAGTCTAATTCTGCAGGATTCTCTTTTTTTCAGGCTGCACACTTTAATGTTAATATCACCCTTATTGGTGGGTGAATAAGGCTTGAAAAGGGGAAGATTGGGAGGCATGAAGGGGTCAACTGGTCCATAGACACTCTGAAACAGGAGGGTATTAGCCAGTTTCCCCACAAGGGTAGGGAACAGTCCTTTATTAGGCCCTGGCACGGCTCCCTGGGAATAATGCCCCAGTCCGTTGTTCTCCATGGCCCTGCTCTGCCTCAGGCATGACCTTCCTTTTCCACCCTTCTGGGCCACATCTAAAATAGTATTGCAGAATATGAGCAGCTCTCTCACCTACTTGCTACCTGTAGAAAGTTGGGAGCCCAGAGCTCTTTAATCCATCTCAAAGTCAGTCTCTTAATCTAGCATGGCAGTGTTTTTGCAAACACGGCTCTCAAAAACCTTTGGATTTTTGATGCAGTTAATTACAGCCAATCCATGTGCCAAAATCCACACTGTAATTTTTGTGAGGCTTGTCTCTCTCTAGACTTAATTACAAGTACTCTGGGTTCATAACCACTTTTCTCAAAGTCATTTTGTCCAGGTGAAAGTATCTACTGCCAGACATGGTCTTAAGGTTTGTCTTAACGAGGTTGTGCCTGGATTTTGTCATTTCCAGGAGGCCATTTTAGTAGGTCTTTCAAATACAAGGTATTTTTCAATATTATCTTTTACTGAATGGAAATGAGAAACAATTTTATTTATCAACCCTACAACTTCTGGAATTTCTAGGCTCTCTACATTCCCTCTCAATTTTGCCTACAAACTGGCCAATTTTCCTGAGCTCATCACTTTCTTGTTGTACCTTTTCAAATGCAGCAAATTGCAGCCTGTTCACATTATCAACATTCTGATTGAGAACCTCCCTGTCCAATGCCACAGGTTCACTAGGTACAATTTTTTTTTTTTTTTGCCTTTGTGCCATTGAAAGCAACAGTTTTACCAATGTTTTGCTGCCACATAAACAAGTTGCCTTTTTTCCAGCCTCCTATTAACATTCTGCCTTCTCTAGTGAGAGGTGCTGCAAAGTCACAGGACACAAGTTGGCTATAAGAATAGAGAAAGAGTGAAAAATTGGGAAGAATAACCCAATTTACCACACTGATATAAATCAAAACACATTTGTAAAATTTGTTCAAATACTCATAAAAACAACAAAACTCAAGGAAACAGCATTAATAAATGTGATGACATTTTCTTGTTTATGCCAAATCACAGCTCAAATGTTAATACTGCTATGATGCATGTTCTTTAGAATATGACTTTACTACCATATGCCAGATGATGACTCAAATCTCTTAGCCCAATTCTGAATTTGAACTCCTGCAAAGTCATCATTCATTTCATACAGTACGAGGTCTTTTGGCCTCTACTTGGCAGACACGTGTCATTTACATATCAAGTCTGACTTTGTGCTTTCTCATTAGTCTACCTCAATTAAGGTAGCAATAAGATACTGTGTGACTCTTTGGTTATAATTATTTGATTATAAGGTAATCCTTCTGATGATCTACAACATGCCCCTGTGTTCTTGTCAGTGTCAGCCAATCGTTAGTAATGCATTGGGCCAGGAATACCCAAAGCCAATTACCTGGATCCATATTACTTATGGCAAGCTCCCATAGACATTTTCCCTGACTAGAACCAATGGTTGTGGCTATACCAGCCCTTTGCGTTCTTACAATTGGAAGACGCACCTCAGTAACAACCAGAAGGGAACATTGGGGGTCCTGGAGGATACACAGCATATCCAAGGGCCACATAGTGAGGTCACAGGTAGAGAGGGAGGGAAGGTAGACCTGGAGCTTTGACTTTATTGGCGTCCAAGTATGGGTCCCTAGGGTTTCTTGGGTTCACTCTTTATTGGCGAATTTGAACATAAGGGCAGGAATTGGGGTGCAGGAAGGAAAAAGCAGGGTGCCTCAAGCAATCAGTTATCTAGATGACACAGGACTTTCCGAAAAGGGACCTTCACAGGTGGGGGCAGCCTAACTCCTTAGCTTAGTTGTTTAGCTAGTAGCTGTGTCATACAGCTGGCAATGTGTTTATTCGAGATGGACGTATTTGAAATGGATCCCTCAGCAATCAAAAGCTTAATGTCAGGCACTTACATTACAATCAAAAAAGCTTAATGTCAGGCACTCACACTATATCGTGTTAAACATTTTCATGTTATTTTTGGTAGGAAAACACAAGCATTTTTCAATCTCAGCACTCACGTACTACTGAGAATATGGTCTGCAGATCCCCAAGCCGAGAACACTGATCTGAAGGGTTATGGGGGGTTTTAAATGACATGACATTGTTTAAAGAGCTTAACACAATATTGAGTAAGTGCTCAGTAATTTTCAGTTTCCTTCCCTTCCCTTTTCACTTTATAGATTAGACTTTCACAGTCCACTGTGAGCATTAATTTGTTCAGCTCTGCCTTCAGGTGGAACATCTGCATAAATCCAGCTTTGTGAATATTTTTAAACTGAGAGATTTTCCATCTGTTTTGGAGTTATAGCAGTCCACATTATCCTCACTTGAGCTCTTAATGATATATGTGTGATGGAAACAAGACGTTTTAACGTGTAAGTATTCATTGCCTCCCCATTCCTGTCTGTGCAGATTCTACCCTTCTCCCACCACCTTAAGCAGGTCTTTCTTTGCCAGTCTAGTTCTTGGTATTTTTGTAATGCAAAATTTGAAGACAGGGAGAGCAATTGGGCCAGAGCTGCGTGAAGAAAAGGGAAAGGATATTTGCTTTCTGGGTCAGCCCTGGGTTCTTTCTTGTGGAGAATCCAGGTAATGAGCAAAGCAGAAATGAAACCATATAAAAAGAAGTTCAATTCTAAATTGATCTAAATAATAAAGAGCTTGAGGTGGAGGCAGGAGGAAGAAGACAGAAAAGCCATAAAAGGTGGGTGTCAGGGGAATTGGGGGATTGTAAGAAGACTCTGGAACAAATACAGAGTATGAAAGAAGCGTGGAGGAGAGATGATATTTTTTAAAGTATTGTTGTGGGTTATGGCACAGATCTCCCTAACAGTTCTTGAGAAATGCACATAAAATATTAAAATGTCTTTTAATTTCTTGGGCTGCTGGAGTATATATTTCTTCAAATGGAATGCTATGCTTAAATTGATTCCTCTGAACCCCATATACACACACATATATACACTGAACCCCATATACACACACATATACACACTTAATATTTGGATCATGTGCAGTCCTTCCTAACTAAATAGCCAACATCCGGATTACATATTCTCTTTAAACTCAGCCCGGGTCTCTACCTGATCTTTTGCCCACCCAACCCGGGCCACCACTTCCCCCCAGACTGCGTGAGAGAGAAATACATTCCTGTTATATTTGAACCAATGATTTATGGAAGTATCTGTTATTGCAGCTTGGCCTATACCATAATCAATACATTTAGAATATGTTGCTTTCAGTTTAAGGAATTAATGATTAATGGGTAATGTAACTTTTATGTACCACTCTCTGCATTATGCAAACAATCCGATGTAGTAAAAAAGTTCATTCATCAGAGGAATGCCATTCACTGGTATGCAAATTCATCTCTTCCCATACAATTATGTTGTGATTGATTAAAATAAAGTTCAGATTTTCAAAACTAGAACAAACAATTGTAGCGAGCCAGCTGATAGCTGTACATTCTTACAGCATTTATTCACTCAGCATTTATTTAAAATGTTGAATGGTTTCCAGTGTCCAGTCCAGCACATAAGGAACTTGGAAGTCATCTCTCCTATCCACACAAAAAAAGCTGAATGAACTGAAATCAACAACAATTTTGGAATCCATTAGAGAACTGAGGTCACAGGGCAAACTTCTGCCCCCAAAATTATAGAGACAGGTGAATCCCACCAGGAAAAACCTCCAAAGACTCAGCAATGGGGTAGGAAACCTAAATTGTAATTGACAAATTGCTGGAGGCTCTGTGCGGACAATATTGAGAATTAAAAACTCCAGAGTGGGATCCGGCCTTGGAAAGGTGGGTGGCACTTTTATGAGCTTTACCTCTAAGAGCCCTAACAGTTTCTCATAGCAAATATCAGAGAAAAGTCCCCTCTTGTGTCTGGCAGAGAAACCTAAAAAATATTGAACGCTTACTATGTAATGTGCCAAGCAATGTATTTGTTAGAGTTACAGTGGTGTTAAACAAAACCTCTCCCTTTGTGGAGCCTTTTTTTTTTACATGTATTTATTTGAGAGAGAGAGAGTACTCAAGCAAGGGGAGGGGCTGATGGCAAGGGAGAAGAAGAGAATCTCAAGCAAATTCTGTGCTGAGCATGGAGCCTGATGCAGGGCTCAATCTCACGACCCTGAGATCATGACCTGAGCTGAAACCAAGAGTTGGAAGCTCAGACGACTGAGAAACCCAGGCACTCCTCCCCTCATGGAGCTTATATGCTAGTGAAGAAATAGGACAATAAACAACATAATTTCAATTAGTGATAAGTGGTATGAGGAAAATAAGGTAAAGCAAGGCCTGGAAAGTGATGGGGGAGGAAGGTATAGCTATTTCAGATAAGGTGGTCAGGGAAGATCTCCCAGAAGAGGTGGCATCTGAACTGATGCCTGAATGGATTAGAAGCTCGCTTTGTAAAAGCAGAGAGATCCATATACAGTCCACTCACATTTTTCTTCCTGACCTTCCAGTTATGCATGGACACCAAAGATCTCAGAGAGAAGCTGACAGAAACAGTCAGACCTCCAATAGATCAGTCTGACCTCCAAGGTCAGCTGCTTGATCTCTGATGCCTAAGATCATTACAGGGAAATGTTTGATGAGAAAAAGAAAGTCACCAAATTCCTGGATGAGGCATGCCATAGGTCTTTTCCCCCAAAAACCTGTCAATCTTTCAGAGAAGCCCTTCTGAATTTTGTGAACTATTTGTTGAGATTGCTTTTCATGGGCTGATTAATTAGTTGCAGTGTACTATGATAATGCTCTTTATTAAATAAAATGTTCTGTGATTGGTTAATACAGCTCCCATTTATTTGAACAATATAACTTTATTTCTATTGCCAATCAAATACACTATTTCCAGCTGGTTAAATATAGTGTCTGTAGTAATTTTTATTTCAGGGTGGGGGGAAAGATGGTGGAGGAGTAGGAGACCCTATTTCAACTGGTCCCCGAAATTGAGCTGGGTATCTACCAGACTACTCTGAGTACCCACGAAACCAGCCTGAGATGTAAGAAGATCTGGATCTCTAAAAACAGAATATCGCAGGCGGTTGGTTTTGAGGTCCAAAGCTGGGAGCCGTGATTCCGCAGGCAGATATCGGAGGATAAACGGCAGCAGGAGGGTGCCTGACTGCAGGTGAGTGACAGCCTCGCACGCTGTGGACGGGGCACAGACTCGCAGACCGGTAACGGTGGGGAAAGGACTTTAGGGCAGCCCCTGGGGTGGAAACCCGGAGCGGCAGGGGTTGCGCCTGCGAACTGCAGCCCCGGGGAAGGAAACCCCGAGTGGTGGGTTGCGCGCGCACGCGAACTGGGAGCGGCTGGCGGTTTTAGAAGCACAAAGGGCAGAGACGTGCCCCAACCTGGAGGCAGGACTGGGAGCGCTGCGGAGGGGCGCACAACCCAGGAGGCTGCAGTTTATAGCAGCACGGACGGAAACGGAGACAGTATGGCCTGGAGAGCTCACTGAAGAACAGACTGCGGTCTCTCTGCTCTGAGGCAGAGGGTTGGAAATGATCTCTTCTGCTCTGACTGGCAGAAGAGACGCGGAAAGCCGCCAGGGAAAGGCGCCAGAGAACAAAAGCCCCCAAAACTGATTCCCACTGAGCCCATCCCCCGCCACAGGGGCGCAGGGCAACTCCACCCAAACAGGGTTGCCTGAGTAACAGCGTGGCAGGCCCCTCCCTCAGAAGACAGGCTGGGGAAACAAGAGGCCAGCAACCCTAAGGTCCCAAGATAACAGGTGCATCTTGCTGGGGTTCTGGTCAATAATTTGGACTCTATACATTCCCTCAAACACCCATCAACAGAATGACTAGGAGGAGGAGCCCCCAAAAATAGAAAAGACTCAGAGATTAT
>NC_138373.1:58082420-58230109 GCF_054177405.1 Leptonychotes weddellii | reverse complement strand
GGTGATGGGTATTAAGGCGGGCACGTACTGCATGGAGCACTGGGTGTTATACAAAAACAATGGATCGTGGATCACCACATCAGAAACCAATGATGTATTGTATGGTGACTAACATAACATAATAAAATTAAAAAAAAAAAAAAAGAAATTGGAATTTCAATCAGGATCCTTTGTGCTTATTTTAACTATGTTTCTACTGAAAAGTCAGATTCAAATGATATCATTTCAAAAATGATATCAAGTATCACTTGGACAAACAATGCTGTTTCCAGAAAAGCTGGATTCCATATATAATAATTTCTACACCTGAAAACAATGGTCTCCACACTCTTTCTGAGCAGTGCAAGTTCTCTGTGTAAAACATAAATTCAGGGCTGTTCTCAATGAAGCTCAATAAGAGATCAGCACCTTCCTTCCCCACTCCCATTTATCTGTAAAGTAATACTAATTTTTTGTATGGTTGTTTATATTCCAAAACCAGAGGAGAGGGTACTTGGAAAGCCCAGAGTAACGGTTTCCAAACTGTGTCCCCAGAAGTAGCTATGTGGAGTTGCCCTGGGAGGTGGGTAGAAAGCAGAGAAAAAAGGAGAGGTACAGAGGTTGGCACTGGAGGAATGAGAGGTGGTGACTGTAGGACATCAGGCCCATATTTGTCAAGAGAGACAGGCTAGGTTGTGACGGCCTGTGATCTCAATGGCATCATACCACAAATGTTTATTTCTCTCCCCACAAACACCAGTGTAGGGTGAAAGGCCTTCTCTTCCATCTGGGAAGTCCAGGGTCCGGCCGTCATCATGGTGTGATGTTACTAAATCAATACATGGACTCCACTGTTGCTGTAATAGGAAGAAAGAAAAGGAGGTCCCACAGGGGCTTTAGGGCCAGCGAAGTGACACGTTTCATCGGCAGGAATGACGTCACATGGTCTCAACCTAACTTCAAGGGAATCTGGAAGACATAAGCAAGCCCCTGAATATACAGGGAGCACAAAATATTTCTGCCACAGGCCCTACCGCTGCTTTGATGAGAGCAGCTATTTATTTATTTACTTATGTATAATGTTTCCAAGGGATATTTTACCTGAAGAATGCATTTTCTGGCTAAAAAAAAAAATATATGAAGGCACTGATCCAAAAATAAAAATGATTATTTCAGATCTAAGATAGTCTCATTCTAGTATGCTTCTGAGAATATAAAACTTTTATGGTTTGACCAAGTTCAGGAAGACTGTTGATAGACTGATGTGCTGACTTGTCAGAAGCAACAAAAAAAGGACATCATCCCCTATAGACGTTGAGCTTCCACTCTAGAACAAGAGTTCTAGAACAGGGCATCAACTATTGGTGGCCACCCTTCATTCCATCCTTTTTCTAGTTGGCCTTCTCGGGCTACCGAGACTAGAGACTTAAGGCCTACGTTTTCCAGATTACCTTGCAGCTTGGATTCTGAATGCGATCTAGATTTGACAAATCAGACGTGTTCTGCATGAGATCTGGCATTTGGAAGTAAGGTAGAGGTCTCGCCTCCCAGTTTTGCCATT
Source organism: Leptonychotes weddellii (assembly GCF_054177405.1). Classification (NCBI taxonomy): domain Eukaryota; kingdom Metazoa; phylum Chordata; class Mammalia; order Carnivora; family Phocidae; genus Leptonychotes; species Leptonychotes weddellii. Next base: position 58,228,569 of record NC_138373.1, on the reverse strand, counting down.
TCTTCTGGTAGGCCTCCTCCCAGAGACATTCGAAGTTTCTCATGCTACCCTCAGCAGATGTTCCAAGTGTCCACACATAAGTTCCATGGGTCCACTGTGTCCAGAGGCACAGTGGAGGACACTGATGCTGTTTGAATGAATCATAGCTCTGGAGCCAGCAACAGTGGTGGCTTCTTAATTACTGCAATTGCTGACGATGACACAGGGCTGGTGGTGTTCTAGCACTAGTAGCTCCCTGATCAGGGACGAGATGGAAGCTCTTTTGGTGGTCCTGCTCTGTAGTGAACTTGAGAGTCATTTCTTAAAAATCTACCCAGAATTTACTTATTGAGCACCTCTCCTGCCCACTCTTAAGCTCTTAATGATTTTCTAAGTCATTTAATTCCTTCCTGATGAAACTAGCTAGAGTAGATTCTGTTTACATCAACTAAGTCCTGCCTGATACAAGACCCAAATGTGGAACAATTGTAAACCTTATCTTGATGAAATAAAGAAAAAGATAGCCATGTGGGGACATTTTAGTTACTTACTCAAGTGGTCTCCCTAATGTCCTGTACCAGGATAAGTGCAATTCTCACTCAAACCCTATTTTCTTAGCATTTTGTATGCACTACTGGTTTTTATAAAGGAGCTAAAAATGGGGGTGCCTGGGTGGTTCAGATGGTTAAGCGTCTGCCTTCGGCTCAGGTCATGATCTTCAGGTCTTGTGATCCAGCCCCATATAGGGCTCCCAGCTCAGTGGGGAGTCTGCCTCTCCCCCTCTGCCTCTCTCCTTCTGCTCGTGCTCTCTTTCTCTCTCTCTCTTAAATAAAATCTTAACAAAATAAATAAATAAATGAGCTAAAAATTGACTAAGGATGAGAGTAGAGGGGAAAATAGCCTTAAAAAAGTAACAGAAGCTGCAGGTTATCCTTCCTTTTCTTTCATAGCAGGGATCAGCAAACATTTTCTGTAAAGGGCCAGACAGAAAATATCTTAGGTTTTGTGGCCCATAGGCTCTCTCTCACAAGTACTCAGCTCTGCCATTGTAGTGTGAAAGCAACAACAGAAATTATGTAAATGAATGGGCATGGTTATGGCCTAATAAATTTTTATTTACAAAAGTAGGCAGCGGCCAGATTTGGCTTGCAGGTCATAGTTTGCCAATCCTTCTTCCATAGTAATAGTATCCTAAATTTTATAGATGGGCACCATGGCCACTTGGAATAAAGTCTGCATTTCTCAGCCTTGCTTGCAGCTAAGTGTGGTCACACAATTAAATGTGATGTGCGGGATACAAAAAGTAGTGTGGGGGTGGAAGAAGCATGCATTTCTGTCTCCTGTTCTCCCTTTCTGCTGACTGGAATGTGGTCACAATGGCTGAAAACTCCAGCAGCCATCTTGGACCAGATAATCATCTCAGAACAGAAAGGCATGCCTTAGATAAGTAACAAGACAGAAGGTGACTAGATCCTTGACATCTTGGAATGTCAGGTAGACTCTTGAATATATAAGAAAGAGGTAAACTATTATCTAGTTTAAACCACTTTGATTTGTTTTTTTTTTCTGTTAATCACAAACAATCCTAACAGATCAAGCAAGAATTCAAAAAGCACAGTCAATAAATAAGGAGCTGCTCAATAAATAATTTTTACTGAATTAAATGACCATGAATTGAAGTTGGCACTACATGAAATGAGGCTGTCAGGGGTTGGCTCAAATGATCTAAATGTCCTGGGGTGCCTGGGTGGCTCAGTCATTAAGCATCTGCCTTTGGCTCAGGTCATGATCCCAGGGTCCTGGGATCGAGCCCCGCATCGGGCTTCCCGCTCAGCGGGAAGCCTGCTTCTCCCTCTCCCACTCCCCCTGGTTGTGTTCCCTCTCTCGCTGTCTCTCTCTCTCTGTCAAATAAATAAATAAAATCTTAAAAAAAAAAAAAGACCTAAATGTCAACCTTTTTTTTTTGAGCAAGAGAGAGTGAGCACAGGCACAAGTGGTGGGAGTGGTGGTGGGGGAGGGGCACTAGGCAGAGGGAGAGAATCTAAGCAGACTCCATGCTCAGGGTGGAGCCCAACACGGGGCTCAATCACAACCCCAAGATCATGACCTGAGCCAAAATCAAGAGTCAGGCGCTCATCCAACTGAGCTACCCAGGCGCCCCGATCTAAATGTTAACTTTAACTACAAAATGTAAAAATGTACTTGGTTTATGGTATTTGCAATACCACATTCCTGTATATGAACTTTCTTTGTAGAAAGTAATTTCATATATTCATGATATGAAATAGAGAAAAATTAATTTCATCAAAAGGGAGGAAAACAAGTCTAAATCTAGTTATAAAGTGTGAATTAAAAATTTATAACTAAAACACTCACTAATTACAGGATAAGCTGTCATTATATATAGTATTCGTATTTACATCACAGTTTAGTCACTGTGCTACAGAAATAGCTTTCTTAATTAGTTTTTACAAATATTTCTCTATACCAATAATACAATTAAAATAATTTTTCCATCTCTATCCATCTCCCCACTGCTCCCTATAAAGAGAGTATCTCATTGGGTACTATTTGTCTTTCTAGGTTAAAAAAAAATCTGAAGTAAGCTCTAACTAAACTCTTACAACCTTGCTATTCAATGTGTGGTCCTTAAAAAACAAAACAAAAGCAAACAAACAAAAAAGCAATAATAGACCCATAAATACGGAAAACAAACTGGTGGTTGCCAGAGGGGAAGGCAGTGGGAGATGGGCAAAATGGGTAAAGGGGAGCAGGAGGTATAGGCTTCCAGTTGCAGAATGAATAAATTACAGGGATGAAAGTTACAGCATAGGGAATATAGTCAGTGGTATTGTAATAGTGTTATATGGTGACAGAGGGTAGTTACTCTTGTGGTGAGCACGGCATAACATATAGAGTTGCAGAATCACTATGTTGTACACCTGACACTAATGTAACATTGTGTGTCAACTATACTTCAATTAAGCAAGCAAGCAAGCAAGAGTATGGTCCTTGGACCATTAGCACCACCTAGGAGCTAGTTAGGAATGCAGAATCTTGGGCCACATTGTATCATAAGCTGATTTTTAATAAGATCCCCCCAGGTGACTTTGTATGCATGTTCAATTTTAAAAGACTGCTTTTTAATTCTTTTGCACTGAAATCCAGTAGCAAATATCCTTTAACTTCTGTTAGCTCTTTCAATCTCAAAAAAAACCAACAACCTAAGTAAAATACTTCTGTATTCCTAAACTACCTACCAAACACAATAACTCAGGTCAAATATCAGGAAACCAGAAAAAGAACTAAAATTAAAATATATGTCTCATAGGATCACATTCTTTCCCTTTTGTGATCTCAAAGCACTTCTTTTTACTAGTAAAGCACCTAGGATTAGGCTTATCTCAGGTCTTGAGGATGAAGAATGAGATTGTAGTCATAAATCCTTAACAATAAGATGCCATATCTGTAAAGCTATCTGTAAAGCTATTTGGAGATCCTACAGAGTCTATTAAACTCTGATAAATAAAACTAGTGGTTTTATTTCTTGAAACATCAATTCATTAAGGTCCTGATACATAGGCTATTACATAATACTCTTTTCACTACAAATATGTCAGTTTCATGAGTGCTATAAATGAAAGAATATAAAAATTTGTATCTTTTTTATGCTGGTTAACATACCCAAATGTATGCTTTAGGGATTTGGAGGAGAGCACAGATGTAACCAAAGGTTTAAAAGTACAAACTTGGAAGAAAAGTTAAAAGCTTCTAGAATTAGAATACTTAAAGGAAATTGAAAAATAATCTTCTAACTTTTGTCAAAGAATGGTTTCTGGCTGTTCACAATCTCTAACATCAACCAGAAAAAAAATTAGTTCCATATAAAGGATGAGAGTTTCAGGTAAGGCATAAAATTAATAATGGAATATCTCTTTCTTTGAGGGTATTTAAAAATATATTGGGTAGAATCCCATCATGATCTAATTGTGGCCTCGACTAGATGTGGAAAGATAGATTGTATAACTCCTCAAGGTCTTTTTCAACTTAACATTTATTGAATAGTCTCTGTATAAATAAAATTCCATAGTGAAAATCAACTCAAGCACCTTATACCTTCCGCCATTCTGTTTTCTAAGCTTTGGCTGAAATATTCAGAAATACTGGCAGCTATATTACCTCTTCTGAAGAAGAAATAAGTAGTAAGATTCTTGATCCCTTTCATACCGGCAGTTTTAAAGACTTTTAGTGTATTCCTGATACTTCTTTGAATTCATATTCTTATGTACGTAATTCTTTTCTTGCCAGTTTGATATATCAACTCATGTCTGAATTAAAGGCCTTATTAAATGTCTGAGTCAAGAACAGCAAGATTCATTAGAGATCTGTTGTTGAATGCCATGCATTTTCTATATGGCAACTTTAGGGTGACCAACTATCCCATTTTGCCCGGGACTGGAGTGTTTACTGTGACAAGAGACTTCCAGTGCTGAAGTCAAGAGAGTTGGTAACTCTATAATTTAATAATACATCTTTCTGTGTGTGTGTGCGTGTGTGTGCACATGGGTGCATCCTCATATGTACCTGCTCATACACATTTATAATTTTCATGTTCTTCTGGATTTAACTTCACTTTAGAAGACAAAATAACAAGCAAATAAATATATGCTTCTTTTCAATGTATGGGCTATGGAATGAACTGTGCCACTAAGCCAGTAGTTAGCTGTTTATCAACTCATTTTTTAAAAGGGTAAGAAAAAAATCTGAAGTTCAGTATCTGCGAAAAGAAAAGAAAAGAAAAATTCCCCAAATAGAGACATCTTATCTCGACTATGGTACAATGAACAGTTCCTGAAATGGTGCTTTCCTTTCGGCATTGGTAAATCCATTTTTCCAAGAGTAAATTCATTTTCGTCTTGCGAAGCTGACAGACAGAACTTCACACACTGCAACGGGTGGAGGGCATACTCCGAGCCAGGTGGCTTGTCATGTGTAATGAAAGGGATTTTCACCATCTTGTCAATCTTATTTTTTCAAAATATTCATAAAATGGTAGAATTGGCTGTATCTGTTTCTTTTAAATAGCACTGCAGTGTAAAACAACTGATGCTGAATTACTCAACTTAAAACTTTTAGTTCCAAAAACTGTTTTGAGGATATAGGAACATTGATTGAATCAAAGCAAATCCATGAATCGAGAATGATACTTAAAAAAAAAAAAAGCCTTCTCCCCCCTCCCCCAGATGTCATCATTTGAGGGAGTTATTAAGTAGGCTTTTTCCTTTGAAAACATGTATCTAATACGGAATATTAAACATTTATTCTGCAGTTCCAGTTAGACTATATTACAGAGTAACCAAAACAAAACAACCCCACTTGATGAGGAAAAACTTTATCTCATAGAAGAATGTCACTGACTAAGAGAAAAGGAAGGATTGAATTAGATTTTAATCACTGTTGATTCCTAATGAAATTATTGACCCAGGCAAGGATTGTCAAGTAGTGTTAAAAGCATTAAGTGCATGATTTATGGGGAATCTGATTTTCGCCGAGAGCCAAAGTAATACCACAAAGATTTCTTTCTAGTCACAGGAGAAAAACATAAGTGTACATTTGTAGGGGGATCAGATTTTCATCACCCGAATCCGGTGCGCAAATTTAGCCCCATGAATGGTGGAGCCATTAAATATTATGTCTCCTGATGTGGCACAATAAACTACAAACCGTCACCTATGGCATATCCTAGCCAAAATGTTTAACATGAACCCAGCAAAAAGACCTAACTTTCAGCATAAGAAAATATAGGGTAGATGGGGGAAGTTCAATGATAGCACCAGAAGACACCCAGACAAAATTAAGATGAGTCATTCTGTTAGGATCCTTGGTCTGGTCTATTCAACAAGTCAGCGTACAATGGGAAAAAAGTTAAGGATGATGCTAGAGTAAAAGAAAACTGAGAGCCATAAAAACTAGATTCAATATGTAGGACTAACTAGCTCTAAAGGGTATTATGAGGATAACTGAGAAAATCTGATTAGAGATAGACTGTTAGATAAGATTAAAATTTTGACTCATAAAGGGAAAGATCATTAGAAAACCAGGGTACAGAACAACTTGCAAAGTATTATCTCATTTTAATAAAAATACATCCATAAATATAAAGTATCTGAAAGCAAATCAAAATGATATTAAAGATAATCCCCAGTAGCAGGAATATAGTGCTTTTCTTAATTTTTGCTTATCTAATTTTCTAGCTTTCTCAAGGTACTTATGCAGTGTTTGTAACAATAAAACGTTTCTTTATTAAAAAACTAAGAATTATGCACTGAGGGTGGGAGTGCCATGATTCAATGCCCTTAGAGTTTTAGACTGTTCTAGTACCTAGCACTGATTACTGCAATAATTTTCGATGACTTTAAACAGAGAACTTTTAATCCTAGGTAAGGACTATTGGTGAAGATTTGCTCATCCTCCTTTTGTTTATTGCCAATAATATGTCTTCCGAACATAAGAAAGTGATTCTGTTTTAAAGGAAGGAAGGAATTAAAAAAAAAAAAAAAAAAAAAAAAACAAGCAATGAAAGGAAGTTTGTGAAGAGGGGAACGGCAAAGGACAGAGGTGAGACATGAAAGAGGAAGCACATGATATCTATTTTCAAGTACTATGATACACATCTGAATGGAACCTCCTCTGCCGCCCCTACCATTCCACCTAGCTAACTTCCTATCATTCCTTTGGGAAGCCTTCTGTCTCCCCAAGTCTGTGCACAGCCGTTTTAGCCATATAAACAATCTCAACACGCTATATTAACTACCTACCCACTCACCTCTTTCTCTCTAGACTGAGAGTAAGGGACTGATTTTTGAAACCACTGAATCTCAAGAATCTAGCACAATGCCTGGAATAGAATGGATGCTTATATATAGACTCATTCAGAAGAAGCGCTCCAAGAAAACACAAACTAATATTTATAATATTAGAAAGTGCCCTAGCCACTAATACGAAATCTCTATATGTCACAGAAATTAAAGAAACACATTCTGAAGTTAATGATATCCAAAACAACCAGATAGAGAATTCCTGCCAAGAAGGCTGTAGACTTCTGGAAATCAATGCTCCACAAGATCAGCTGATGATTTCAGATATTCTAGCCTCTACTCTGTTTGCAGATTTAAGATTGCAGAGGGCACCTTCCGCGGGAGGGAGGTCTGCTTCCCGAGTATGTAGCATGCAGCCCCCAAGCACCCTCCAGTACCTCTTCCATCTTACTGGGAAGCCAGAGTTGTCATAATCATAGGTCCGGGGCCAGACCTGCATTTCAACTCCTCAGGTCCACAAATGAAGTCCCCAAACTTGCCAGATTCCTGGCTCCATTATTTAGTGACTATATGACCTCGAATGCAGATTCCTCATCCATAAAAGCCTGATACTAGAACTGTGCCCAGGACATTGTGTGAATAAGAAATGAAGTGATTCACATAAAGCCCTGGACAGTGCCTTTCCTAATTGTCAGCTCTTGCTACTGTTGCTATTCTCTCTCACAGTGAAGGATTCCACTACACACCCAGTTACTCAGGGCTGAGAGTCATCCCAGATGCCTCCCTGCCCCTCCCACAGTGAATCAGGGATGTCCACAATTAGCATTTATGACTGCTCCATTTTTAAATGAAAATGAAAGCATAAAATGAAAATGAAAATGGGCATAAAATACAGTCCTCCCAGTATCTAGCCTTCGCCCATTTCTTGGCAAGCTCATGATTTTCACCATTTCCTTTACATGTCGGAAACCTTAGCTTTAAGTCACGGTCATTTGCTTATTGTCTTAAGGATGTGACTTTCAATGGGAATCTACCTTACTGTTATATAAAAAACATAGAACACTGTTCATCTGCCCCCTTCAGGTAAAGATGACATTTAACAATAATTGAGAAAGTAACTGCTTTCCAAAAGACACTCATGATTTAGAAATGTACCCATCATTGTGTGATTTTGTTCGTGAAAATGACTTGTATTGCCTATTGAAACTCCTATCATACTTCAAAAACTTGAAAACAGAATTTTGAAATCTCTCAAAGAGTTTCAGTGAATTATTAAAGTCAGTTTTTGAAAATAAAAGTGTAACATGCTGTGATTAATTTACAAAAACTGGTTAATATCAAGGAAGACTTGTAAGCATAATTTTAAGCAAACTCTTTCTATCATTTGTGGATGGGCTGAAAACAAATGGTAAATACAGTCGGAAATCGACCTGTTCTCTGTGAACCTGTCTTGTCTTGAAGTACCTTTTTTAGAGATGACATGAAAAACAAGTCTCTGATTAACCTGAACTTGAGTCCCAACCTTTAAATTATTAAGCCAAGATTTTTTTAAAGTCTGAGGCAATTCACATTATATTGCTTTCACTAAAAATAGCCTGTTAATCATATTAATAAATATTTCTTTATTAACAATTATATTTTGCTGGAGCAAAAAGTATTTTTGTATCACTGAAAGATAAAACAGTTGTTTTAAAATATTGTTTACCTTTGCCTTTTAGACAAATTTATGGTGTTTTGTATTTTACAATTTACATGATATAATAGCATAATAATGCACATACACTATTTACAAATAAATGATTATATATTAGAGATACCTGACCAAAATATTTTTACTCATCAGGGTGTATAGTTAAAAAAGATTAAATAGCCCTAGATCAATTTTTTTCTCAAGCATGGTTTGAGAAACTCCTGTGTCACCTTGTCAGCATCACCATGGGGCCTAAGCCCATGTATAGTTGGAATCTGGAATGTGCATTTTTAACCAGTACCCCTGCTTAAGGCAGTTCATAGGCTACATGTTGAAAAACATGGTGTTGAAGGACATTTAAAAGCATTTTGTGGGGCTCATGATTGCCTGTGAATAAGGCAAGTAAGTGGTAGCCAGATGCAGTGCCCATAATCAGCTGTCTCCTCGTACATCTGAAGGGAAATACTTTGCAAAGCTGACTTCGCTCAAGTGTATCATCCTCCGACCCTCAGGGATGACATTATTTTCCAAAGGATGGCTCTGTAATAATTGCCCCTGCTAAAAAATGTCGGTTAAGTGTCTGCCTTCGGCTTGGGTCATGATCCCTGGGCCCTGGGATCGAGGACCTGGGACCGAGGCCTGCTTCTCCCTCTCCCTTTGCCTGCCCCTCTGCCTGCTTGGCTCTTTCTCTATCTTTCTGTCAAATAAATAGATAAAATCTTTTTTAAAAAATGTATGTTTCCCTGGCACGGCTTTAAAAATGACCCTGCTTTCTGTCACTTCAGGTGTCGTCCTGCGTGTTAATCATTGTAGGATCATCAGAGGATACACTGATGCAAAGGCTTCGGTAAGTGTGATTTCATTTTGATTCATCAGAGGGCCCAAGTTTAATAAAGTAAAAAAAGAGAAGTAAGTATGTAAATAAATACGTAAAAATTGAAAAGCACTCAAAACGACCAATATCACCCTTAGATCCAGGCAAAAGGCCACTGCCCCGAACGTTTCTTTTAAAGGACCTCCATCACACACACACATGCAGGTAACTGTATTAAAGAACACAGGGTGCTTCTGTTGTGTAGGATTTAGCACTCACTAGAACACAGTGCAACTTAAAACCCAAAAATCTGCTGTCGTGACTACACTATTCAGGGCCCATAGAAATGCTTCTATACATCGTTTGCTGTGCATCCTCAGAGTAAAAGGTGATCACATCCAAAAACTGTAAAGGTTTGGGTTATCCTGCTAAGAGCATTGGAGGTGACCACTGCTTCCAAGAGCAGGGAGAAAAGACAAATTAATCACCTCAGCAAATTCCCTGAATGCTATCTAGCCTTACCTCATGCAGTATTTGTTTTCTAGGAGTGCCTGCCATCATTTTTTTGCTTCTCCAATACATGGTTCTGCAGGTATTCAATGTTTAGCAAATCTCTGCAATGGTGGTGCCTGGCAGCAAAAGAACATTTTGCAATATTAAACAATTCATGTCACTCAAAGATTGGTAAGTGTACAGATACAGACAAATCATTCACAAAATTGGTTACCAATGAAAGTTTTACATTGACAACCAGCTGTGCCTTGAACACTAGCATTAACAAATAATTTTATTTATATAAAATATTCTAAATTAATTTTTCAAAATATTAAATAAAATTTCAGCTTTAAAATATAGTATTCACTAATTATTAATTTTTCTTTTCTATTTGAATATTATATATAATGAATTTTAGAATAAAAATAGCACTTTGTAATAATATATATTAAAATAAATTTAAAGTTTTCTATATTTGTTTTAATGTATATTCTTGATGAAAATATATTCATATGTTTCAGATAGTCAATATATTTTGGACACTTTCAGTAGAATTACCTTTTATTTGAATTCTTTCAGAACACAAATTGTGAGAGAATATTGATTATAATAATATAGTGATTTTTACTGAAATGAAGACCAGAAAAATAAATTTCATTAAATAAATACATAATAAATTATGAATTATGTCTTTTTCATTTTATTACTCATCTAACATTGCCAGTCTAACAACAAAACATCCAGACATGTGCAGTAACAATTAAACCAACTAGTCTTTGATATTTTCCCAACAAAAATCATAACTTTACATAGTTTTCGACTTTTCCTTATGATAGTACAGTTGTCAAGGTAGAGGGATGTGACATATTTTATTGAACAGTGGTTTAGCTTGATTTGTAACTTTTAAATATTTAGACATATGGTGTGTAGGCGTTCATTTGTACTCTTGCCTTGGACTACACAAATGTTAGAGGCAGGCCTACAAACTATCACAAATGAAAACAAGACAAAACAAAACAAAACAGAGACAAAACAGCAAGAAGAAGCTCATGACGTTGTATGAACCTCTATCATCTCTGTAGGCTTCTCAGTCAAAGCTACTGGTTTTCACCCCACTTGAGATACGCCACTTACAATCATGCTGTGTCTACTCCTCTTATAAAGCAACATTTCCAAACTGCTGGGGCTATTCCAAAGCATGTTTGTTTGTTTTTTTTCCATTGCTGAATCACTTCACTGCCTGGTAGGAAGGATGTTCTCCAGATTTAGAGAAGCCACAGAAGAGTCAGCACTTATTGGCTTTTGAGTGTGAACCCACACACGAAGATGAACAGGAAATAGAGCTTTTTACCATGATGTCGGAGCTGTGGGAAGTCGTCACATTCTAGGTGACACTGAGATCCCACCGGCTCCCCACCTAGGAAAAAGGTCACATACAGAAAGAAAAGCAAACACATTGGCATTGAATTTCCTGCTGTTATGTGAGGAGCCAAAAGTGTGCAACCACATATTTAGCTGTGCCTACAATTACACAGTCAAGTATTTTCAAGTTCTTTCTCTCTACCCTTCCTAGGTACCTTCAAAGAGGCAGTGAGTTATAGTCAGGCACTCGCCTGACTGCATTCAAATCCTGGCTCCACCAGGGATCAACCCGTGACTTAGGGCAATTCTATGCCTACGTGTCCTCTTCTACAAAATGGGCGCTAATGGGTGCTTACCGCAAAGGGTGGCTCTGAGATTTACATGAGTTAAGTGCCTAGAATAGTACATGGGTGTGTAGTAAGTGCTGTGTGCATATCATGTAAATTTTTACAAAATCCGTAATTATGTCCCGATTTATAAGAGTCCAGAAGAGCCGTATTAGGACATTCTGTCTTGAGCTGACTGCTACTGCAGGTCCAAGGAAAAAATTGTGACATCTGGGTATTGTAAGGCTTCTCTTATCCTAGACTCTGGGCTATTTAGATTGCACAATTCACTGGCATACACACCTTTTTTCCTTTTCCCTTTCTTGTATAGCCCACTCTCCCTTCTAAATAGGATTTGTGGTAGCCGACAGCATCAAATTAGCAAAGATAATGAATATCAAAACAAACGATGGCTAATCAATTACTTAGGATCACTGCATAGTTCTAGGTGCAGACCTGACTCTGCCCCCACAAACATGCCTGTGGGAATTGGGGGGGTCTGGGGCCCAGACACTTGGGCAAGAGTTAGTCTCCTCAAGCTGAGGAGCGGTGGGGGCTTCTCTCTCCAAGCCTTAAGAATTACCTCACTGGGGGCACCTGGGTGGCTCAGTCATTAAGTGTCTGCCTTCGGCTTGGGTCATGATCCCAGAGTCCTGGGATCGAGCCCCGCATCGGGCTCCCTGCTCAGCAGGAAGCCTGCTTCTCCCTCTCCCACTCCCCCTGCTTGTGTTCCCTCTCTCGCTGTGTCTCTCTCTGTCAAATAAATAAAATCTTAAAAAAAAAAAAAAAAAGAATTACCTCACAGCCACATATGACAAGTTTATTCACAAAACTCCTCTCCTCCAATCCTCCTCTCCCTTCAACAGTTTTCCAAAGGCGGGTAAGGTGGAAGGCCAGAGGCAGGTTGCAGGAAGGCCTGGACAAGGGAAGGAAGAAGGAAAGATCATGAGCTAACCCGTGTGTTTACTCTTTCTGTATTTTTTTTTTTTTCAATGGAAGCCCTAAAAATCTCTCTTGAAACCCAGAGGTTTGGGGCATAAAACTTGAAAAGTCTGATGTAAGAGGTGAAAATGCTGTTTTTCAATCAGGTTCAAATTTCTGAAATAATGATCTTTTTGCATGTTTTCGGGAAGGATGTTGGTAATATGGTTACAAAATTTTTAGCAGACACATAAAATGGCCCTTCTATCGTCTTCAAGCTCCCTCATGCATTTCTACAGATGATTTACAGATTTACCGGATTCAAGCAATCTTTATATCAGACACCTTAGAACATTTTAGATGAGGTATGTTTGTTTTCCCAGGCTTTCTTAAGTTTATAAGCTGGGCAAAGATCATGTCTTCTAAATCAAATTCTATGCAGTTCTTGGCACAGGATTTTGCATGCAGGTGTCCCATAAATATTTACTGTTGATGATTTAAAAAGAAAACAATGAAAAAAATAGTTTGAATTTTGTGGGGTTTTGGGGAGAGGCAGGAGGAGGTGAGCCAGAAAACAGTAATCCTTATAAATTAATCACCTTTTTCCATGACTTAAAAAAAATAAGCATCAAAACCCAAACACCAATACTGTGTTTAAAGGTATGTCAATACTTTTTTAAAAGGGGTAAAAATATAAAAAGAACAGCATCAAAAATATTGTAAAAATAATTAGGCTAATTCTCTAAACACATGTAACACATTCTCAGGAGGAGTGGGGAGAAAGCATGCTTTCTTTACATCCCCTTTCCAGTTCTCTTTGTTTGTGAAAGCCTCTAGTCATCTAAAAAGCCCTTTGCTTAAGCCCACTGGTGGTAACTTTATACAGGTGTGCATTCTGGAGGGTACAGGCTAAGTTCCCTTGGCCAGGAAACCCCAAAATACAGTGACTTCAAGAAGGGGAGGTCTTTTTGTCTCTCATAAGAGTCCAGAGCTGAGTAGCCCAGGTCCAGGGGACCAGCAAACACAACCTCCAGTCAAATCTAGCCTGCGGTCTGTTTCTGTCTCTGAGGCAAGAATAGTTTGTACATATTTAAATGGCTGGGAAAAAAGTCAGAGGAAGTATATTGTATGGCCATTAAATAGTTTGACTGAAACACAGCAACACTCATTCATTGACTCATTCATAGTCAAGCATTATCTATGCCTGCTTTCATACTGCAATGGCAGAGTTGAACAGAGACCTTATGACCCCCAAAAGCTAAAACATTTACTGTCCGGCCCTTTCCAGAAAGAGTTAGCTGAGCCCAGGCCTGGAAGCTCTCACCCATGTGGTCCATTCGAGGTCCCAAGTTCCTTTCATCTTGTGGCTCTGCTGTTCTTTGAGTTGTTATCTGATCAATAGATGTGGGTCACTGCCACATCCGTGTTCCAGTCTTTGGTAACAGGGAAGAGTTAAAGAAGAGGACAAGCATTTTCTTTTTAAGCAGGTTAAGCAAAAGTTGAACTCATCACTTTTGCTCACCTGCATTTCTTTGATGAACTTATTCAAATATCCTACACATAGATGAAAACGGGATAAAAATGAAAGCGGGGAGGATGGATGGGGTGGGGGGTCAGCCGAAAGCTTGATACAGCATGAAGTACATATAGTAATTAAATTGAGTACCTGAAGTCCATTAGGCTCCAAACATCAAGTCATACTAGCTTGTGATCAAAAGTCTTCACTATATTTATTTAAATGGTCACGTTTTGATGTGCAAACAAATTGATTTTCAAGATAGAATAGTCTCCTGGGAGAAATTCTTGTATTTCAATGCACGTTTTGAGGACAAAATGTTCTCCAGATTCCCCTCAGGACCTCAGCATATAGTATATTTTCATGTGTGTAATGGAGTAGAGACTCCGTGACTATTGGTTGTGGGTACTGGAGATATTTTGGAATTAAGCGAAGAGATGAGGTACCAGTGTCCCAAGGTTACTTCAGATCCTATCTCAAACTCTCTGAAGTAGAAAAAAAAAAAAAACATTAACCCACCTGGATCTCAGCTCTACTGACTGTCTGTACTTTTATGTAGCTGACATTTTGAGGAAATGGTGGCAACAAAATATTTGCATTTTTGTCCAGAGTGAAATTGGCTAATATGCAATCAGATTGAAGGTTCTCATCTTGACTGGTTGCTTTGTGAAAAAAAGTCATTCACATTCCATAAAGAATTGAGCAAGAAAAAAGAGATGCATTTTACTTTTTCAAATAATGGATGGCAGGGACTCATCACTTTGACAAATAACCTTATATTGCTCGTGATCAGTTACCACTTGGTTATGTGATGCATTTGCAAAGCTCTGTGCAGCCCGTACTCCACTCTGGAGAATATGGCTGCCTGAAACTGCTCTCCTGCTTCGAGCAGGACGGCGACAAAATGAACGGCAACTTCGTCCTAGAACAGTATTGAATTAGCCTTCTAAATTAGAACCATAACCAGGCCATGCATATTACTATTTCGATACTTGACATGCTCTGAAATTAGAAACAGAATAATATTGGAAGTCTTTGGAGCGCAAGATGGTTTTAAATTTTTGAAGATTAAATTTATTACAGTCTATTGGGTGTTTTGCAACATCTCTTAAAGCCTTCTTAGACCAACCTACACATGGAAAGGAATTTGCCATGTACACCAGGAAAGTAATTTCAAATCAGTGGGAGAAAACTATTAGACACCATAGGAATAACTGGCTATTCAATTGAAGAAGAAAAAAAAAATCAAATTAGATTTCTACCTCACAACATATACAGATTAATTCCAGGAGGATTAAAGAGCCAAGTGAAAACAATTTTTTAAAAGCATTAGAAGAAAATACAAAAAAAAAAAAAAGCCTTTGTAAGGAAGACACAAAACCCAGAATTCATAAAGGAGAATGCAGACCTATTGACCTATATTCATGTTTAAACCTTCTGTAAGACAAAAACAAAATAGGCAAAAGGCAGACGGCAGACCAGATAACATATCTGTAATATATAAAGCATATATATCATGGAAAAAATGATTAATAAAGGACTTTATAAAATTAACAAGGCATCTGATAAAGATATAAGCAAGTTTCTTCAATTAAGAAATACAAATGGCTCATAAACAAATGAAAAGGTTCTCAAACAATAAGACATTATTTTACTTATCAGACTGGCAAACATTATGAAATCCAAACATAAGAAATGCGGTGTCGCATGTCAGCAAATGGGGCCTTTGTGGGGGGTACAGTTTGGAGAGAAATTAGAAATATCTATCAAAATTTTTAAATCATGTCTCCAACCCAGCAATTCTACGTCAGTGTAGCTATTCCTGGAAAAATGTTTACACATGTGCAGAAATAATACTAAACAAGGGTGTTTAATGTTTATAATAGTGAAAACTGAAAAGGCAACAATGAGGATGGGGAATGGCTAAATGGATTATGGAGCATTATGTAACAGTTAAAAATATGGAATTACACGTTTATGTCCTAATATGAAAGTTCTCTATGAAGTTGAATGAAAAGGCATGTTTTAGTTTAATTCTGGGTGTCTGTGAGTGTGTACATTTATACAAGGGTATAAGTATGGTCTCATCTCTTTCAAAAGGTCATAAAACAAAACTATAATGTTTTGTTTGCATTCACGTATGTGAACGCAGCAAAAAAAGACCCAAAGTCTACACATCAAACCAGCAGTGGCCACCTCTTGGTGGTTGCCTCCCAGGAACGTGATTGGGTGGAGCTGGCTGAAGAGGAACTTTCACTTGTACTCTATCCCTTGGTTGTGAGTGAACTTATGGAGAAGACCCTCTCCCAGAGAATTTAGCCTGCATTATTTATGCAATTAAAGTTAAATTACAAACAAAGCACAAATGCCTTGTGAGAAATTGGGAGAGCCCCCCCACCCCCATTCTCCTGGTTTGCCCACAATGTTTCTGCAGCTGTGATTTTCACTACTCCTTCCGTTGTTCCACTTAGGCACTTCAACATGTATCTCTGCAAGTCACAATGGCCAAGTGTGAGGTGAACCTGCTATTTGTTCATAAATTTACTATTTTATAACATTTGGACAGGAAGTGACAGTCATTCCCTGGCTTTGTAATTTATTTCATTGCCTATAAGTAATAACTAGGAAAGAAAGTTTAAAAGCAATCCTTATTTTCAAAAACTTTAACCAATATTTGTTCTGAAATGTCAGGCTCCTTCATAAAATATCAAAATGCTTAAAATAAAGACTTCTTTTTTTTATTTGAAAGTAAAAATTACTTATAATTACACTCTAGGTCTAATAGAATGAATTAAGATTTCTGCCAAATGTTCTTACTTAACATTTTTCTAGCTTTAGCAATGGCAAACGTTACTTTCACGTTTTAAAAAAAAATCTTAATAATAGCATATGGCAAATTTGTGGAAAACTTAATATCTTCATTTTATAGTTTAGTAAATTCAGGCTAAACCAAGATCAAATTAACCAGAATTAAGATTAGGACTCAAATTTTCTGACTTCTGGCCTAAGCTGTTTTTTCTTTTCCCTGCATATGGCTATCTCCCACAAATTACATACTCTCTTAAATCTTCTGATATGTTTTCTAAAACTTCAGGGTTTACTTCTGAGGATTATAATACAGCATTTCATATACTGAGATTAGAATATAGCATTAGAAGCTCAGTAAAATTCATCTTCAGAAAAGGTGAAGTTTAAGATAATGATAACTGTATCTCTACTGTGGGTTAAAATGAAGAAACTTTACTCTTGTAGAGAGGATGAAACTTGCAAAAATAAAATTTTGTTCTATCACAAAATACATGCCAATTTGTATATTACAGAGGGATTCTCCATACTATTTCATTTTAAAATCAACCCTTCACTGTTTTTTTTTTTCATTTTAAAATGGACTCTAATTATTAAACTATAATCTAAAGTAATTCTGCATTACTTTTTCAGTGACTTAAAAACTAAGGTGTATGCTATTCCTATACCAAATAAAAAATGTTTTGCAGAAAGATTTTTCGCTGTATATTTTATATCAGATTTTAAGAAAACAAATCTTACGTGTAAATATATCTCAAGTCAAAGTCCTCTAAATGCATTTTAAAATTGTGTAAATGCAGTAAAGACTAAAACAGCATTTGTCCTATGCTAGCCTCCATTACAGCATATTGCTCCATGAGTCAGTATTGTACTATGAAATTGCAAGCAACTACATACATGCCTGTTGCTTTACCCAGCACAGCTGACCAAAATATATGTCAGAGGGGCGTCTTACAGCTGATTTTATTATAATGTCTGGTGACCACCATCAGTCATAGAGACCATAGGACAGAATCCGTCTCTTTCTTCCTCTGAATTATCAATTGTTGTGAAGCTTAGTGGCTGCAAGTCTGTGGCTGAAATTTTATGATGTATCCCTGACTTTAAATTCCACAGCGAGGACTGTAGACCGATGCGTATATTGAATTCACACTACAGCAAGTCAAGTGCAGCGCCAACGACAAAATGTGAACGCTCCAGCCGCAAATTATACAATAAAGGAAAACAAGGACATTGGGAAATGTTATCAAATGATAATATTTGCCTAATGCGCAAAAACTTAAACCTTCATCCTTTTCTGCTTTAGATTGTGCCACTGCCCGGTTTGCCGTCGCATATTTTGGGAGATAATATAATGGAAAATTCAAAGGTGTGATTAGTCTTGGAAATAATAGCTTCAATATATATAAATCTTTAACCACTTCCAGGCCACATAAAAGGAAGATGCTTAGGTGGACCCCTGCCGCAGAGTTGGCCAGCCACCTTGAAGGAGAAAAGAACAAATGATGCCCTAACTTTCAGGTTTGGGAAAATCTACTTTCGCTCTTATAAAAAGATGAAGGTGTCGCTGCGGCGGCAAGGCCCACGGCGAGAACGCGGGCGGCTTTGTGCTCGGCGCCTTGAGGATCTTCAAGGCTGCCAGAAGCCCTGAGCTTGCAGTTGCACCTAAATCACAGCTTTCGCTACTCTCATATTTGGGGTGATGGTGGAAAGGGGACTATCATCAATAAGAGAATCTGAGAGGCATTCTCTCTCCTTGCACTGTGTCCCAGCTCTTCTTCCAAGTTCCATCCCCCCTTCCTCCATGCAGCTCCCTGGCCCAGGGCTCGCCTTCTCTTCCCTACCTGGGGCACAGTGGGTTGGGCACCTAGCCTCGCCTCCCTCCACCCCTACGTCCCGCGGCGAGCGCAGCCTCTGCAACGCTGGCCTCAGACGGTGAACGTGTGCCTGGATTTGACACAGCCCGGACCTCAGAAGCCCAGTGACACCAGAAAAGAAGCTCCCGGGGCGCAAGCACCTCCTGTAGCATGCTCGCGCGTTATAGGCACAAACCCGAGCTCTAACTTCACTCCCGCTAATCTCTAAGAAAATAAAGGGCGCGACGCAATGCTCTCTGGTGCCTAGCCACGCGTGGTTAAATTTCCGGCTCTCCCGCCAGCTAAAACGCGGGATTTGCACCGCAGCCTCTCAGCTCCCAGAGCCCGAGCCGGGCGCTACTTGCGGCTTCTCCAATTTCTCCCCTAAATGCGAAGGAAATAGCCCCTTTTGCTCTGCGCCTGCGAGGCCGGCGGATCTGAGAGCCGGGCCCCGCTGGGGAAGACTGGGCGGGCCGGGGGGCTCCTCGGCGGCGCCTGCAACGGCGGCTCATCTGCGAGGGTTAACAGCAGTCCCCGCGGCCGGGTGGGTGCCGAGGCTTCCTCTCGCCGGCCCGGGAACGTGGATACCGCGCCCGCAGGATGTTCGCCGGCTGCGCCGGGCAGTCAAGAAACATGAGAAGGCCTCGGTATTCCTGTTCCCGGGCCGCGCGCGCCCGTCTGGGTAAATAAAGCCGAGACGACGGCGGTGGCTGCGGTGAGCCGCGCTGGAGCCCGCGCCGAGAACATGCGGCGGGGATGGGAGTGCGCCTAGCCTCGACGCGGGAGAGCCAGCCGCCCTGCCGCCGGCCGCCGGCCCCACCGCCACAGGTACAGCCCTCGGGTCTCGGCGTCCCTGCTCCGGGCCGCGGGACGCGAGGCTCGCTCTGGCTCCCGAGCTGCTGGTTTCCCCCCTGCCCCCCGGCGCCTCCGTTCTCCCCGCCCTTCCCCCACCCCCCTCCGAGGTCCAGTGGGCACGCGCCCTGGTGGTGGCCGAGGCTGGCCCGAGGGTCTGCGAGGAGCCTGGAAGCCCACCTGGCCGCTCCTCCTTGCCTTTAAAATTCTTCGCGGGCGTTGGGCGGGGTAGTTCCACAGGGAGGGGATCTCCCCAAGCGACAGTTTGGAGTGAGTCTGGGTAGGGGTAAGTGGGGGAGTACAGGAGCAGAGAAGAGGCGCTGGGCACTGCGCTTGGGCCGAGGGTGAGGGCCAGGAACCGCGCTTCACACGCCCACCCCCCCGAACCCCTCGGTTCAGGACCCAGCTCTCGGACCTTTGCAGCCCCCTCCCACCTCGCCTGCTGCCTGCAGACCCAGACCGCTACGGGTGTCTGTGGTTGCAATCTCTGTGTGGGCTTGGGACAGCCGGGAAGGGTCCGGTATAGCAAACCTTTCGGCGGAGTCGTTAAGAAAAACTCGCCGTTGAATATGGGAGGACAGGACTGGGGTGGGGAAACACTGTGGGACTGGAAAAGGGTGTGTTTTACAAATAACGCAGCATGAACGCAAAGCACTAAGCGCACTGATTTAAAAAGAAAAAAGAAAAGAAAACAAAACAAAACCAAGGCTAGTCCTGACCTTAGAAGAGGGGCTTCGAGCACGGAAATTTGCTTTGACACTTTTCGGCGAGGCTGTGTGCACACTCCAGACACGTACCTGTCTGCATGGGAGGACTCAGCCTTACGGTATACCGGGCAGCCAGCGGAAGTCTGACTTCACCTCCCCACGAATACTGACGGTAGCTGTCGCTTAATCGCTATGGTCACGGCCCTAAATGTCGCCCGTGGCCGCAGCTGCGGTGGCTGGAGGGCGGGGCAGGGGGCGTTGGTAAGTGTGGGCAATCTGCGAGGCAGGAGATCTGTACGTGTTGGTGTGGCAGCCCACGCCTGGGCGGGGCGGGGTGAGGGGGCGCTGGCAGCAGTGCCGAGACGGCTGGGAAGAAACAGGAGCTACCCCGAGGCGCGAGGCGGGGTGATGGGGGCGGTAACTCGACTGCTCGGCGGCGGTGTGGACTTGAACCTGAGGCCCGCGCTCTACAGCCAGAGGCTCCCGGCCGCCGCGACCCGGGAGGTGAGCTGAAAGCTTTCTTTAACCATGGCAGCCGCAGGCTCGGTGGTGCGCGGACCGCGATGCCTCCTTCCTCTCCTAACACCTATGCAACCTCAAATGGTTCCCCGAGACCCGAGAAAGGAGCGGGTGAGGAAGGGCTCCGAGCTCGAGGCTCACACCCGGGCTGCGGAAGAGGACAGCACTGACAGCGGGCTCTGGAAGGCCTGGGACTCCGGCGCCTTTGACCTGCCGGGACCCTGCGCATCCTGGAGCAGGCTGGGGGATGGGAGGAAGACTCCGGGCCAGGGAGACAATGTGGTGCATTTGTCCCTGACGCCACTTAACTTTCTAGCTCCGGAGTCAGCTAACTTTCCCTGCCCTCACCCCGACCCCCAGGGACCTTAACCGGAATTAGAACACTGGTTTCAGCCAAACCATCCAGGATCTAGAAAACATGAAAATCCCCGGAATCCCGGTGTGGCCTGGGACTCATTAACCGGGACTTGGATGGAGATGCAGTTGTTCATATTACCCAAAATTTTCCCTTCCTTCCAACCCCTCCTTAAAACCCGAGCGGGAGCTCCGAGATGCTTTAGACTTCCGTTGTGACTGAAGAGCAACCCCCCCCCCGCCCCCCGCGCGCGCATATTCCGCTCCGCTAACCCGAGTGCAGTTCTTCCAGATTAAAACCAAAAAAAGAACTCGTTTAGGAATTACTTTCCTTTGCCTACGCAGGTAAATTATTCCTGGTTGAGGTTCCTTGGGAACTCGATCGCCAGGGCAAGGAGGAGGGTAGGGACCTGTCCCGGGAGCGTGCGGGGAGTTGGGGGGAAGGGGGAAGCAGTGTAGCCAAGTGGGGAGAGGCAAGGGGTCCCTTGTCCAGGTGCGGCGGCGCCGCTCCTCCCCTCGGCTCCCCGGCCCAGAGCCTCGGCCAAGCCCGGGGCTCA
Organism: Leptonychotes weddellii; assembly: GCF_054177405.1. NCBI lineage: Eukaryota > Metazoa > Chordata > Mammalia > Carnivora > Phocidae > Leptonychotes > Leptonychotes weddellii. The sequence goes on along the minus strand of NC_138373.1, from coordinate 58,206,998 downwards.
GGACGAATAGGGATGTGAGCACTGAGCGAGTAACGTGATGCATCTTCTTCTCCTAGAACCCGAGCCCTGCGGAGCTCCCAGCGGCCAGGCCTCGAGGCGCTGCGGCCGCGCGGCGAGCCCCAGCCAGCCGGCACCATGAACACCATCGTCTTCAACAAGCTCAGCGGCGCCGTGCTTTTTGAGGACCGCGGTGCTGCGGAACGGGAACGGGGCAGCCGGCCCTATGGTGGCGTCCTGGACAGTACCCACGCCCGCCCTGAGGTGGGCATTCCGGACGGCCCGCCCCTCAAGGACAACCTCGGCCTGAGACACCGGAGAACTGGGTACGCTCACGCACCCGGGACCCCTGCCCGCCTGCAGCCCGGAGGGGTGGGAGCGGTGAGCGGCGCGGGCGTGCGAGTGGCAGCCGGGGCCAGTGGGTTAGGGGCGCAGAGTTCCCGGGAGGGCAGGTCTCGTGCATTGTCTTTTTAAGGCATTAGTTTCTCAAAATATTGGGGAATCGGTTCATCAGAATAGCTCAAAAGAGGCTTGTTGGAAACTGAGGACACGTGGAACGGCTCCTCAGTCCCCTGATACCTGGACCTCAGGGTAGGGGGCTACCTGCCCCTCTCCGGACCATGGGTGCAGACGCGCGGCTGAGAGCGAGGCGGAGAGGACTGAGCGGGATGCCTAGGAACAGGGCAGGGCCAAGCAGTCGGGGCTTCCCAGGTCAGGCCAGCCCCGTGGGCTTCCCCTCTTATGTCACGACAGGGCCTCGCCACGGCCTCGAAGCTCGCCCCGCCTCGGCCAAGGTGTTGGCAAGGTCGGCTCTCCGCAGGGCGCCCCGGACGCGCGCGCGCGCGGTTCGGCGGGGCCCGCTGCGAGCCCGGAGGGGGAGGCCGCGGGCCTGCCGGCCCGGGTTTCGGTCTAGCCGGGTGAGGGGCTGCTGGGGAGCGAGAACTCGCGGGTGGGCCAGCAGCTCCGGCTGCAGAGGCGTGGCGGCGGCTCCCTGAGCGCCCCGCGGGGGGAGGGGCAGCCGTCCTGGCAGTCTCCACCTGAAAGATTGCATCAGCTGCTTGTTCTGCGGCGTTGTTGGTTAGGAAAATAGAGATTAGGTTTCCTCAAAATGTTACTACCAGTCCTTTCGGATGGAGTTGCATTTCAAAGTGTTTAAAGAGGCAAAAGTCCTGGAGGCTGCGGCGCAGGCGCGCGAGCCTCCCCGAGTGGTGGGGCGCGCCGGCGGCCGCGCGGCGACACCTCCCGGAGCCGCGGGGGAGCGCAGCGCCAAGCATCGGACTCCAGGCTGCTTCGGCCCCTTCCCCCTTTGAATGTGCTTTTCCTCACGGACGGAGTTTTCCGTACTTTTAAAACTCTCCCTTCAGTCGGGAAAAGGCCCCTCGAGTGGTGGTTTTTTGTTTGTTTGTTTGTTTTTTTAAGGTTCTGCGTCCTTCCTCCACAAACGCTTGCTCGGAAAGTTTCCCCTTTTTCCAGAGGATCAAAGGAAAGAACCAGGGCGGCGGGACGGCCATCATCCCTTGCCTTATTCCCGCCGTCCAGTGGGCGACTTTTCCTTTGACCACGGGCGACGGGAAGCCCCGAGCTGCAGGCATGAGTTCCCTAGAGCTGGCAGCAGCCTGACCCGGCCCACGAAGCCAGAGGCACTCCAGGGCGCCGGCGCAGGCGGGCGAGAAGAGGGCGACAGCCCTGCTGCGCAGATCTATAGCCTGAATAACAAATTCCCTCAGATCATTTCACCATCGTCACCTAAACCTCTAACTCCTGGCTACTCGCTCCAAGCTAGCCCCCCCTTTCAAGATAAACTTAGTGTCGGTCACCGCCACATGACCCCTTGCGACAACCAGGCCATTTCAAAGAGAGACGCCCAGGGAAGGGTATTCGCGCCCAGAAGTCGTGTTGCCCCCTTCCCTGCCTCACCTCAGCCTGGGGGCGCGGGGCGGGCGCGGCGGTCGGAGCCGGACGCCCTGCAGAACCGGACGCGGGCGCGGCGGCCGTTCTCCGGGGGCGCGCGGCTGCGGGAGCAAAGGTATCCAGCCGTGGAGGGATGCTGGGGGCAGCGGCCAGGCGGCGCCGCTCACCCGAGCCTCCTCCTCCTCTCCCGGTGTCCAGGGCCAGGCAGAATGGCGGGAAGGTGAGGCACAAGCGGCAGGCTCTGCAAGACATGGCGCGGCCCCTCAAGCAGTGGCTTTACAAGCACCGTGACAACCCGTACCCCACCAAGACCGAGAAGATCCTCTTGGCGCTCGGCTCGCAGATGACGCTGGTGCAGGTAACCGCGGCGGAGGAGCCGGCCCGCGTCGTGTGTGCGCGGATCTCCACCTGGCGCCTCCCGCTGGGGAAGGATGGGGCTGGTCGAGGCGGGTCCTGGTGCTCTGGCTCCTGCCTCAGAGGATGCTGAGGGCTTGTAGGAAGTTTCTGGGTTTCCTCTCAATCTTATCTATCAATTCAGTGCTCGTGCTAGGTTCAGGAGGGACTGCACGGTGTTTTGGTAGGGAGGGCAGTGAAAAGTCAACTGAGAGTTACGAAAAGGTGTCTGGGAATCGGGACTCGTGTGCCCTGTATTGATGGGTACAGATGGGACTCCCTGCAGTGATTTTCAAATTTGAGTGTGCATCACAATAGCCTGGAGGACTTGTTCAAAGTCACACTGCTGGGCCCCACACCGGAGTTTCTGATTCAGTCGTAGGTTTGGGGTGGGGTCAATATTTTGCATTTCTAACAAGTTCTCAGGATGATACTAAAGCTGCTGACCCTGGATGAAACTTTGAGAGCCATGCAGAAAGGCACTTCAATATTAGGTACCCGTATTAAAGATCAAGTACAGGATAACTTAAAAATTACCTTTACTGACAAAGCTAGGACGTAGGGTGGAAGGGCAAGAAGTGGGTTTTGATTTTTTTTTATTTTTATTTTTTAATAAGAGGCATCCTGAGCATTAGCTAGAATCCACAGAATTTTGCTGCTGGTATTTTTCTACTGGGTCTAAGAAGAGGCCAATTTCAAGTGGTTAGTTTATTTTGTCAAGTGCAGAGAAAGGGTGCAAGTTTGTTTCTTCTCTAGTGAACAAACTCCTTTATATTTGACTAGCTTTTTCCTTACATAGTCTTACTTGGTATTCACAAAAATGCGGTGAGGTAGAGCAATAATAAGCATTTTACAGGTGATGTGACCAAGGCACTGTGGCAGTTAAGTATTAGTATGGGGTAGAGGTAGGCCTGGAAATAATGTAATCCCAGATCAAATGCTGTTTCCAACACACCACAGACTTCTTTAATAAATGTGATGACATGAACTTTTATACATGCAAACAACAAATTTATTCAGAAAGAGGAGGAGGAGCTAAATAAGCTGAGAAGTTTCATATATTATAGTAGCACTACATTACTGCATTTGTGAAGTTTTGGTCATTCCATTAAATTTATAATGAGAGAGGCCCCAAATGAAAGATAATATTTAACTACTAGATAAAATAAAAGCTGCTTTCCAGAGTATTTAAGGTTGACATTTTAGGAATTGCTGGAAAGTTTGACAAAGCATGAAAGTTGACTTGTATTCAAGCTTATTAAAACTATAATATGCATTTGTCTGCTTATATTCAGAATACAATTGTAGAGAAAAACATCTGTTTTGCTTCATGTTAACAGGCAATAGTATTAATAGTGATTTGCTGCAGCACTGGAGGGGAAAATTTATTTAGTGTTCTTGGCTTAATATCTGTTTAACATAAAACTATGAATTTTCAGTGATTCCAGTCAGAAAAACTTGACTTGTGAAAATAAATGCATACGTTCAAATTTCAGTTTAAACAGGTATGCTATTTATTTTGAAAATACACTAGTTTATAGAGCTATTTGAATGTTTCATAGTGATGTCAGCAATAAAACATTAGACTAATTCTGTATATCATACAGTTCCATACTTAATGCTTGTCATTCTTTCATACAGAAAACAAAAAATATGACATATTTAGAACATTTTTTAATTATGAAAAGTAACATTGTCATTAGTAGAGACATTTAAATTTTTGTGTACAGTAGTTTTGTTGGGATGCAATACAAGTAGTTGTAATTTTAATACAGAACCAAATTATTTCCTACCTGTAATGATAGTTCAAATACAAATAACCATTCTTTTTGCGTTAAGATCTTGGTAATGCTATTACGATTTTCTAACTATATCTTATATTCTCATTATGTTTTCTTTTTCTTACACTAGTCCTCAGAAAATAAAAATGCCACAGAATTATTTAATTTTTAAATGGAGTAATAATTATTTATAATAATAAGATACCTGCTTAATGATTTCCAAATTTTTATAATAAATGAAGTTGGTTTCTGGAACGTTGTAGTGATAAATGGAAAAAATCAAATGTATAGAATAGCCAAGGGACCTTTAAACATAGTAATCCAATTTGGCTCTGCTTATTTTCAATTAGGCATAATAGGGTATCTATGTAAGAATATACATATATATGTGTATATATGTGTATGTGTATATATGTATGCATGCATATCTATTTACAGCTAACCCTTGAACAACACAGGGTTAGAGGTGCTAACCCTCCCTGCAAGTCAAAAATCCACATATAACTTTTACTTCCCAAAAACATAACTACTAATAGCCTATTGTTGACTAGAAGCCTCACCAGTAACATGAACAAGTAACACATGTTTTGTATGTTATACGTATTATATATTGTACTCTTACAATAAAGCAATCAAGAGAAATGAAAATGTTATTAAGAAAATTATAAGGAAGAGAAAATACATTTACAGTACTGTACTGTATTTGGTGAAAGAAGTCCGAGTATAAATGGTCCTGTGAGGTTTAAACCTGTGTTGTTCAAGAGTCAGCTGCACTTATGTTGACATATATGTGAGAGTTTGTGAAAGTCAGACATACATTAAACATCCAAGCAAATTCTGACTGTATGGGAACCAAATAAATTATGTAAATACTTTACACTTCTGAAGGAAAAAATATAAAGCTATGAGCTGAATAAAACTTTTGATCCCTGCAAATTAGACCCCTATTGAATGAGTCAAGTTCTCCCAGTGAATAAATTCTCTTGTGGAGTCAGCTTCTTGAGAAGAGCAATCATGTCTTTGTCATCTTCATACCCTCATATCATTCCAGCACCGTACATGTTTACAGAGTGACTAAGTTCTAATTGGGGAATACCATTATAATCACCATGCAGCTTTCCAAAACACCATTCTGAAAACTAGAGAATGTCTTGAAATCTAAGATATTCTAGTTTTAAAATCCATTCCATTGAATACACAGAGGGCAGCTCATTATCCTTAATGCTATATGATGGTTCTATAGAACAGCATGAATATAACTCATTATCTTCAATATAGCTGGGAATATGTCATATTTTTATGTCTGTGGACAAATACGGAGTGTTCCCCTTATTTCTGGCTCTAAAGTCCTATTTCCTGTTTATTTCAGTACCTCCTATCTCTGTTTCTCATGACTGATGTTAGTAAGTGATTAACATAACTTTTATTCCCTAACTATGAGAGTATCTTGTATTTTGAGAATTTCTTTTACACTTAACATTTTCCTTTTGACTGTGTGTCAAGCTGTTAAACTTTTCATAAAATGTACTTTTGCCTTGTTTTGTTACTCTTAAAATGATAAAGAAGGACATAAAACCTGCTCAGCAATCTCCACTAAATCTAGAAGGAAGGAACTGAAACGTTAGTGGAGGAAATATTTTTAGGACCACAAAAGGTACTTTTTCTGATAAATAGAAGCTCTAAGGATATTAATCTGCACCTACATTGTATTTGTCCCTGAAAAATGAGGCAGAAAGAGTTATTTATTGTTAATCTGGCATCTTACTTCCTAATGAGATATAAACATTTTCATAAAATTAACAGGTAATGATGTGTGTGTGTGTGTACTTTAGCCAACCAAAATATTCCATTGTGCTTAATTTCTATGGCTGACCATTGCTTAAATATTATAAAAAATATACTCTGTATTATCAAAATGTGAACAGCTTTATTGTGGAATAACATAAAGTGGTATGCAATTGGGATTTTGTATTATTGTAGGATATAGAGCTTACTGCAGAATAATTGCCTTGGAAGAAGTTTTTCAGAGAAGGGCAGATGGGTGCTGTATCTGGTTTCAATGATCCCCATTGTTCATGTGTATATATTTTTAATATATTTATATTTTTTCTGGATTATAAAGAGTGAAATGTCTCCTTGGGATGATTTCTTTCATGGTCAAAATGCAGAGTGCAATGCACGTGGAGTTTGAGATTACATTTAATGATTGGATGTTGATGCTTCCTTTACTTATAGAAGTTTCACATTCCTATGATAATGTCCATGTACAATTGGTTAAAACTGCTGTGTTCTAAGATTTTGCCCCCTCTGTTGACATAGCTCTATTTTTGCTGGGTGAGTGTTTCTGCTGAGATATGTATGTAGTTATCAACTGCAAGGATTATAGCACCTGTTAAATATTCAACAAAATCTCAGATTGGTCTTTATTCCAGGTGTTATACTACATGGTGTAGAAATGAGGTTCTCAATATTTCAGATGAGTAACTCAGAGTAAGTTTGTTAATTCTGTATGTTCAAAGGTGGACAGATGCTAGCTTATCCCTTTGGGTTTACTATAATGATTGCTCTGTCAGTATGATGAATGTAAACACCTCAGTTAGAGTAGGGATGAAAATTACTTAGTTTTCTCTTCCAAATTCTAGGATATTTGCTTCTCCAACTTTTCACTGTAAAATACAGTGTTTCTTAAGCACTGAGTTTGACATCAAAATGCTGTTGCAGAACCTATCCTTGGTAAGGAGGCCTGTTTCATGTAAAATAGAATTTAATGAGATTTGCATGACAACCTGAAAGAATCCATAGTAAGTTAAAGGTAGAAAATCTAAACTGGTATTTTTACCTTCTGTGAAACAGATGGAGTTTGCATTATTTCATCAGGACAAAAAAATTTGCAGAACAGTACTTATGCAAATTTGTTAACCAACTGTTTGCTGTTTACATGACTGAACGCAAGCAGATTATTAAACACCTTGGACTATATCCAGCCCTTAAATTGTATGGTAAATTTCTGGTGATAAAATACTGGCAGAGTAAATATATTAGCAGATTGCTTGCCAGTCATACTTAGGAAATCAGGTTAGAGACAGTCCATGTTAGATACCAGCAAACCTTTCTGGAAAATTTTCTGATTTGTAATTAATATCTTATGGTAAGAACTGAGTATATAAAACACAAAAAAGGATATGACCCCTGCGTATGAAAACCTGTAATCTCACCGTGACATTTAAAGGTCCCCATTTTTTGTATGTTAGAATTATAGTGTGTTAATGTTTTTGGAAATCAGAAGGCTATTGCATTTAAAAAAAAAATGAAGAGTTGCTTAAGAATTGGATTTTACACTGTATTATGTGATGGTTGTGCTAAAGTTTAAGCTTAGTTATGATTTAAGGATACTCTGAATTATATGATATTTAGTAAAGAAAGTAGTAAAAATGTTTTGAAGTATTCTAATAAATATAAGTGATGTAGGCATAGGAGAAGTTGCAGTTTGTCCTCTGCATGTCAGGGGACATAAACACACGTGTCTGATTGCTCGAAAGGGTGGTGGTCAAGAGCAGAAGGTAGGTTAGCACCAGCTATAAAGGGAATAAATTAACACTTTTGTAGGAGAGCATAGACTATATTCACAGATCTTAGTTTTTAGAATTGGTAAGTGTTAGGTACCATCTAATGCATTTTACAGATGAAAGGCTTAAAGTTCAGAAAAGTTGAGTGACTTCTCTAAATTCACACATGTTTTTGGCAAATTGAGAACAGAAAACCAGGTTTCTTTCCATTATACCACAGTTATAGGACAATAGGACATTAATGACGATTTGAAGAAGTTAAGCAATTAAATCATCATGGTGCATCAACACTTGAATTTGAAGGTGGTGGTTAAGATTCATTCAAGTGCATAGAATGGAAGATAGGGAAGTTCAGAAAAAGAATGTTCTAAAATTCCCAGTTACTACTATCCAAGGCATGGATGAATATTTCGGCCATGACTTGGAGAATAGAGAGAGGTTTGAGGACTGGACCAGGCATTTCGTGCTTCCATAGTGAATGTTCACCCATGTATCACAGTTAATACATAGTTCTATGCCAATCGTTCCCTGTGTGCAGGGACAAAGTTTATCCTAACACTTAAAAATTTCTGTCACTGACCACCATGGCTAGAGCACAAGAGCTACTCAATGTGTATTTATTGAATGAATAGTCCCAGAAGTTGTCTGTCTTTAGAGGTTGGAGGAGACTTATAATTTGAAGCCAGATTAAATCGTAGTTATTATAGGGGAACTTGATAGGAAGAAGGTTAGTAGACTAAGACTTCTGGAATGCCATGGTGAGTTATTACATCAATGCACATAAATTTAAAAGGACAGTTATTACTTAAGACACAAAGGAGGTAATAATACTGAATATATATATTATATATGATATATTTTCTGTATACATATATGTGTGTGTATGTGTATGTGTGTTTATAATTGGGGAAAACTACCATGTTTTAAAAACCCATGGAGGCAAAGAGGAAAAGAATTGTGGTTTTGTTTTCTTAAAAAGTAGGATTCACCCTAGGTCTATTCAATAATTAGGTCTTGAGAAATGTGTAAAAATTGTATATTTATATTATAAATCTAAAAAAAGAAAAAAGAAATTTCCAGTGCAAGCTTTGACACATAAACCATTACAGTAATATGGAGTCATGTTCTAGAATAAATTGGCAGAAAGATGTAATTCTCTTTCCACATTTCATTCTTTTAAAAGCAAATATTGGCCCTTTGGGTTATTTACATTTTTTTTTTTTGGATGATAGCCTGATATTTTAAAGGAAATCTCAAGCACCATTTTAACTTCTGGAAATCCAATAGCATCTTTTAAAAACAATGGAAGTAACTTCCCTTTGTTCTGCAGTGTTTGTTTGTTTGCCTTCACCTATTTGCTTTTGGAAGCACTTGACTTGCAACTTAAAGCTGGGTGTTATTGGCATTTTTCTCCCTCTGCTTGTCTGATTGCTCTATGTCTGATTGTTCTGCTAGCTCCTCTTTTATAGTCTTGCCTCTTTGATGTCTGGAGGTTTCCAGCATTTGGTCTTCAATCATCTTTCTTTCTACCTACTCAAAACTGCTGCTGTCACCTCTGTGTGTTTGTCCCACATCTGCTCTTCCTCTCCCTGAGTCTCGGATATCAGTTTTATTTTCTTGCTGCACATCTCACCTGTATGCTTTTCTAGTTCCTCAAACTAATCATTCCCCAAACCAAGTACATCCCTTAAACAGTTCTACTTTCTTTCTCAAATGGCACTATCCTCTTGGTTACACAGGGATGACTCAAGGTCATCTTTAACTTTTCCCTCTTCCTCACTCACCACGTGTCTCTGGAATTTGACTCATATTTGTTCCCATGTCCTCTTTACTGGGAACACACTTCCCTACCCGTTACACCTGACACATTCCTTCAACACTTCACTTAATTCCTCATGAAGTCTTGAAAGTAACCCCTTCTTCCTTTGGACTCCTGCATCATTTTATTTTAATGCCTCCTAAGCCATTCCTCACATTGTTTCCTATGTTAAAGTTATTTGTACACTCTCCTACCTCTCTTACTAGCCTGAGCATTTAATGGCAAGGGATGTTCTTTTTTTTTTTTTCATTCCCAGAATACAGTATGTGCTCAGTCTCTGTAGTAAGTGCTCAGCATGTTTGTTGAATGAATGAGTGAATGAATGGAATGAATGTCTAGTACTATTACATTCTGAGAATATTTAATGATCAGAGATACTGAGAGAGGCGTAGGTCCCTTGTGGGAAAGTAATTATGTGATGGGTAATATTTTATGTTTTGTTAATTGAAAAATAAAACTTTTATAGGTGTCAAATTGGTTTGCTAATGCAAGACGTCGGCTTAAGAATACTGTTCGACAGCCAGATTTAAGCTGGGCTTTAAGAATAAAATTGTACAACAAGTATGTTCAAGGAAATGCTGAGCGGCTTAGTGTAAGCAGCGATGATTCATGTTCTGAAGGTTGGTTAATATTTTTTTTTTGCTTTACCTCTGTTAATAAGAAGTTCACCCCAATTGCTATTTTTAAGGTTGACCCCACAAAACATGATGGTGCCATAATGGTTCTGTTTTACTGCATGAGGTAACTTCACTTTTACAATACTGTAAATGACCAACAGAATTATGGCTGTTTCCTCCTGTTTATAGATTTATCATGTGTCGGAATAACATTTCCTGTGAAATTCATTAAAATTAAAGTACCATAGGGAGAGATTACTTAGATTCCTGCTTCCCTTGCCTAAAAATTAATCTTGAGTATCAAAGATAATTTTATACACTCTAAATACTCTGTCTTTATGTATATATTTAATGATTAACTGTAACAGTTTGGTGGCTGGGGAAAAGTATATTAAGTACTACCTACTGATATTTTTCTCCCTTAGATGGAGAAAATCCTCCAAGAAACCACATAAATGAAGGGGGCTATAATAATCCAGTTCACCATCCTGTGATTAAAAGTGAAAGCTCAGTCATAAAAGCTGGAGTGATCAGGCCAGAGTCACGGGCCAGTGAGGACTACGTATCACCCCCCAAATACAAGAGCAGCTTATTGAATCGTTACCTTAACGACTCTTTGAGACATGTCATGGCCACAAACGCTGCCATGATGGGAAAGACAAGGCAAAGAAACCATTCAGGATCTTTTAGTTCCAATGAATTTGAGGAAGAATTGGTGTCTCCCTCATCATCAGAAACCGAAGGCAACTTTGTCTATCGCACAGGTAAGTCTGTGCTTTTCATGATACCTTGTCTAAAACAGAACTAGAACTGCAGCAAGGGGTCTATTTCAACAGGTATAAAGGCATAATTTTTATTGCTTTTGTATGAGATTATTCACATATAGCCCATAATTTAATTTGAAAGCTTTTGTTTTTGATAACCAGATACGCTTGTTAGTAGGTGATGGTCTACTGGGGATTTTCACCCTTAATAATAAAGATGAGAATTTTCATCCTTAATACTCATTTTTAATCTCAATGATACATATTCTTGGAGGAGGAATGCCCTGAATTATAGGCAGCCATGCAAACACTTTGTATTTCATCTTTTCTCTTAAATTCTTTGGTTGCTAATAGTGGTGGAAAATGAACACAAATTAGCATGGGTGCCAAGACTCTTGTGAAGGGAAAGTGTAGGTCTGGCTTAAATTGCTTCGGAAATTTTACTTTTATTCCTGGAAAGCACAAATAGGGCTGATAAATAGCTTTGAAATTTTTACTTTTATTCCAAAAATAATAAATCGATTTCTGCCTGTCCAAAACTTTCTGATGGAGTAGTGAGTTTGGTAAAAATTTCTCTCTTCACTTCAGTTTCCAGAGAGTTTTGCTCGTAAAGAGTATTTGAGCAAGTTACTCAGAACAAAGGATATGTGTGACCTACATCTGGTGTAGATAGAGTCCAGGTTCTGAAAATGCCAACAAATGAGATTTAGAAATGTTAGAGTTGGAAATAACTTCAGAAAGCATCTAGTCCAGCCATGTTATATCATAGGTAAGAAAACCCAGACCAAGAACACATAGCTAGTTACTCTTCCTGGATCAGTAGTGCAGCTTAGCCTGCATAAGGGGTAGGAGGAATGTAACTACTAGCAGACTATGATGATTCTTAATTATTACATATACCGCCACCACTCATTTATTCAGTAGTTATGATATGCTAGGCCCTCTACTAAATACTACACAAACAATACTGCATGTAGTCCTTGTAAGGAGCTTAATATGTGAATAGTAGGGCTTTATAAAAGAATTTAAATTTGGTCTGTTTAATATACTTTTCAGATTATTTAACTAGAAATCTTCTTTTCAAGTGTCTACAAATGTGTACAAGATATATTATCTGTGAGGATTCAGAGAAAATCTCAATACAGTTTTAAAGACTTAACCTCGTTTTCTGTTTGCATCTCCAACTTCAAGAATGAAAACAACTCCAAACGCTCTGAGATACAAAATTAGTCTTGTAAATAATAATTGGGTCTAGGAAGAAGTAAAAGATGAAATAAAAGACTATTTAGCTAACAACAAAAAATTTAAAACTACATACTAACATCTAGCTAATGTGACCAGAGCAGAACTTGGAGATAATTCAGAGCTTCATGAATTTTATTTACAGTGATAAAGGATAGGAAATCAAATCATTCATGTACAGATAATTGAAAAAAGAATAAAAATAAAACAAAAAAGTTAAAATGGAAAGCTGCAAAATAAAGAGTTGACTCTTTGAAAGCAATACTAAAAAAATAAGCAAAAATTGGCACAGATTAAAGTTGGAAGTGAGAAAGGAGATATAGCAATCAATACATAGTAATTAATAATAGTTTTTAAAATTATGGTGTACTATGCACAGTTGTTTGACAATATACTATATGCAAATGTGTAGATGAAATGAATCGGTATTATCCACACAAATTAAATTATAAAATTATAATGAGAAAAGTTGTAAATACCACTAATTCAGGAAAAGTCAAGGTTTTTAGTAAACCCCATTCCCAAAACACATGATTTGATAGAGTCATTGGATTTTTCCCCAAACTTTGAAGAAATAATTAATTCTCATGCTTTATGCATTTTTCTGGAACATGTAAAAATATGGGAAGTATGTCAGTTTTTTGTTGTTTTGTTTTTAAAGATTTTATTTATTTATTTGAGAGAGAGAGAATGAGAGAGAGAGAATGAGAGAGAGCACATGAGAGGGGGGAGGCTCAGAGGGAGAAGCAGACTCCCTGCAGAGCAGGGAGCTCCGATGTGGGACTCAATCCAGGGACTCCAGGATCATGACCTGAGCCGAAGGCAGTCGCTTAACCAACTGAGCCACCCAGGCGCCCAGTATGTCAGTTTTTAAAAATGTAAATGTAATCCTAATCCAAAACCAGATTAGAATAGCATAAAAATCAACATTTTTATTTATGATACTGACACGGACTTCGAAGCAACATGAGAAATATTGATAACATAAGGTTAAGTGAAAAACAATTTAAAATTGTGGAAACATTGAATGCAGTTATGACAGTACAAGTATGTGTAGACAAAAAACAAGGAAGATTTTTGGAAACAATGAAAATTAATTTTGAATAGGTGGGATAATTCAAGGTCTATTATTTTTTTTAATTTCCTATAAATTTCTTTATGCTGCCCAGTAAAAACTAATTTGAAATTTACCTAGTGTGATGAGTCTTCTGAAAATGCACGTTCTTTTCAAAGGTGATAAAATAGAAAACCAAAGAGGGAATAGCATGCCTATATAGTTGATGCTTCTCGAAGTTAAGTATCTCAGCCATTTATTTTTATTAAAATATCCAATGGCCTATTCTTTTGCCAAGTTCTATTTTTAAATAAAAACCTATTTTTTAGTTATGCAAGCAATGAGAAAGCAGCCTAGACACGTAAATTTCTGGTTTTGCATGCATGTGTGTAAACTTTAAAAAGAACAGAATACATTTTTTTGGTTTTGTGGATAGAGAATTAAGAAAGACTGGTGGTCTAAGACTGGTTTGCTAAATCTTAGCCTGAAATAATAAATGGCTGTCTTCTGGGGGAACCAAGCAACAGCGTTGCTGCAGTTTACCACTCATGCATAAATAGTAGAACAGGGGATTTCAATAAATACTTTCTGAGCAACTGCTATGGTTTTCTCTGGCATGCAGGCTTCTGCTGAATTCCTTCAATTCCTTCTGGTTATATCTTTCTTTCTCACCTAAATAGAAATCCTCTAAATCTGCTATTAAATGCCACTCCCCTCCCCCACCCCACTTTTATAGTAGTGCAAAGATTTCATCTTTTAAATTATTTTTCAAGAGTAGATTGCCTTTAAACACAGTTTATTAGTTCATCTATGCTAAAAACAACTGTATCCATTTTTCCACCCATTTTTGCTATCTTATGATGCATTTCATTAATGATACAGAATCAAAAAGCCAAATGAAAGAGTCGGCGTGTGGAAAGATAATGTCTCACTGAATTTTATTTCACTTGTTCTTGTTAAATTCTAGGAGGGCGAAGCCTGCTGGATTATGATGTAGTAATCCTAATTGAACCATATAGGCAATAGAACTCTTTTCTATGTTAGTGTGAATTAATCAGATTAGCTTCCTCTCCACTTGACTAACAATATCAAAGTAGATACAAACATGTTTTTATTGATTTTATGTAGACATTAAATATTTCTCTGTAATCTGCAGTCTCCCCATCGTGCAAAAAAAAAAAAAAAGCTCTCTCTTCAGGGGGCATGCTAGGCTTTCAATAAATATTGGCTAAAGCATTTCTGATAGCAGAAATTATAATATTAGAATTGATTAGAATTTTCTTTAAAGATTTTACTTATTTATTTGACAGAAAGACACAGCGAGAGAGGGAACACAACCAGGGGGAGTGGGGGAGGGAGAAGCAGGCTTCCCGCAAGCAGGGAGCCCGATGCGGGGCTCAATCCCAGGACCCTGGGATCATGACCTGAGCTGAAGGCAGACACTTAACGACTGAGCCACCCAGGCGCCCCTAGAATTGATTAGAATTTTTAAGGTTTTTGCTTCTAAATACAATGAAATAATACTCGAGAAAAGTTAGTCACTCAGTGTTGTCTGTTGAATTAAGCTGTCTGATTTAAAATTACAGTACTTTTCATTATGTTAGGTTAATGGATGACAATTTTCAGATGTTTGATGGAGCGAATTACCATTACAAACTGACCTCAAGTCCTCTAGTCCTTAGGTGGGTCTGCTCTCTGAGGTATCAGGATGAGGACTCTGGCTTTAATATCCACCTCCATTTCTATTGAATCAGTACTGATATTCTCCAGATGGGACCATCCGTGAAGGAGCCATCTGCCATCTGGGCCACCTTACAGAGTGTGTCCTTACTGGACCCTTTCCTAACTTGCATTCAAGTTTGATTTACCCTCAAAAGCCTATCAAATTTCTTTCTTTACCAAAGGAGAGAGAGGAGGTTTCTAAGAGGTGTACTGACGAAGGGAAAATCAGGCTAGTCTTGAAATAAAATGTGTGGACTTCCCCTCCTTCTTTTGCTTGGCTTGAGGACAAGTCCCTGTTATGTTTTTTATTTTTGCAGCTCACAAATGATCAACTTACAAATGGCTAGTACATTCGAATGGTTATTCTCTGAGCCCCACTGCCCTGGTAGTATATAATTCATAAATTTAACCGGCTCCCACAGGCTGAATGTTTAAACTTCATCTTGTTAAACTGTCTAAAATCCCTCTTAATTAGACACATCTGGTGTGGCAAAAACATTTAGGCAGATAGAACTCTTTTCTATGTTAGTGTGAATTAATTAGATTAGCTTCCCCTCCACTTGACTGAGGTGAATATCCCTGAAGAAATGGAGATTTTGATTGAGAGAAGAAAGAAGTCACTTACTTAGTACATGGAATTCTTTGGAAAGTAGAGTCCATTTGGATGGCCCTGCCACAGTTGGAGCAAGATGACAGAACTAGGGATTTTGGTTACTAAGGAAGGAAGAACTAGGAAGTAGAAAGTAAGTTTGGGAGGATGCCAGAGGCTAAATGCCATTTCCAAACATTTTTTCTCCGCTAACAATGCCCCCCAAGAGGAGAGAGATGTTCTCTTTTCTCTCTCTTCCTGCATACGCATGTACTTTAGAATCCAGGCTGGCATTATCAGTGGTAAAACCCAGGTGTGCACATGAGTTCAATAAAGCATTGGATTACCCTGGGATTTAACCTTAATTTATAGCATGACTTCTTTGAAGAAGTGCACTCTCAGTTCTAAAAGCTGACTTCACAGGTACATTTCTGAGATACAGTCCACTCATATATGAGGTGCTCTTTCATGCATTTATTCCACATACAGAAATGTTTATTAAGAGCTACTCTACACAGGCCCTGTTCTAAGAACTAAGCTTTGCCCTTTTGGATTATTCCAGACATTCTTTTCCTGGCATGCAAATGACTGCTATGTACTCCAACAGAGCATAATAAAACCCTCTATCACCAGCCCAGTTAGTGACATTTAAAGGATACTTGAAAGGTTATCCAATTTCTTGTCTTGTATCCTTACTACAATAATACCTCACCTATCAAACACCATCTGGGAATGAGGTATTCCACATAAGTGAAATTTCCAGATAGAAAGTTAAGTACTGATTTTAAAAATACAGAATTTTCTGCTCTCCTAAGCTTGTAATATTAATCACAGCATGTGGGGTGTGCTTCAATATCCTCTCTTCTCTAAACTACCTCCTCCTATTGCTTTTTAAATGATATTCCACCCTTTCAAATCAGTAATTTTAGGATTAACCACAATCCCAAGCTTGCCCCTAACACCTTTGAATAAAGAATGATGTCTTTCTGATAGCCTGTTGAAAGGGGTTTCTTTCCTAATTACTGATTCCAAAGCATAATCTTATAAATGAGATCTACAGAAGTTCTGACTTTTGGGTAGGCATGGGGTTACTCTAGAATTATTAAAACTTAAGCATGATACTCTAAACACCATAGATTTTTATTTATTTTTTTTTAAAGATTTTATTTATTTATTTGAGAGAGAGAATGAGAGAGAGCATGAGAGGGAAGAGGGTCAGAGGGAGAAGCAGACTCCCCGCTGAGCAGGGAGCCCGATGCGGGACTCAATCCCGGGACTCCAGGATCATGACCTGAGCCGAAGGCAGTCGCTTAACCAACTGAGCCACCCAGGCGCCCCACCATAGATTTTTAAATATTAGTGATGTTGAAGACCAAACACATTCATATAAACTATTGAAAAGTCACTTGATTTTTAAAATTAAATTTCCCTTATGGATTCACTTGAAAAATTTAAATGATATTGCCTAAATGTTCCATCTACTGTTAAAAACTGAGAGACTAATGGCAAACAAAAATAGAAAAAAAGAACAACTGTTGGCATGAGCAGCTTGCTGGCTCCTTCAGGGGTAGATTTTTCCTTCACTTTTCTATTTATTTGGTATCATATGAGAGTCTGAAAAACCTGAATGTAAATACTGAGACCTACAGCCCCTACAAACAGCATGGCTTACAAATAAATCGAAAGGATATGGCAGCTTAGTTTAGAAAATGTACCCATTTTTTAGGACTGTGTTTGGTCCTAATGTTTTCTGCCCTTTCACATTGTGTTTCTTCCATGCGGTACCTAAGAGTGATAGCAACGCTAACATCCCATGTTTGTGAAGGTTAGACACACTGTTTTTCTGAAATACAGCTGCATTCTGTCTCTCTTTTGTGATGCTACTCACTGCCTTATGTGTATTAAAAGTTCTTTGAGGCCCCGAAGTGGCGTTTTATTCACTTTATAACCCCCTTAGCACTTAGTACAGTGTCTTCCTCATATTTGCCCCATAACTGTTTCTTAAATGAGTTAGTGTTTTAATGATTGGGTCTGTTTGCCTTCCAAACCATAAAAGACATCTTAGTGTACACAGATATATGTTGATCTGTGTCCGTGGACATGACAAGAGAGAGAAAAATGATCTCGAATCAGCTTAAACGGCTTTAAAGAAAGGCAATTGCGAAAAAGTTAAAGCCAGAGGAAAATATTAAACAAAATGTAGCTGAAAACTATGAGATGTTTAAGAGATTCAAAATAATAACTTAGGAAGTATAAAATGAAACTAACCCGATTTTCAAGTAAAAGAAGCGACTTTCAGGAAAATGCAAGGATGATACAAGGAAAAGATTAGCTAGTTTTTAAAAATCCGCCAAAGAATAAAAAGAGTAGCAGATAGACAAAAACAAATATTTGTAGTCTCTATCTAGCATATAGCCTTGTAAGTAAGATCTGAGAAACAAAGCACAGATTTAGATCCACTGATTTCACCTCTCCTGCCACATCTCTCAGGATTGATATGACGGCTTTGACTTTTTAAGAATGACTATTTTTAATCCTGTAACAGAATTGGAGGAAGTCTAGGCAGAAATTTTACATCTTACATTTTTCTTTTTCTTCCATATTTTGGGGTAAAGATCCCATACATTTTACATATGTTCCTGTTAAAAACAAGCTTATCAGCCCGAAATTTTGATTCTCTAACTTGCCATTCCTTTTTTCCTGGCATGCGGTCAGTTGTCACTGATTGTCTGAAACTGTCTGCATTTCAGACTTGTTGGCGTGGTCAGTCACATCCTGGTGCTGTTTCATAGACGTGCTTGTTCATGTCACTATATTTAAGCCTGTGTCAGTATTTCCATTAAGAGACTTTTTTTTGGGCGCCTGGGTGGCTCAGTTGGTTAAGCGACTGCCTTTGGCTCAGGTCGTGATCCTGGAGTCCCTGGATGGAGTCCCGCATCGGGCTCCCTGCTCGGCAGGGAGTCTGCTTCTCCCTCTGACCCTCCCCCCTCTCATGTGCTTGCTCTCTCTCATTCTCTCTCTCTCAAATAAATAAATAAAATCTTTAAAAAAAATAAAAAAATTTAAAAAAAGAGACTTTTTTTTTCATTCCCTAGGGCTTCTAAATAAGTCCTAAAAATTCAAGCCCAATTCAAAGCTGGCATAAAAGGGCCTTTTTTTCTTCTCTTATGTATAAGGAACATAAGTGCCTAACTCCTACTAATTCTAAATTTGGTTAGGTTTGTAAACTCTTTACACACTGAAGAGACCAAATAAAATCCATTGACACCTCTCCGGTCTGGGACGAAAAAGGATGTCAAAAAGTTTTTACTGTCTGTGAAAATAACAAGACATTCTATTTAATGAATATGGAAGTGGTTTCTTTTCTTTCTTTCTTTTTTGGTTAGCTGCAGTGAGTTTTTCCCTTCTGCCTCCCTACTTTGTTTCTAAAATTAAACAGGTATTTTTCTATGTCAAAATGTGTCTTGTTGATGTAACAGAATTTTTACTCAGAATAAATATGTGTTTTCTTCCAGACCAGAATTTTGGTACTTTTAAATTTTGGAAGCATCTGCTCTTGTTTTCTGTTAGAAATTATATCATTTGTAATTGTGAGTTTTGAGGAAGCAGAAAAGTTAACAATTTTGTTCACTCACAAGAGAAATAGTTCTTTTACAAAATATGAATTTTCTCTTAGTTTTCAGTTTAGGTGAAGGATGGCACGTTTGAGGTATAGCAGCAGAATGTCCCTTTTCTCCTTTAACAACGCTGTTACCCAATTTCTCTCATTTTCATTGTACTAAAGAAGGAAATAGTCAAGGATTTTTATAAATCCAACAGTGAACTTTAAAGGATCCTCTAGTTCAATTCTTTAATTTGCAGGTTAGAAAATTGCTTTAGGCTCTATCGTAGGCATTGAAGTTGTTAGTTTTTTGGATATGAGTTGCTAGTTTGCTTGGAGATACGATCCAGATCCTTGGCACAATAAGTCTAAATGCTTTGGGCAATTTCAGGTACTTAATTGACTTCTATAAATAAAAGTAAATACTTAAGTCATTAGAGTTGAACTTTTGAGAACTTAGTCTAGGTATGTGTGCATTTAAAAAATTTTCTCTATTTTAATGGCTGCAGTAGAAAGATCCTTACATAGGTTTATGGACTGTAGGTTGTAATAGACATCATTACCTAGGGGTCACCCTTTAGTTACTAAGGGAAACATGAATAGTTTCCAGAAAATGCCTAAAAGTTAATACCGCTGGTTTGTGTGCGTCTCTGCATGTGTGTGTAATCATAGTGGTAATAGAAATTGAGTGTAGTTAGGAAAACAAAGTGGCTTTTGAAACTGACCAGTGGTATCTTCCTTCTGCCTTGTGTGAACACTGGAAACATTGAGTCCTTACCTGATAGTGGTCAGAAAAAAACCTGAGTGATAATAACAACCCAAATGGAAAATGGTTTGGGGAAGATAGATTAGTCTCAGGTTTAAGCAACAGCATTGCTCATCCACTTCCAACTATTTGAGGTCTTCCCAGTCTGAAAAAAGAGCCATGAACTCTTATTCTCAGGCAAGTAGGACACCGTGGTGCAAGATACACCGAGTTAATGCAGAGTCGAATTCACCTTCAGCATTTCCTCAGGCCAGGCACATGGCTAGATGTACCTAGAAAAAACAAAACTAAAGTTCAGACTTCTCCGTCTCACAGATTTGGGCAGCCCCGTAGTGAGGGCACTGTGGCCAGGATGCTCTCAAACACATGCGGTGTCTCCCACTATCCCTGAACTGCAGATAAGGTTAAAAACAGTCTCTTGCCCACCTGCTTCTGTGCTTTAGAGCATCTTTGATACAGTGACCAAGGTGAACATCTTTGACAAAAAGAATGTGTTCCCTTTTTGGTGCCATTATATACACTGCACACATACACACACACCACATAGTACACAAAAACAATTTTGCCTTTTCTCAAGTGTCATTAAATAAAGAGAACAAAAAAGCTTTAAATGGTGATTTTGAGAGGAATGTTTTGTTACTATAAAATTAAAACAGAAAACAACACAAATGAACATGAAACCTTTTCAAGTGCTGAAAGGTGGTCAGAGACAATCATTCATGAAGTGGGATTTCCAAGAAACAGTTTGCTCTTTAAATTTTCACATAGTTGCTTATGTATTTAAAATTTAGAACTGATAGTCCCTTCAGCAGAGCCAGACTCAGGTTATGGTGGACAAAGCTCTCAGTATGGCAGAGACATTTCAAGTAAGAATGCCCTGTTCTGCCAAGACTGTCATTATGACACTAAAATGTACCCTTTTGCTAAGGGCCAGAATTCAGTCTCTCCTTCCAGTTTCTACACTGATTTAGACAACAGATGTATAAAAGGCAACGTGGTATTCAGGATCATTTGTCACATGGCTTCAGGGCAAGAGGATGGCTATCTGGCAAGAGGAAGAATTCCTTAAATGTTACTGGGTCTTACATTTCTAAATGTAAAATCTCTGGCCAGAAGTTATTTGGTGCCAAGTGCCTTTGGTGTGATGTCTTCGTGGAGCACAAAGCTAGATGGTTGCAATATTGTGGCTGCTTGAGAACCCACATAGCTTTTACTAGTTTGCAACTGAGGTTGAGTGCCATTGTTGTTTTGCATTTTCTTTTATCGTTGCCTTGACCGCATTTTTTCTCTCTCTGTGTTTTTTTGTTTTTTGTTTTTTGCCCCCCCACCCCGCTCTCTCTCTCTCTTTCTCTTTTAATTCTTTCTGAGCTGCTAAATCTATCCAGCTGGATCAAGGAGTTTTTTCACAACCTTGTCAGTCGTGCAATTGGTCTTGTCTTAGTTTTTATTGTGTCTCCTGGGTTCCTTTACTTTAGACCTTTTCAGAAATATGGCACCCATTCAGATTTTCTCATAACCCATGGGGCCTCCGGTTTATCTAACCTGTGTACTTTTTTCCTTCAGAAGACTTTTTTATTTATATTTTTTTCTTAAAATGTACTTTAAAAAGTATAAACATAAATCATCTGGAATAGTAATTTTCAACTATCTTGAAAGGTGTTTGAGGACTATTTCACGGTTACTATGATTGAAGCAGTAAAATTTAGTTTATAGTTACAATAACTTTCCTCTCATTAGGAAAATACAAAAAAGCTCAACTTTATGATTTCATGAATATTACCAACCCCCAAAAACCATTCCTAATCCCCACCTCCTGACGTACACACTCAGTGAAATGCTGATAGGAAGCTCAGAACAGAAAGATAAAGGCAAATGATCTATCGATGTTCTATTTGACATCATCCTGTCTCTCAGGTGCTTTAACTAAAATGATAGTGTCAAGGTCTGAGTAGGAACTTTGTGGGAAGCAATACAAGTTTAATCTGTATTTTGACTATAGTTAAATTCCTACTGTTTCATATGTGGTTTGAAAAATTACTTTGCTGGGTTCAAATTTTCTCTGTAGTGAGTCTCTTTCCCTGACCTGAAATTACCCACATGTACATTAGGCCACAGGAAGTTATAATATGGAAAGAGCAGAAAGCATTGCCTTTGAAACCAGGAGCACCATATTCATCTGGAACTGCTAGCAGTTAGGTATGTGTTCCAAGGCAAGTCCCTTTATTAATCAGGGCCTTGGTTCCTTCACCTGTAGAATGGGGGTGCATAAGTACCTTCTACCTTTGATAATCTGAGATTCTGTAAAAAAAGGTATAGGGAGAAAAGGAAGCCTGCAGTTGACAGAAAGTCATAGTGAACTGCCTACCGTTTTATCACTCCCAACTTGGGCTCTGAGCTCAGGAACATTTCAAAGGAGCTTCAGGGCAACAGAAAGCCACCATATGGTGGCAGGTACAGGACTTTGTCCAGGGAGGGTGTTGGGCCCTGAGGGTAGGTTAGGAGGCCAAGAGGGGAGAGGGCTTATGATTAACTATGTCAATATGTTCTTTATGTGTTGTGTCATTTTTAGGAAGACCTATCCCAAGATGGGAAAAGTTCGCTTTTACATTTTCTTCTACTACTTCTCTTATTTTAATTGTACATTTTTACACTTATAATCGCCCTAAAATTTTTTGTAAATTATATATTCTATATTATATTCTGTTTTTTCCCAACACAATTATTTATTGAGTACTTCCACATTTCCTTACTGATTTGAAATGCTTCCTTTATTATACTCTACCTTTCTTTCTATGTGTCTATTTCTAGACCCTAATGTGTTCCACCAAAAATACCCCTACATCAGTAGCACACTGTTTTCATGACTATAGCCTTATTGTGCATTTTGACATATGGCAGGCTATTTCTACTCTCAATTTTTTCAAAATATTCTCATCAAGGCTCTTGAATTTGCTTTTCCAGTTGAATTTTGGATAAGATTGACAAGTTCCATTTTAAAAATTTCATTGGAAATTCATCTGGGATTGCACTGAATTTATATATTAATTTGGGGAATATTTTTATCCTTCTTATATCAAGTCTTTCCACTCAGGAACATAGTATATTTTTCCATTTATTCTGATTATTTTTCAGGACATTCAATAAATTTTTATAGTTTTCTTTACATAAGGTTTGCATACTTCTCATTAAATTATTAGATGTTTTATTTTGTCATTCTTATTGTTTCCTTTGTGAATGACTTTCTATCTATTACATATTATAATAGTTATCACTGATAAATAGGGAATCTGTTCGGTTTTGTGTAGTCTTCCTATATTGTCTTATATTTTCTTTTATTGGATTGTCAGTGTACGCACAAACATACAACCTTCAAATAGTAACAGTTTTATGTACTTATTCTCTTTTCTTTCTCTTCCTCCCTCCCTCCAGTTATTACATTCCATTGACCAAATTTTCTGAAACAATGTTGAATAATAGTAGTGATGGCAAGCATTAAAGGGAATTTTTCTTATATTTTACTATTAAGTATAATGTTTGCAGAAAATTTCTGATATTGGGGCACCTAGGGTGGCTCAGTTGTTGGGCGTCTGCCTTCGGCTCAAGTCCTGATCCCAGGGTCCTGGGATGGAGCCCCACATTGGGCTCCCTGCTCCACGGGAGGCCTGCGTCTCCCTCTCCCACTCCCCCTGCTTGTGTTCCCTCTCTCACTGTGTCTCTCTCTGTCAGGTAAATAAATAAAATCTTTAAAAAAAAGAAAAAAGAAAATTTCTGATATAATCACTTTATCAAGGTAAGGGATTCTCTTTCCATTCCTAGATTATTTAATAAGAGATTCTCCCCACTCCCAAAATGCACACATAACTAAATAGGTCATTATAATTATCAGATGCTAATTCCACAATTTGTAAGATCATTTGACTGTCCTCTTTTTTTTTTATTGTTATGTTAATCCCCATACATTACATCATTAGTTTTAGATATTGACTGTCCTCTTTTAATCTACTTGTATAAAGTAAATTTCCTAGTGTTTAACTTTCCTTGAATTCTTGGGGAAAATTCTATTCCATCACAATATATCATTATTTTAATATATTTCTGGATTTAATTTATTAACATTTTATTTAATCATTTTATATAAAAATTCTCAAGTGAGATTTGTCTATAATTTTCTTTTTTTTTAATGCTCTCCTTGCACAATTTTGATACAGTCTTGTGGAATGAGCTAGAAAGTACTTCATCTTTTTCTACTCTGGAAAAGTTTAAACAATGTAAGGATTAGCTTTTCTGCATATCTTGAGGACTGGAAAGAGTTCACCTGTGAAGTCATCTTGGCCTGGGATCCCTTGGTTCTATACTTTCCCTCTCACACTCTTCATCTTTCCCTTCCATGTCATGAACAGTTATCTCGATTTTCCTTTTCAGATCACTCATTTGGTCTTCAGCTTTGCCCTATCCATTCTATTGATCAACCTTTCTACTGTAGTCTTTCTTTTAATTTTGGTATCTTGTTTTTATTCTCTAAGAACATCATTTTTTTTTCTTATAGCTCCTTTTTCATAGCAGCAGAACCTACAGAAATCAGAAGTTACCTGAATCTCTACTCTGCATCTCTTCATGGCCTTAATCTAGGAGTTGTCTTTGTACAGGTCCCCTAACTTGTTTAAAGAACATTTGTAGAAACTGTGTCCTGGGTTCAGGTGACCTAGAGGTGTTCTGTAGGCTCAGGAAGGAAAAGCATGGCCTAGCTCTTCTGATGTCTGTTCTTTAACTGGTAACCTTCATGATTCTTCCCATGGCCTGCTTTAGTCTCTGTGAACTGCTGACTTGCAGTGTCTTCCTTGGTGGGAAACGCAGCTCACACTCTGCCACTGTCTTGGCCTCCACCTGTTTTGAGTTGTGATTCTCTGTTTAGATTTCCTTGTCAATTTAATGCCATATGCATTTCATCTTTCATTAATTTCTCAACTTTTTTGATTTGACCATGGTGCCCTTTATTGTTTTCGAGCATTGCTAGGCACTGATTTGTTTTTAAATTTACATTCTGTAATTTTAATGAGCTTTTGAGAGAGAAGTAAATAAAGCTTATTCAGTGTACCATCTTAAAGGGAACTCTGTAATATAGACTGTTGTCAGTAAATGATTTTATCATAAAAGATGTTTGTTGCTGATAGTTTTTAGTGGGAATTTGCACACATTCAAAATTATGCACAGATTCTGGATATCAAAGGAATAATAAATAAAGAGTAATTATATACAGAATGGAACATGGGAACTCCTGGAAAATTTTGCTAGGTTTCATGTACATAAACATGACACATTATGATGGTAAGACTTTCCAAACTACAGTGCTTGAAATAAAGAGCTAAATATAATTTAAATTTTAAAATGCCTGTAATTATAATATGATATAGTAGTACTTGGCAGCCATAGACCTAATAAATACTACACTTTTGAAATGTGATTAGAATCTTAATGGATACTATTTTACCCTGTAGTTAAGCATGTGGCAGGGCATGCTAGAACTGACTTTTCTTTTCACCCTTCCAGTGGAAAACTTAAGTTCTTTGTTTGAGTGGGTACTATTGGGAATTTTTAAGTAAAATCAAGGAGCTAAGAATTCCATTACTTAAAGAAAAAAAGAATTCCATTCCTTTTTTCCAATCTTTTCTTCAAGCAAAATTATCAATTAATGGAGCATTAAATAATCATATGCTTCAGATTGTTAGGGCTTGTTTTTTTTATCCTTTTGTACTTGGATTACTTTAATAATTTTTAGCTAGTGCTATAAATGTAGCTGATTAAAGTTATACATCAAAATAAAGAGATACCATGGGAGGGAAAGGGTTATCATATTTCAAAAATATCATATTAATGGATTGCACATTAAAATTTGCGTATTTGATTTATTTTGAAAATGTCAGAATATCTCAACTTTCTCTAATATCTTGCTTCTCCTTCCTTCCTTCCTCCCTCCCTTCTTCCTTCCTTCCTTTTCCTTCCCTTCCCCTCCTTCATCCCTCCCTCTCTCCTCTCTCTCTCTCTTTTTTTTTTAAACAGTAAAGTGCATGGTCTTTGTTCAGGGCTCTGCTATCCAGATTCTTCCTCGGTTTGTTCGACTGTGGCTGAGCTGAGTATTTCGCCACATTCCCATGTCTCTGGGCAGTAGTGGACTGACCACAGAATACTTTTCTATGAATTTTCTTTCTTCCCTCAGGGATATGCTTGATAGTCCAGCTGTCAACATGTGGAAACTGTGCTATTTATACAGTAATTAATTTAAAATAGGTCACTGTTCCTAATATCTTTCCTAGAGTATCACCCTCTTTTATTGGGAGCACGTAACATTTCCAGAGTCTTTTGCCTGTGGTGACTTTATTGTCATTGTGTTAGGCAGTACCTGTTATACTGAGTGGGTCTTTCCCTGGATTATATAGCAAATGCTTTGGTATATCCTTTGAAGCACTAGAATCATTCCTATGAGGCCAAGGGCTTTACATAATACCACTGGTTGATATGGTGTTGGGCAAAAAGAATAAACAGTAAATATCAGAACTAATTCTTAGCCAGACATCGCAGCAGATCCCTTCACAAGGGTTTTCCTGGAATATAGGGATTTGAAGGGCTTTCTTTTCCAATGAGCCTGCATACCCTCTGTTGGAGATGCTAATGGGCAGCAGTATATCCAAGCACTTATTCTAAGAAACTATTAAGTGAAGGCCTTGAAACTAAGAAGAAGAGAAATGCCAGAAAGCCACCTTGAGATCATGGCACATATGTTACTAGGGACAGACAGCTTGTATGCCAGAGTCAGAAAAGGAGTATTTTTTAATTACTTAACCATGACAGATTTGAAAGGGACAACTGTGGTTATAAAGCGAAGAACAGTTCTTAGGCCTATGTATTGGTTTTATATTTGTGCATAACAAATTACGACAAACAGCAGCTTAACGCCATTTATTATCTCTGAGTTTTGTAAGCCAGAAGTCTGGCACTCATGACTGGATTCTCTGCTCAGAGTCTCACTAGGCTGACATCAAGGTGTCAGTTACACTGGACTTTTACCTGGGGGCACTGGGGAAGAACCCACTCACAAGCTTATTTAAGATATTGGCATAATTCATTTCCTCGTGATTATAGGACGGAGGTCCCCACTTCCTTGCCTCTCAGCTTCTAGAGGCTGCCCCCATTCCTTCCCTGCATTTTCAAACCAGCAACAGCACATTGATTCCCTCTAACACTTGAATCTCTCTGTCCTACAGCCCCACAGGAGAAAGCTCTGAGTTTAAAGGCACATATGATTAAATTGTGCCCACTCAGATAATGCAGGATAATCACCATATTTTAAGGTCAGCTGATTGGTAATCTTAATTACCTCTGCAATGCCACTTTAAACATGTAACATAACATATTCACAGATGTGACACTAGGAAAAAAGTCAGGAGGGCAAAATTCTGCCTATCCCAGCAGAGATCACTTAGGGGGATTTAGATAAGGTTTTGCCCATTCAATCTCAAAAGTTTAGAAAATAATCATTATCATTTGTGTGATCTTTTGATTATAAAGTATAAAAAATATACTGCTTTCATATGGATAGCCTTTAAACTGGGAAATCAAATCTTGTCTAAATAAATTAGTTGACATTTACATAATTAGTTACATACGAGCACAAAAGTCACACATTATGTATTCTCTTTATACATTTGGTTAGTCTTGCTTTCCTTAACGATATACATTCTATCTCATAACATGAGGCCGGCATTTTTTTTTAAGATTTTATTTTCTTATTTTGAGAGAGAGAATGCAAACAGGGGGAGGGCAGAGGGAGAGAGAGAGAATCCCAAGCAGACTCCCTGAGATCATGACCTGAGCCGAAACCACAAGTTGGACATTCAACCAACTGAGCCATCCGGGTGCCCTGAAGCTGGCATTTTAACATGCGGGCAATCAGAGAATTGACAAGTATATTTCTAAGGTAGATTCCTAGATGGTTCGCTGTGGGATGATGAATGTTTACTACACGTAGTAACAATAGCTGCCATTTACTGAGTGCTTACTATGTGCCTGGCACTGTGTTTTACCCTCATGTGCTATTTTATTTAACCCCCACAGTAATTTTATGATGTATGTCTTACTGCCCTTCTTTTGAGGATGAGAGAACAGAGTTACATAGAATTTGCCCACATAAGCTGTGATGTTGCAGAGCCAGGATTCAAACTCAGATATGTTTGACTCTAAAACCTTGCTCTGGACCACTATCTTTCACTTTTTCCCAAACCTGGGAAAAGTTACAAAGATGGCAGTTGATCTTTGAGAGATCCTCCCACCTCCTTTTCTAAGCTTTCTTCTATTTCCTGGCTTCTAAGGAACCTATATCCTTGCACTGTGCTCGGTGACCCACCTATCATAGTAAGTATTCTGTCTACCCCTTCAGTCCTCCAGAGTTAATGCAGGCCTTTATCTCAGAACAACTGATACCTCTGAGGTGATAAAAACAGCATGGTCCAAATAGTTTAGGGCATAATAATGACAATAATATTAGCTGGTAATTATCGAGCACTTATTGAGTGCCAGGCACTGTGCCAAGTACTTGACATGCATTTTCTTATTTAATCCTCATAACAACCCTGTGAGGTAGGTACCATTATCATCCCCATTTCCCACACGGTATTTTGAAAGCAGAACTTGCAAGTCTCTAAGTGGCTGAATGTGTGAGAGCATCAAAGGAGCCCCCTTGGCTACTCTGGGCCATCCTAATCATTTCCCCATTGCAGAAGATTATTATCAGCCTTGTGGCTCCTTCATCTTTGATTACAACCTTCAGTCCAGAATTTATTTCACCACTTCCTTTGCCGTAATGCAGGCTCTTTCTTTCAGAGTCCCAGTATGGGCATTTAAGGGTGGAGATGATGCCATCAGGACAGAGCCCTCTCTGTAGGACAGGCAATGGCACACAGTCCATAGACTTCCAGGAGGAAGCATAGAGCATCTCCATAGAGAGGAGAAGGAATCCAGGGACACAACAGTGGCCAGAGGGGAGCAGGCATCTGCCTGAAGCAATCTTCCTGAGGGCTATGGAGTCCAAACATGTGGAGAAAGTAGATAAAGCAATCACACAGAACAAGGATGATGGGGCCCTTTATTAGGGGGAGCTGTTCCCTTGGAAGGGGCAGCAAATCTGCTGAGAAAAAAAGCAGGACTACAGTCAGATTCCTTCCTGTAGCATCCTGAGCGGCCCCAGAGCACTGGGGGCAGGCAAGGAACCAGCACTTGCCTGGAGGCTGGGGTCTAAGGCTTTACTGACAGCCCCTTGCTAGTGTGGTTGACTTCAGGCTTCTACTTCAAGCCACTCTCTAGAAATCCACAGGAAATAACAGTTGTGCCTTGAACTGCAGAATAGATACATTCCACAAACAGATTTAAATTGAATCAAGTTTTAAGGACAGTGTAGACACTTGGTGTCTTCAAATACTCCTACATTGACTCCTTTGGTTATATGAACAATGTAACTCAACTTCTGTGTTTCATAAGTTTATAATCTAAGATAGTGGGTTTTTCTTACATTTAAGGTTAAACAACAATATTAACTGCCTTTTATTAGACCTGTCATTGTGTCAGCAGTAATACCTATTAAAGTATTGCATCCTGGTCATAAAATGTAACTGAAATTACTGGAAAATATCATACCGAGTAGATGAACTGTGACTATCATAGTTTTAAAACCACAAAAATGTTGTCTTTATGTGTGAGTGTATGCTCTCCGTTTTTTGATCTCCCTATATTAATGAAGATTGTTACTTTAGGGGAAGAATTAATTTTATTTTTTATTTTAAATACTTTCTCCAGAAGTTGGACTCAATAGCATTCCTAAAAAAAAAACAAAAAAAACAAAAAAAAAAACCTCACTTTTAATCTATAATTAAAGCCAAAGTTTTCTTTTAATTTTAAAAGCTTGTCCTTGAACTAAAATAACATGGAACATTTTAAAACATGGCTCCGAGCTGCTGTAGATACATTTTATTTAAACCACAGAGACTGCAGTTGGATTTCTCAGTGCCAGACAGACTACAAATTATAACTGTAGCAGAAACGACTGTGAATTTCTGGATGTTGTAGTACCAGCAAGGCTGGTTGTTTTTTTGGAGCTGTTCCTCCCTTTGGGCTCTACTCATGAATGACTTAATCCCTGGGTTAAGATCAAATGTCATGCCCATAGCCCTGCGTAGCTGAAGCAAGCAAAGGCCTTCCCCTCTCCACACTCCCCCCCCCATATTCCCCCCCCCCGCCCCCGCACAGGTTTGATGTGCTCACCTGCAGAGGAGCAAGGCAATAGGTAGGAAGAGTCACAAAATAGAAGCTGTAAAGTGAGGCTAGAACACAGTGAGACTCCAAAAGTTGGATGACCGATAAAAATATCCTTTAAAGCAGAATGCCATTGTTTATTATGGCAAGAAAAGGGGATAATATCCATGATTGAACTGTAAAAATATTTTTACTAAGGTCATTTTTGTACTTACTATTCTGGTATTAGGTTAGCAAATCTAATGCCAGATTAGATCTAATAATATATTGTTGTTCTATGGACTTTAGAAAGTACATGAACATCTGTTATTTTATTTGATCGTCATTACAACTCTATGAGGTAAAAATAAGGATAATTATTCCTGCTTTCTCGCAGGGTGGGAGGGAGTGACCCACTGATGCACAGCTACTTAATGGCAGAGCCAGAAAGAGAAGTTGAGTCTCTCAGCTCCTCGTTCAGGCTTTTTCCACTCGATTTTACGGTGTTTTCCATCAAGTATACTCAAAATAAAAAAAATCATTTATGGAGTAGAACTCTCCAAAACAGTGACTCTTAACTTATTTGGAGCTGTTCCTCCTTTTATACATGGGCTGCCTTGAAAACTGGACAAAAAGCTTTGGATCCTTGTCCAGAGGAACACGCATCCATTCTCCCCACCCCACACTGTAGTGTAACCCAGATAGCAGAAGAGGTCTCTTTGATTCTTTAGAACTAAAAAGGATTCTCTTGGACACTTTATTCATGGTGTGGAAGGTCGGGCCCTTCTGAGGATTCCTGACTATGCCCGAGGGTTCTGTCTTCCAAGAATATGTCATTGCGTACTTCCCAAACTGCGTTCAGCTTATGGGTCGCATTGCCATCTCACATATGTGGTCCCTGTTCTGCAACACATTGATTCAGATATGAAATGTGCTCCCTTCCTCAAATGTCAGTGCATCCTTCCACTCAGAAGATGCGGGCATGTAGTAGACTATGGACAATTTGGAGGGAACAGAGGAGGGCCATATATCATAGCGGTTCACATAGCTTCTTATGGAGCACGATTTTTCCCTATTCTTATGTGTCCTTTAGACATCCCACATAGGATTCTTCCTGCTATGCCTGACATGGTCCCCAGCCTCACAGCATCTCACTAGTTCCTTGTTTCCACCTTCCACCCTTTGTTACTCACCCTCTAATTCCCCAGTTGTCTCGAAATCTCCCAAGTTCTTTCACTCAGTGTAGTAGAATCCAGCTCTCTCCTGCGTCAGCTCCCAAACTCTGCTCCAGGCCTACCTTTGCATGCTCAAACCCACCCACCAAAATGCTTCATTACCTTCACTTTCCTTATAAAGTATTTATGATATTAAATGGCATTTTATTTTGGTCAATTATACGTGTTTATAATTTTAGGGGTTTCAAGGATTCCCTTAAACCCAACCATCATTCCCCCTAGGTTTCGAGATAGTTCTGGGGTGTCTAGTCTTCTTGGGACTGTGAGTTTAGAAATTTCTTGGGCTTCTTCTTTGGAACAAAGTTAGTGGTTAGTCACAGAGTGTTTTCATAACCTCTGCAGGGTTGAATCCAGGTCAGGACAGCTGGTGTGGAGGTCACTTCTGGGCTGAGGAGCCCATACTAATGGATTTGCCCATTCCATCTTCCTGGCCAATCTGGAAACTGAGGGTGGCATCGAAGCTTCTGGGAAAAAAGAAAATCAATGAATCCAGCAGAAAACACTTTCGTTCATGTTTATGTTCTATTAAGAAAATGATACATGTATTATCAGGAAAGGTGAAGAACATGATACAGGATTAGAAATTGGTATAAAAAAGTGGATAGTGATTTTAGGAAAAGAGTTGATTAGGTAATTTCTTCCATTTGATTTAAATTTGCAACTGTGTTATTCTGAGAGATACATTCTTTTCTCCAGTGATGGAGTTTCCCTTCTTGGTGATGGTCTGTGGTTTCAAAGCACTGTTGCTTTCATTCTATTTCCATTTCCAGGGTATTCTAGCATGTATAGTTTTGTCCTTACCTGTGATTGAGCAGGACAAAAAGATTTTCATCTTACTTGAAAGCAGTGATATGATTGGGCTATAGTTTATCATATTTCTGAGGGAAGCTTCCCATTCGGTCCCATGATATGACTTAGAAATATCACTGGTAAACAGTGTTAAAAACTGGTAGAGGTATGGAGTTAGGGATAGACCAGAAATGTCATTATAACCTCTAGAGTTCTGAAGTTGTGTTGAAGGGGTAGAACTCCTCAAAGTGGAAATTAGGCCCTGTCCATGCTTCCCTCCAGCGCTGGAGTTCCTTCTGTGGTCCCTGGTCCTTAGTTTACTCTGATTTATCAACCAGAGGAAGGCTGGGAGGATGTTAAATCAAAGGGGCAATTTTAGATGCATTTCACCTTCTTTAACGAAGTCATCACGATTAGACTGTTCTCTTCAAGTCCTTTCTGCCATCACAAAAAGACTCAGCCAGGGTCAAAAGTCACTTCATTCACCTCTGTTTTAATCACCGATCATTTAAACCTCGGTACTTGAGGTAAATTATATATTAATTTCTTACCTGGGAAGGAAGGACTGTTTTAATGTTTGACTATGGATCAGATAACTCTATCTTGATAAAGAGCTAGAGAATCTGATTTTGAGAGAGAATCATCTAGAAAGATAGTATAAATATGATTACATGCCAGGTATAAGAAATAATGATATCAGAATTAGAAAGACAGAAGAAATGTGTAATAGGAAAGAAAAACTAGAGGAGAAACATCAAAAAAAAAAAAACCTACTTCATAGTGATGTGGGAAAAAGAATATTTGAAAAGTTATTTGGATTGAGAAAGGAGACAGCTAGAGGAAGAAAGGAAAATCAGAATAGAACAGAGGAATGACTCTTATTTCCAGATTTTTCACATCAGGGTTTGCATGCTAAAGGATCAGAGAATTTTTAAAAAGCAGGAATTATTGACAAGTTAGGCCTGAATGGGCTCTTGAAGGAATTTGTGGATTCCATGTTGAGTAGTGTGGGGTGAGTCTTTAAACTGGTAATCTTTATTTATTGAGTACTGTGGGACTTATGTGTAAGCTTTTTATAAGCCTCGTTCAGTCTTCTCCCAGTGTCCCATAAATAAGATAAAAACGTACTGTTAAGGGGGGAAAACTGTGTTAAAGTGTGAATGGAGTCAGCAACATCAAGGATTCTTTCCTTCTCATGCTAATACAGAAACTGAAGATGAGCTGGTAAAAGGGGGAAATGGTCATCATGACCAATTAGTAGTGAATCTGGAATAAGAGGTTTCTATAAACCAGGGATTAAGAATGGAAAGCAAAATACATGGCCACAGTCAAGCCCTATCTTATCTTCAACTTTTTTGTTGTAGGACAATTCTAGAAACGTCTGCTTTCACAGGAATGCTGTAGGAAACTATGGACATTTTCAGTACTTTCAAAGATTCTTCAGAATTCACTATATCACTATGAGAGTTAAGGAATGGCTCATAGAGTGGTTCATGTGTGCATTTTATCTAGAGTCACTTAGAACTGTGCCATCCAATATGGTAGCCTCTAGTCACATGAGGCCACTGAACACTTAAAATGTGACTAGTCCCAATTGAGATGTGTTTAAATGTATGGGGGGAAAAAAAGCATGGAAAATATATTATTAATTTTTCTATTAGATGTTGAAGTGATAATATTTTTGGCTATATTGAGATAAATAAAATATTTTATTAAAATAATTTCATCTTTGGGGTGCCTGGGTGGCTCAGTCAGTTAAGCATCCAACTCTTGATTTCAGCTCAGGTCATGATCTCAGGGTTGTGAGATGGAGCCCCATGTCACACCCCGCGATGGGTGTGGAGCCTTGCTTGGGATTCTCTCTCTCCCTTTCCCTCTGCTCCTCCCCCTACCCCACCCCACTTTACTTGCATGCACGTGCTCTCTCTCTCTAAAAAATAATATACATATTAAAAAATTTTATCTTTTACTTTTTGCTTTTTTAAGTGTGTCTACTAGAAAATTTAAAATTGCTTATGTGGTTTGCATGTGTGGCACACATTGTGATTCTTTTGGAATCACCACAAGAGTGGTGGTGGTAAGAGGCAAGTTAGGGAAGGAGCTTCTCATCACAATTTTGTCAAAGTTGAGGAAGAGACATCAAGGAGAAGGAAGTCAAAGTTCTATTCGGCTGAAAACTGGCTGATATTCCCTCAGTCCCACTCCAGAGGAGAAATGAATCCTACTCTTAAGGAAACCCTGCTATCTTCAAGGTCCTTCGTGCTTCTGGCATAGAGCCACATCTGTATCCGCTCACCTTTGTTTTGTTATCGCCACCAGAGCTGCCAGAAATCAGTGTGAAGGAAAGAACTAGTTTTTTGTCCTCATTAGATTATGACTTCCCTAAAATACAGATTCTGAAGGTGCAACCATTCGTCCCCACACCCAACAAGCTGGTCTGTAGTTGATTTTCTCTGTGTGTTAAGGTATAAAGAAAATGTGTAGATGAATGAATGACTAAATAAATGAATGGTGCGCAAGAAAAATATAAGTCCAAGTAAAGGATCAAAGACCTTGCAATGGTCAGTGGACCAAATCAGAGAAAAAGCATGTGAAGTTGGAAGCAAATTTTTTTCTACAACAAAGTGTTAAACACTCGACAGTGTGCACCAGTGGTCCCTATCTTTATAGCCAACTTGTCTTCTAAGTGGTTGGTGTACCAGCTGTTAAATACTTTAATACTCTCTGGTTGGAAGAATTAGGTTAAAGAAATTCTTTAAATCAATGAAGAGAGTTGTTTCCCTCTTCATGGGTAGATTGTAGGAGAAAATTATTTGGAAAATTTGCAAAAGCTAGCATTATCCACTTTTCCATTTTTTTAAGGGTACAAAGTTGACCTTGGTTTATTGCTGCTTCTTTCTTTTTTTTTTTTTTAAAGATTTTATTTATTTATTTGAGACAGAGAGAATGAGAGACAGAGAGCATGAGAGGGAGGAGGGTCAGAGGGAGAAGCAGACTCCCTGCTGAGCAGGGAGCCCGATGCGGGACTCGATCCTGGGACTCCAGGATCATGACCTGAGCCGAAGGCAGTCGCTTAACCAACTGAGCCACCCAGGCGCCCTATTGCTGCTTATTTCTGATAGAATAACGCACAGGCCAGTTTTAACTTAATCTGCACGTGTACGACATGAGTCACTGTGCTTTCAAATAGAATTTTTTTTATAGACTATAAGCTTCCATTTAGAAAAGGAGAGTTGGTTTTCTCTTAATAAATTCCTCTTGAAATTTCAAGTGAATTAACCAGAGGAACATTTTAGAGTAGGGTGGGAAGAAAGTTCTATTTTATTTTCCATTGTCTTTGAAATTCAAAACTTAGTTTTGCACATCCACTGCTTTTTCCTTGGTTACCTCTCTGAGGGCAACTTCCCTCTGTTACACAATTCCTAGGACCCATGGAAATACTTCCATCTTAATTTCTTTTAAAATAAAAGAAAAATGAACATAATCACAATGAATACATAGCAAACATGGATCATATACATTTATATGTTGATGTAGTCATAAAATATAATTTTAACATTTTTTAATGTAGGAAAGAGTGTGCAAAGACAAAAGTATCTAGAGCACACAAAAATCATAATGCAGCCCTGAGCCTACTGCTTAATTCCCTCAGGTCCTTCTTTCTGCTTTCCAGCATGACTATTTTATAATCTGGCAGTCTAGCATCCCAGTAACGTAATATGTACTAACATGATAAATTACTCTCTCTTCATCGGTTAGTGAGTCTGATAACAAATAATCATTGAGAATCTTTTCTGCTATGTACTGGTTTGCTTTTTTTTTTTTGCCTATTATTTTTATTTTATTTTATTTTTTTATTATGTTAGTCACCGTACAGTACCTCATTAGTTTTTGATGTAGTGTTCCATGATTCATTGTTTGTGTATAACACCCAGCGCTCCATGTAATATGTGCCCTCCTTAATACCTAAAACAATGAACATGACAGACAGCATATGGTGGGAGACAAGCATTGAACAAAGAAGTATGCCAAATATTACAAAGAAATACAGGATACTATAAATATGTAATTGGGGGATGTCATCTAAGTATATTTTTTAAATATTTAACTTTTAATGTACCCTTACAGAGATTCCTTAATATTTATTTTTTTTTTAAGATTTTATTTTTTATTATTTATTTGAGAGAGAGAGAATGAGAGAGAGCGAGTACATGAGAGGGGGGAGGGTCAGAGGGAGAAGCAGACTCCCTGCCGAGCAGGGAGCCCGATGCGGCACTCCATCCAGGGACTCCAAGATCATGACCTGAGCTGAAGGCAGTCGCTTAACCAACTGAGCCACCCAGGCGCCCCGATTCCTTAATATTTAAAAGCAAATGCGAATGTAAATTATTATTTTCCCTATTTTATATAAAAGTTAGACTATTCAACTCAACAGCAAAAAACAACTCAATTAAAAAATGGGGAAAGGAGTTAAATAGACATTTCCTCATAGAAGATACACAAATGGCTGATAAACACATGAAAAAATGCTCAACATTACTTATTAGAGAAATGCAAATCAAAACCAGAATGAGATACTGCTTCACACCCATTCGGATGGCTACTATTAAAAAAAAAAACAAACCAGAAATTAACAAGTGTTGGCAAGGATGTGAAAAAATTGGAACCCTTGTACACTACTGATAGGAATATAAAATAGTGCAACCACTATAGAAAAGAGTATGCTAGTTCCTCAGAAAAGCAAAAATAGAATTACCATATGATCCAGGAATTTCACTCCTGGGTATATACACAAAAGAGCTGAAAACAGGGACTCGAACAGCTGTTTGTAACACCCACATTCATAGCAGCATTGTTCACAATAGCCAAAAGGTGGAAGCAACCCAGTGTCTGCTGACAGATGAATGGATAAAGAAAACGTGGTGTATACATACAATGGAATGGTATTCAGCCTTAAGAAGGAAGGAAATTCTGACACACACTCTACAAAATGGATGAAGCTTAAAGACATGATTTTAAGTGAAATAAGACAGTCACAAAATTTCATTCTCTCCCTGTGTGTATATACATTCATATTCTTTTTGCTATGGGACTCTCTTGTGGATAATGTTTTATTAATTTGAAGAACACATTATGGAGTAGGGAGACACTTGTAACAAATATTTTGTCCCGATTAACTATATATGTTGTGATTTTCCTTTTGATTTTTCCCCAGGTAGCCTTTAAAAAACTGTAATTATGTTTAATAATCTTTCTCTGTATGGCTTCTAGATTTGAAGTGATAGAGAGAAGCCCCTTACTTCACAACTTTAAAGGGGGTGTCAAAAGTTTTCTTCTGATATTTCTATGGGTCCCAATGTTTACCTTAAATCTTTTATCTATTTGGACTGCATCTGAGTTTGACATATGGTATCATATGATGTGAAAAAAATATTCAACTTTTTTTTCCCCACATAGCTACTCAGTTATCCTAATACCATTTAGTGATCTATCTGTCTTTCTCCTTCTTCCCTGGTGGAAATAAACCACATCTTAAACTGAGCCTGTCTTATCTTTCTATTCTCCTCTACCGACTTCTGTTTTTACTCATGTTCCAGTCCCACACTGTTTTAATTATTGAGCCTTTAGAATATGTTTAATATCTGGCTGTGTTTATTCTCATTCTTCTTTTTTCATAGTTTTTCTAGCTATTGTTGTTTGATTATTTTTCCACATTAATTTTAGAATCAACTGGTCGACTAAAAAAAACTGTTTTGTTAGTTTTATTGGAATTGTGTTATATTGACAAATTAATTACAGAAAAATGGTATTTTAAGGATGTAGAATCATCTTATCCAAAAACTTGGTATGTCTATCCACGTCTTCTTTTGCGGCCATTAGTAGAGTTCTAATATGTTCTAAATAGGTCTTGCATATTTTTTGTTAAATTTATTCATAGGTATTTTATCTTTTTGTTGTTTTGTTGTTGTAAGTAGAGTCCTTTCTTCCATCACATTTTTCTAACTGGTTGTTGTTTTTTATATGAGAATGCCATTGATTTCTATATGTTAACATTATACTCTGCTACCACCATAAATTTGCTTACTGTTTTTGGCAGTTTTTTGGTTGACTTCCTTGTGTTTTCTAGTAATACAATTATATGACATGCCAACAGTGATGGTTTTACCTCCTGCTGAAATTTTTGCCATGATTCTTGCCCTGCCTTGTTGCGTTGACTTGTACCTCCACGTGCAGTGTTAAATAATAGTGATGATGGTGCACATTCTTATCCTGCTTCTGACATTCAGGGCAACACTTCTAGTTTTTTCCCATTATGCACGATGCTGGCTTTTAGTTTTCAATCCATGCCTTCCAATTATGGCTTTTGACATTGAAGATCTGGGTTCAGATATTCTTTTCTCTACCACTAACTAACTGAAAAACATTAGGTAAGTCATCTAACATCTCTGATTTATTTCCACATCTGTAAAATGAGGGAGCTGTTGATAATGGTCGTGAAAGCACTTGACAAGCTGTGCAATATGAACGTCCCTTGTTATTCCTGTTTCCTCCTGTATAGAATCCTTCCCTACATACCTCTTTTTGGAATTGTAAAACTGGGTTTCCCTTTGTGGCTCCGAGCCTTTTTTGTAATTCCATTCACTACACAGTTTCTACGTATATTCCAAGGCTGGAAAGAAAAAGTGCTTTTTGAACGATGAACAAATTCCTTTGCTGACATTTAACCAAAATGTATTCCAAACCTGAAGCTTTTTGGAAGGCTAAGAAAATGTTGGTCACCTTCTTGTAAAAAAGTGAAATAAAAAATGTTTGTGTACCACAGCACTTCCTGACTGAGCTGGAAATGAGTGCACTGAGGTGGTGTTATTTTGTGGTGTTTCAGTTCTGGGAAAAATGAAACCAAAAAATATAGGAAATTTTTCAAGATTTTTGGTTGTGAAAGCTTTCCTTTTTTTTTTCTTCTTCCAACTTTGGTTAACATTGAGAGAGCCATCCAAGTTTGATTCAGCTTCACAACTTCGGCAAACTCATTCCTGTCAAGTGATCCGCTAACTAACACTTTCTTCTGTGTTAAATTCTGTGTTTTAGAGCGTGGACTGCGTGGTCGGAGATACTGATGGCTACCATTCCTTTCTTAGACATAACACGGCCGCCTGATAGCCCTGACTGAACGTCAGATAATTTGCGCATATAGGATTTTTTTATTCCTTTTTAAAAATGAGCTTCTGTACTAGTTTTTGTGCAGGGTTATGCCTTGGTCCAATCTAATAAGATGGGCAAATTTACTTTTCCTTTGTAAGAAATCCCCCAGCAAGTGGCTCCGTAACTTAAAGGGTTTTCATTACTTTAATATATCAACTGGCCCCACAGCCCCCATGCCCGGAAAGTAAATTGTGCGGTAATCTGTCTGTCCCCCATGTTTTCTAACACCACTTACCTTCCTCTTTGAGGCAGCTCTCATAGGACCTCGGATTCAAGCTGTGAAAGTAATTTCTTTCGAGCAGTAACAGCCTTCCTCACTGGGCTTGCCGTTTCATCAGTGGCTTGGTCATGTGGCTGGGCTTCAGAAGAGAATTTCATACTCCCTCATTTTCCTGGATTCAGTTCTCTGACTACATGTTGAATCTGAGGAATCTGCCCTTTCTAGAATGGCTTGCGGACGCAGTTTTGCATTAAAAGCTAATGAGGCCTACATGTATGCTCTTGCAGAGACTGGTATGAGTAGGACACTAGTCTCCAGCACATGTTATAGATTTCTTTGCTGTCCTTAGAGGCACGCACACTGGAAAACATATTCCTTCTTTTATATATATATATCTTTTGTGAATCTCAAAGTCAGTAAGAGAAAACAATGGGGGAACGTGGCATAAGGTACATGGATCC
Source organism: Leptonychotes weddellii (assembly GCF_054177405.1). Classification (NCBI taxonomy): domain Eukaryota; kingdom Metazoa; phylum Chordata; class Mammalia; order Carnivora; family Phocidae; genus Leptonychotes; species Leptonychotes weddellii. The sequence continues at coordinate 58,166,990 of NC_138373.1, read as the reverse complement.
ATTCAGTTTTTTAGAGGGAAAGGCTTTTAGAAATCTTCGCTTATTAAATGTAAGTGGCAGTTGCTATAACAGTAGCATTGCCATCCTGTATGTTAGTCCACTTTATGGAGCGCTTCTCAAAGCAAATTTAGAAAATTAGAATAAAGGCCACACTAGAAAACATTAAATGAATCAGTCAAAAACTAAACCTTTCATAGACATGGCCTGCACTGCTAAAGAGAGCTGGCAAAGCAGAATATTCATGGCTCCCTTCACACACCACCAGCACTCCCAACGAAGGGCTCCATCCCTAAGTTAATTCAATAATAAAACAAGACTCAGGGTTGAAAATATACTCATTTCCGTGGAGGAAAACTATTCATAATTCTGCAAATTAAGCTGAGTAACCCAGAAAGTGACAGCATGTGTTCCATTTGTCATTTTTCTCATTACTACATTTCAGAAGACAGAACCATCTCCCTCTCGTTCACTACTGTGTTACCAGCTGTTAGCAAAATGCAGTAAAGATCTGTTGATTGATTGGTTTATTGATTGATAGCCGGGGAATATAATAAGTACTTCCACCTTTGAAACAATCTCAGTTTGTTGAGGAAAGTATCTTTTATTATGTAAATACAACAGCAAGCAAAGTAAATATGATGGGCCAGAATCAATTCTTAGGTAATCAGGAACAGACTGTATGCTGTGGAAATGGTTTACATTACCCCAAAAGCAAAATTTTGCAGTTAGTGTAAGATATGGTGGTAAAACATTGAGCTTTTGCTTTCTACTGATAGTGTAAACATTACTCCAAGATGCAGTCTCTGGAAATAATTTAGTTAACTCTTATTTTTATATGCATGTTCTGTTCTGGAGACTTGTTGCAAAAATTGATGGAAAGTTATTCTCTTTAAGTGACAGTTTGTTTACAGGAATTCCTTGAAATCTTGATGGTTATTGAAAAGAATGAAATAAATGTTGCCTCAAACTGCCTGATGCAGAGCTACCCCACACCTTCCAAACCAGTACCATACTTTGTTAGTAAATCACCTAAACTCCATAAAGGTCATGGAGACTGCTCCCTTTGTAAAATGAAATATTTATGTTTCATTCCCAAAAACATATTGTGGATCATTTTGGTGTTTTAAGTTGAAGGTACATAGTAAATTATTCCAAAATTATGGAGGCCAAATGTCATTCTCTCCAAAAGTTTGTGTAATATCTATTTATCTGTGGGCAGATGACTGCATAGCATAATCAGAGGCAGACTTTGTCATGTTAAGTCTAAGTAAACACAGCTGAACATAAGCAAGTTGGACTACAAGGTTTTTTTGAGCTTTGCCAACAGCATATGACCTTGGAGAAAAAAAAATTTTTTTTTACTACAATCTTCTGCTTTCAATGGAAAAAAAAAAGAATTCTTTTTGTTTGGAATTAACAAGTGATGATTAGAAGCTTGTTATGTTCTAATTTTTAGATGCAAGACGAATAAACATCATGCACGCACCCAACAAAAAGCCACCTTCCTGAGGGAGTTATATTCCCCGTCGGGGAGCTGAATATAAACTGCGAGGGTGGAAGCCAATTAAATGGGGCTTCTTTCTAAAAGAAAACTTTTTCGTGTTTATTTGTATTTTGTTCTTTGTCCTTCTGCCATTTCAACAGATTAAAATTGTGGTTCCAGATGCCATTAGAAAATGAACTTTATTGATTTACCCATTCTTTAAGAAGCATCTGTCCTCAATAGCAAAGAAACTGTTTTGTCATTAACTTTCAGTTTTCAGTAGAAACTCTCATTAACTGCTTTAGGCTTTCCACAAGTCCTTTTTTTCCTTTTTTTTTTTTTTTTAATGCAAGTTTCTTTTCAGTCACCTAATACCTTCTTCTTTTAGCCTAGTATGGGGTCCAATATTATATTTTTTTAAGGGCACTTTGTGGCTAAAATAAGTTCCTATTAAATATTTCATGTCAAAAAGTGGACTTTAAGTGAGAACTTTGGTAAAAGATGGATTAGTGGAGATTTGTCTGGAAACGTCTAGCTTTTCAATATTCTCAGACTGGCGAGCGGCCAGATAGATCCTCTTCTCTTCCCGTTCTTTCACTTAAGGAAACTATTTTTTCCCCTTCACCCTTCGGGTATACATTTCCTTCTCAGAGCAAATGCAGGATGTATTAAGGATATCTTCTCCTTTCAGGACCCCCACTCCCTGCCCTTGCCTTTGCTCCCTCCCACAGCACTGCCCACAAGGAGCTGTTGTCATTTCTCTCTCAAAGTGTGAGTTGCTTAGGGATGAGATCCATTTAGTGATTTGTATTTCTAGGGCCTACCACAGTGCCTGGCATATAAGATGCGTTCAGTAAATGTTTGCTGTGTGACCCATGGACTCATGAAGAAGTAAAGACAACTTGGAGAAGAGCAAATTCTGTTACACTTAAAATTAAAAGATCTGGCTTCTAGTACTGGCCCTGTTGTTTACTAACAATTTGGCCTTGGACCTATCAGTCATTTTTTCTCAGTCTCAATTTCCATACTCTAAAATGGGGGAAATGATAGGTATACACAAAAAGGAAATGAGATAAATTGCACACTTATGTCTTACAAGTGTTCAATAAATATTATCATCAACTGAATTATGTTAACTTGACCTAGCCCTTAATTATGCCCCAAAATGGCAGGGAGGATTCGCGGGGATAAAATGATACATATAAAGTATAATTTTCCACTTGACACAAAAAGATAATTTGGTTTTCACTTGGATAAGTTCACATTCACTGTAATGTAGTTGTACATTCTCTATCAAAGTGCCAGCCATCCAAAGATGGCAAAAAAATTTTTTCAAGAGAAATCAAGTATTTCTCACATTCTGCCACGCAGTGGGAAGAACTTTTTAATAATTATCAGTCTCTTTGTAAAATATCAGGAGTATTTAGAATAATCTATACATTCTTGCTCCAGTCAATCAAGAATTTAAAGATATCAAGTACAGCTGTTTAAGATGAAGCCGTGGTACAATTAAGGTCTTTTAAATATGATTTAAGTCGTTATTTTATTCCTTGTGAAAAGGACAGGTATACCAGTTAGATCTTCATAGAAAATTCTTTTTTTTTTTTTTAAGATTTTTTTTTATTTATTTATTTTGAGAGAGAGAATGCGAGACAGAGAGCATGAGAGGGAGGAGGGTCAGAGGGAGAAGCAGACTCCCTGCCGAGCAGGGAGCCCGATGCGGGACTCGATCGCGGGACTCCAGGATCATGACCTGAGCCGAAGGCAGTCGCTTAACCAACTGAGCCACTCAGCCGCCCTTCATAGAAAATTCTTAATGACAAATATTAGAGAAGTAGCTTATAAGAATTGGGAATTTCCAAAGCTGTTTCCCCAAATTCAAGTGCTATATTCTATTGTGAGTAAGGGCCTTCACATGTAAAACTTTCTCCAAGAATTTAAGAGTAAACACTACAACATACCTGTATGATTGCATGGGTAACACATGTAAGCCACTGGTCCAATAGCTACTACATGTGTCAGCCCCAAAATAAGCAGCAAAAGACCAGTTGCTAACATAATCCTGGAATTTGCCTTGGTATGCTCATTCTCACTCTCACCAAAGATTCCATCCTCATGTTTTGCATATTATGGCTGCCAAGCAACTGAAGTGATATTCTCCAAGCCATTGCAAAACCGAAGCCTTCATAATATGCAGTCTTGCTCCTGTGATAATTCTCCACACTCGAGCATCATAGACATAACATGGCTGCCCTTGACCTAGCTTAGATAATTCAAATACAAAAGCTATTTTGAATTGTTGTGTTGTTATCTGCTCCACTTCAAGGTAAATTTTCCACATTCGTCAAAAGTTGCTGCCACTACAGAGTATTTCCAATTGTGGAATAATTGTAGCTGTTATGTAGTGAGTATTACTGGGTGCCTTGTGTCTTACAGTGATTTTTTTTTTTTTTTCAAACCCTTGTGTCGAGGGCTGACTTTCAATAGATCGCAGCGAGGGAGCTGCTCTGCTACGTACGAAACCCCGACCCAGAAGCAGGTCGTCTACGAATGGTTTAGCACCAGGTTCCCACGAACGTGCGTTGCGTGACGGGCGAGGGGGCGGCCCCCTTTCCGGCCACGCCCCGTTTCCCGGGACAAGGGGCTCTCCGCACCAGACCCCGGTCCCGACGCGCGGCGGGGCACGCCACGTCTTACAGTGATTATTTCTAATTTCTGCAAGAGTCCTCATTGTTCAATATTTTTTGTATCTATTATATAGATGAAAAAAAATGAGGCTCAGAGAGATTAGGTAACTTGCCCCATACCACATGCTAATATGCAGCAGAACACCAATTCAGACCCCAAGCTCTTTGCTTCCAAATCTGCTCTCCTTCCAGTGTACCTTACTGTTGGGGAATCAAGTGTGGTTAAGTGAAGGTACCCTCCACAGTTTGCACTGATGAGCAGAGAACAGGTGTACTCAAATCATGATAAACCAAAACAAAGACACGAATCCCATTAAAAGCAGCTGGAGGAATTAGGTAACTAATGGTTTATTTCTGTGCCTCAAAGACTGCTAAAATTAGCTTGGAATTCCATTTGAAAAATTCTTCAGTTAATCATAAATTCTGACTCCTGTTTCTAAAGCAAAATTTTGATAGATGTTTCCAGCACTTGCCCCATGCAACTCCCCTTACTTCCTCTTTTTTTTCAGTGTAAAAATAATCTCTTTTCTATTTCTGGACCCACTTTCTGCTTTTCCTAGCCCTGCCAGTTTTTATTATTACAAGGATTAGTTGTGTGAATAATTAATTAAATGCATTTTCACCAAGGGCTTTTTATCACTGCTCATCTTTCATTTCTTTATTCTTCTCCTAGGAGCTCCTGTAAGTCAACTCAAATACAGATTTCTTGCTTCTTTCACTTTGAGACTATTATTGGCCATCTTCTTGTCCAAGTAAGAATCAATATATTATGTTGTCTAATAAACTATTTTATAGAATGGCTTTTATAAGCCTCCTAACATAGGCTGCAAATCAACTGGGTAATGTATCCAGCTACTTCAAGTTTGGAAAATAAGAGAAATACTTTTTCTAAAAAGCTTTGCTGGCCAACTCCACCTTCTTCCCTCCTATTCTCATCTTATGCTGAGGGCTGTATAATTAACTGCTGCCCTAAAGCCTGAAACAATGGCTCACTTCTTCACGTGTGTTTTGTAATGTCCTGTGTTCAGCTCCCTTTGTGGGTGGCCTGGGAAGGATGGTTACTCCTCCTATGCTTCAGCTCCTTTGGCTTTGGACCCATGTGTGAACTGTATGCATAACAGAGAGTGGTGCACTCATGCTGGGCATTACATGGGTGTGCTTCTAAGTAGATAGACATCTGAAATAATAGATGTCACGAACAGTGGTGCTGTGGCACTTTTCTAAGGCCAGGGGCCTTCACAGCTCTTGGTTTCTTGTGAAACACTAGTCTGCCCTTGAATACCAACCCCTCTTGCTTCCACCTCCTGAGTGTGGAAAAGTGACTAGAACTACCACATCTATTAGGAAGGGAAGAGAGCCGCTTACCTACAAGAGCTTGGAAATCTTATAAAGGAATGTATAGTTTTCCTGGTTGTTATTAGCCTTCCCTACCCCCACCCCCCCAAAAGGGTAATTTTTTTGTGCTTTCATGATGAAAATATATAGTTTGTTTACTCTTTTTTTTTTTTTAAGATTTTATTTATTTATATGACAGAGAGAGACAGCGAGAACAGGAACACAAGCAGGGGGAGTGGGAGAGGGAGAAGCAGGCTTCCCGCAGAGCAGGGAGCCTGATGCGGGGCTCGATCCCAGGACTGGGATCATGACCTGAGCCAAAGGCGAACACTTAACAACTGAGCCACCCAGGCGCCCCTAAATCAATAATTTTTAATGACTAAGGTAAATGTTTTTTATTTTTCAGGTGCCTTATTTACTTATAACAGCATATGACATTTATAAGACAATATGTATGGCAGCTGCTTGCATTTAAATATATTTAAATCATGAAAACATGCCATTCTTTTGTATTTACATTTTCATGAAATGGCTTTGCAAGAATTTTATACTTGTTCTGTCCTTTCCTGGTAGTCATTGAGCTCTGGTGTTCTGTTTTGTTTTGTTTGATGTATGATCATAAGGGTGCTTACTTTCTCTTTATCATTTCTTTGTTTCCATGCTTAAGTACTATATTTTTAATACCTTGTGATGCTCACAGAAGTACCCTTCTTGCATATTACATTCCTTAAGCGTGGGTGTGAAACCTTATTATTTTAGACTTGCTACGTCTGATTTTGGTAGGCCGTTGGCAGTGGTGGTCTCAGCATAGGATGGGTCTGTGTGCTCTGGGGAGAGAACATTCTCTGCTCACCCTCCTGCAGACACCCAGCCAAGAGTTGTTCTCAGTTTTCAGCCTGCCCATCCACCACCATTAGTACTTTGGTTCTCTTCAGTCCTTTGGTCCAAGGTGCTCTGACATTCTGCCATTCTTTAAGAGCAAAGCCATTGGCAGGCCTGGACAGGATCCTCTCAATCCTTCTTCACAACTGTATTCAACATCATGACCACTGCGTTCAATTTTAGTGATTTTGGCCTTGGTGGTGGCCTACTTTTTGCATAGTGGTTCTGTACCCCTTATCCTTGTTCCTCTTTAGAGATCATATAGCTCCAGCTACGTCTCAGGGTTGCTGTAAAAATAACATTAAAAATAGCCAAAAACTGTTTGTAAAACCTCATCACTATGTTGATGTATAATAAAACAGTGCTCTGTTCTTTTTGAGGCAGGCTTGAATAAAACATTCTACTAAGGGCAGCAGAAACTAAGTTTACTTTAGTTTAAAAAAGCTTATTATCTTACCCTAGAAAGAAAAAATTCTATGTTAGGTTGAATAATTAGTTTTTGATGACCCCATGTGGATTATTATCTGTCACCCTGTTTTCCCAAAGGAAAGATAAAAAAAAATACAAGAGTTTCAAAAATAAAAGGCCCCACCATCACAGCAATATAGAGCTGGGCCAACGTGTTTATTTTCAAAACAGAAAACAGAGATCTTATAACAGTATATTGTTACCATTGCTGTTCCAATTAGAAGAAGGAGGATGATTTGATTATTCTGAAGTATTCTGTAATATATTACAGTGAAAATCTTGGGTTTCTTTATTCTCCAGTTTGTATTTGTAATGACTGTCCCTGAATTATATGTCATAGTATATTAAAAATTATAATAACCGGGGGAAAAGCAATGCAAGAAAGTAAAATGTTTTACTGCCCCCCGCCCCCACAAAAAGGCATTCTTAGTGGTATTATATTCATGTTTCAGCAAAAATCGAAACAATGAAAATTATCTCTGAAACCCATTTCTGAACAATATTTTCCAACAATAATGTTATATCTCCTATTCACATGAAGGTAGACTCAAGAACTTCGTTTGTTAAATACAGCCTTGTTATTTGACCCTTGTTGGAATACTAAGAACCCGTAATGATTTTTGAAAAATACCGACTAAATTCTGCCTTATGCTGCTACCCTGGAGTGAACCCCCAAGAGTTCTAGCACTAAACACAGTCTAATGCCCCACAGCAGTTTTTCTCCAGGGGCAGCCCTTTCCTCATCTACATTAGAGCATCCCGGGAGCTCATTCAAAGGCACATTCCTTAGTATCTCTGTGACCTACAGAATCGCAGTCTGAGATGGGATCCAGGAGCCTGCCCTTTTGAGAAGTTCCCTTGTGTATGTTATTCTCCTCTCTACAGCATTTCAAGAAGATGGGTTAGAGGCTAGGGTGGGATAGCGGACACCACACGTGAGGCTAGCACTTCTGTGGCACTTGGAGCAGCCCCTGTGACTGGTTAAGGATGACAGACAGTGTTGCTTCTTTACTTCAGGAATCGTGACGCCATAGCCTTTACTATGGGCCAGGAACTGTTCCAAGAGTTCAACACTCACGACCTCATTTAACCCTCACAGCAGCCCAGGGAAGTAAGTGTTACCGTTGTCCCCATTCTGTAGGGGAAGACACTTAGACGCAGGTGTGCACAACTAACTTGCCCAAGGTCACGTACCTAGTGAGTCAGCTATTTTCCTGTGGTCCCAGGACACATCCTGTGCTTCTACAAATTGTGGTACAAAAAGATGGTTTTTAATCTATCCATGTTTTTGTTTTCCCTCCAAACAGAGCAACTTGTTACTGTTCAGCCATTTGTCCCCCATTTTTTTTTCCTGGAAATCTCTTGTATTCTAAATTTAGGTGATAATAGTGTATTAGGATCTGTATGCTATTAGAATTTAATAAATGCTTTGGGGTGTAGATTCCTGGGCAAAATTTAGAGTAGATACTTCTGGCAAGATTTAAATGGGGCGGGGGAGGGATTTGGTATTTCCTTGATCAAAACAGGTCATCAGAAGACCTTTAGACTAGGAGTACTCTGGGACCTCCAGCAGCAACCAAGGCCTTGGAAGGCATTTTATCTCCCCTTTACACCTAGTTCCTTTTTTAAATTTGCATGCCCTTCAATACCATCAGCAAAAATCTTCCCAATCTTCATTTCAAAGCCCCTCCTCACCCTACTTTAGACTTTTTTTTTTTTAAAGATTTTATTTATTCATTTGAGAGAGAGAGAATGAGAGAGAGAGAACACCTGAGAGGGGATAGGGTCAGAGGACGAAGCAGACTCCCTGCCGAGCAGGAAGCCCGATGCGGGACTCCATCCAGGGACTCCAGGATCATGACCTGAGCCGAAGGCAGTCGCTTAACCAATTGAGCCACCCAGGCACCCTAGACTTTTTTTTTTTTAAAGATTTTATTTGAGAGCGTGAGCGAGAGAGAGCAAGCACAAGCAGGGGGAGGGGCAGAGGGAGAGGGAGAAGCAGACTCCTCTGAGCAGGGAGCCTGATGTGGGGCTCGATCCCAGGACCCTGGGATCATGACCCGAGCCGAAGGCAGATGCCCAACCGACTGAGCCACCCTGGCACCCCTACTTTAGACTTTAAATGACTGTTTCTGAAATGAAAAGCAGAAAATCACAGAACCTAGATGTGTGAACATAGAACACTGACATGCCAAGCACAGTTTTAACATTTTAAGTGTATTAAGAACATTGAAAATGTATTTGAAAAGTAGAAGGACTGGTAATCCTGTTCATCTTATGTCTAAAATATGTTTCTTTTCTATTAATACATACAGCAGATGAACTGTGGGTAGAGAAGCGGTCATTTGCTACTCCTCAGAAAGATCCAAGAAGTTTGTGAGCGTCATCTCTTTTATTGTGTCATTTCTGGTGTTAATGCAGTCAGACAGGTTTAAAAGTAAGGTCTCCTCATCTCAAGTGCCATTTCTGGAGATGGTAATTTGAGGAATTTGAAAAACATGGCAAAAATGTGAGCCAATTCAAAGATACACTATGGTTCATATATCCAAGGAAAAGTACTTTTTGATGGTTTTTCAGAGATACTGAAGAGCTTGAAAATACATAGATGGAGCCAGACTCTCCAGCCAGTTTCTAGATTATTACAAATGCATATTTTTCCATTTCCTGTTGCTGAAGAAAGACATATTAATACTTCATAACCTAACACTATACAGATATATATTCATTAAACAAGTCAGCCTTCTAGAACTGCAATGTAGCAGCTATAAAACTGATCTCAGGAGAAAGAGTTCTTGTGCTATTGAAGAACTTAGGGGATGAATATCAATATCAACTTTGGGCCAAAATTAAGGTAAGCTAAGAATTGGTAAGTCCATCCAGTTTTCAAAACTAGTAGCCCAACTGGCATGCAAAAGGAGTGCTTTTATAAACAATTAATGCTCCTTGCAACACACAGACACACACAGAAGTTATTCATGCATAATTAGGAAGTCATTTTCTGAGACTTTGGCTGGAAACCTAGCTTTCATGGATGAAGCATTTTGGGTAACATCTCCAGTATTCCCCTTGAGAAAAATGAAGTAATGAAATACATTAGACACTTAAAGTTTGCAGCTCTTCTTTCATGTGGCTCCAGTATTCTTTGTCTTGGCATGTTGTGATAGTTTGGCACAAAATAGCATCAGAAAAGCCATTTTGTCCTTGAAGATGATAGATTCTGCACACTTAATCCATTAATCTGAGCTGATGGGCTTTGCCCAGAGTTAAAATATTTTGTTCTTACATAATGGTTTTCTTATTAAATCTCTGAACAATACTAATCTTTCTGGTGACTACATTCAATCCCATATTCTAGATGTAAAAAGTAAAGTGAGAGAGGAGGTTAATTTTTTTATTTTATTTTACAAGGGTTCATATAGTGCTTGGTATACGTGCTCAAGCTCTCATCTGTTTTTTTTTTTTATTTGAGAGAGAGAGAATGAGAGACAGAGAGCATGAGAGGGAGGAGGGTCAGAGGGAGAAGCAGACTCCCTGCCGAGCAGGGAGCCCGATGCGGGACTCGATCCCGGGACTCCAGGATCATGACCTGAGCCGAAAGCAGCCGCTTAACCAACTGAGCCACCCAGGCACCTCAAGCTCTCATCTGTTTTAAAAAAATATTCAATCATGTTGTCCTCAGAAGAAGCGTATCATTATAGTACTATTAGCCCCCTTATATAGGTGAGAAAGTTGAAGTCAAGCAGGTGGTCAGCAGTCAAACAGACAGTAAGTGGTAGAGCAGGGATCCATCTCCTGCTGTCTGGTTCCAGGGTCTGGGCTCCAACCACTGCCCTAGGCTGCCTCTGTGCCTCATACCAGACCACCCTCGTAGTTAATAACGATGAGCTAAGAACAGAAATGAGAATATTTAACATTTCCAGACCCCCTTTCTGGTCACTCACCAACAGTTTCCTCCCCCACAGACTGCATTCTAATTTTCAAAGTGAAGCTTCAGACTGAAAGGTTTAGACTTTGGGAAGGTGGAGCCTTTGAGATCACAGAGGAGCAATCTTGGTAGATGGGATCATGCAGAACAACTTAGCATCAAGAATATTTAATATATTTAGTGAAAAAGATTGAAAGTGAAGTTGAGACATTGTAACTGGGTGGTACTCTGCTTATTTGAAAAGTTACTTTCAAATTATAAATCCCATTTCCTACACCTTTAGTCCTCCAGCCTAGATTGATGAGGTCAGAATACCTGTGCATTTTACAGTAACAAAGGTACCACTTGGAATTAACAAGGAGCCATTAGTCTCAAGGTCTTATGCTCTGCCTAATAAGGAAAGCCATCAAGGCCACTACTCCGTAACTGATAAGGAGCCAAGCCACACTTTCACAGGTTTGCACACAGACATGGGTTACTACTGGAACAATAAAGAGTGTTGTTGTTAATGGAAATATAACCTATCCTGAAAGCTTTGAGATGTCAGCTTACCCCTACTCTCACCGAGGAGTTCTTCGCTATTGGTCCAGAAGAGAGGGGTGTGGTTTCTAATTTTTATTTCCTGGCAGGAGTTAGAGGAGATGATGCATTGACAGAGAGGCAGCAGAAGGTGGGGATCCTGTGGATCCAGGACATCTGGGCATCATTAGCCATAGTGAGGGGACAGCCCACATGAGAGGTAGCAGGAAGGAAAAGAACCTTTGGCCAGATGGTCGAAGTCATGGCTGGAGGAAACACTGGCTTAATTTTTGGAAAAGATTTTTCTTCAAACTCTGAAATGATTTTGGAAGCCATTCATGCTTTAAGGCCTCGGGATAAATAATTGAGCTAGTATATTGCAAAAAGGAAAAAAAAAAATACTAACTCTGTCCATGAAGATGAGGTGGGTTTCATTTATAATTCTCACTATTCAGAAAGCTTGCAAAACTCTCCCCCCACCTCCCGTCTCAAGGCTGTCAAAACTCAGGCTCCAGTAACTCTTCTGCGAGCAATGTCCTTGATACTCACCAGGTTCAACTGCAATCTCTTCCTGCCATGCTCAAGTTTTAAAGTAGAACTCACTTTTGGTTGTAGTAGAACTGGAAGAAGCAGTTCCGTCATCAAAGATATATGTTGCAGGTTGTTGGGTATTTCTCTCCTTCCTGCTGGGGCAAACATCACTTAGAATGATTTATTGTTATTCATTCAGAAGCTCTGCCTACCCCAAAGAGAGGCTAACCACAAAAATTTCCTCTAAAAGTGATGCAGCCACAGCTGTTTAGGAGTAACTCAGCAGTAATTCACTCTGGGCAATAGAAGAGTGATTATAAGGATATCACGTCTATTAAAATGTCAATCCAATTAAAGCATGGGAGAGAGCTCAAGAGAGCTTAGAGTCCCTATTCTGTGATTTGGACAGATTTTTTTTATATTATAGATTAAATCATAAGCAGAAAAAAAGTCTCTTTTTGCATCTCTGTGATCTAAAATACTAACAAAAAGAACAGAAAAGGTGCTTAGTAGATTTTTAATAGGTTGTCATTCGACGGGCTTTCCATGTAAACAGTGCATTAAGCCTTGTCGCGGTCTTCGAAGGTGGCTTTGTCAACAGAGACCACTCGAATAATTGAATGCAGTAGGTAAAAACATGACCTTCAGAGTCGGCTGATGTGATACTCACCACCCCCATTGCCAAACTGTGTCCTTTGCGAGTTTCTGGACCCCTCTAAGCTACAGTGTCATTTGGAAATAAGGCCCATGGTGCATTTCACAGGGTTATTGTAAGCATTTAACCAGATAACATTTTAGAGTTCCTGGCATAGTGCCTGGCATAAGAATAAGCATCCAATCAATGTTAGTAATTGTTATTTTTAAAGATAACCCCTTCTTGTAACACTTGAGTCTCTCAATATTCAAGTTTAAACTGGATGAAGCTGGATTTGAATTCTTCCAGTCTGTTTGTATTTCACAGGCAAAAACCACTGCCACATCAGGGAAGGCCACATGGTAAATTACTACCTTATTTATTAACAAGATTACTATCTCATTTATTAATAAGGCAAAAGTCGAAGTTCAGTGAAAAAAGCAAACATGTACAGAATGACCCTATTTTTAAAAACATATATAAACTTGCTTGAAAAGCCATATATTCAAATATTATATTAGTTATCCCTAAATTGCCTTTATTTTCTCTTTTACACTTTTCCCCAGATTTTCTGCAGTGAACCTGTATGACCTTCTTATTAGAGAAACACAGCATATGCTATTTTTAAAAGGAAAGTGTAGAGTCAGAGTGGAACCAATCTGTATGTGTGTGTGTGACCCCCGCCTGGATCCAGTATGCGGGGAGATAAAGATAGAGACTGTGGAGGTGGGAGCAGGGAACCCCAGGGATCGCTTTGTCCATTTGGGGTAAGGTCCTGTAGATTTAGAACCGTCGGCATTTCGTAAGCTTCAGAGAGGTTTTCCATCTGCCCGGTTCACCAGAGTCTTGTTCTTTATCTCAACTGTTCCAAGTATGTAAATAACTCCAGAAATTGATCTGGTGTCCTGGGAGCTCTTGGGACCTCTGAGATCAGAAACACACCAAACCCTGGCTGTCCACATCAGCTGTCCCTAGTGATGACCCCAAAACGGACACAGTGTGAGGGGGCGCAGTTGTCAAGCGTCTGGAGCTCTGACTCACTCCATTTCAATTTAGGGAAATATGTAGTATGCGATTTTTAGATTATTTAATTTTTTAAAATCCTCATATTCTTTATTTACATTTCAGTGATGTGAGTTATTGCTCCACATTTGTGGAATATTTTTTAAACATTCCTAACTTTAGGGCCTATTGATTAAATTTGAAAAAAAAATTTCAGAGAAACATATTTGGCCATATTTTTGTCTCTTTCTATGACCGTAACTCTTACTTCAGGAATATATATCAGAACTAATACGTTTCTAAATTGCATTTATCAAAGTTGAGTGGACACTTTGCCCACAGAGCTTGGTGCTTACACGTCTCGAATTGCAATAGAAGTGGTTTTCCGTATAATTGTTTCTCAGCGTAACTTTATAAGGAAACACATGTCCAAACTGAGGATAGCCCCACTTTAAGTTTCAACATGGTTTGGGTTTTATGGCATCCAAGATTTTCCTAACTACGCACCTCTTTTTTTTTCTTTCCTTTTCTTTTTTGGTCTTAAAACACGCTCTTTTGGCTGGTTCAATAAGTTGTTCCTGCCAACCAGTTGCTTTTATGGTAATTGACAGCGTAGCTGATTTTTGGAACCTTAGAATCTAAAAAGGCATTTTAGCCCAGACTTCGGAGAGGCCCAGCCAAGCTACTTGCAGAGTGAGAGATACAGCTGAATGTAGGGCAGTCAGACCCTAAGTTGTCTGTGCATGTTAATTAACAGCAGTGAAACGTCTGCTCTTCCTCAGACTTAAGATTTCTGTCTTTTCAGCAGCATTCTGAATCCTTCCCTCTCCTGACAGATCGTGACTGGATGCCGCTCCTGGACAGGAGCCAGTGAGACCACCTGTCTGCAGTGGACAGAAGTGGTATGAGCCCCCTGAGCACTGGTGGTGGGTCAATAGACCCACCACACCTATCTATTGGCTGAAAAGACACAAAATACTTGGATCAGATAAGAGCCAGCAAGTTTACACTTCAAAAAGAAAAAAAGCATAAGAAAAAAACGTCTTCACATTTAATAGAGTTATTTAATATAAGGAGTTAGATTGTACATTTTCTGAGTTCCCCTCAAATGATATCAGTTCTCTAAAATAGCTGGGGTATTTCCCCAGATTTCATCCCAGCATAAGGACTAGAAAAACAATCTTCCCAAACCACCAGATCTTTATTGTCCTTTGCTTTCCTGCAAAAGCACAAATGTTTCAGAGTAAAAGGGCCCCTGTTTGCTATCTTCCTTCTGCTAGTTCTTCTGGGACCTAGAACACACTACTCTGCAGGAGGTGGCTCTTGGACGCCTAATATCCTAGTGACACCGGGCAACCCACCAATAACAGCAACAGCAAAAGCATGCCCTTCTAACACCAGTTTATGTTTTGAACCAAAAGCACCCTGGACACAGAGACTCTCCCCACCCCCCTCCGCCCCAAATAGTAGTAGTCACCTCTTTCTTGTTGGTTTGAAATGTTTGACATTGAGCTTTGTTACACACTGTTTTCGCATTGCTATTGATAGAGAAGCAAAATGTCTCTTCTATTCATTGCTTTTTACGAAGACCTTTCTTCCATTGCTGGGAAAAGAACCTGAATCCGTACCTAATGACATTGAATGTACCCGTCAGCTTTAGAAATAAAACGCAGGATGCAATCTTTTGAACGCTGCTGGGGACATTGTTGAAATTTGTGAAACTAATTAAGAACACCCGAACAGGGATTGGAATCTATGTTTTACACTTCAAAGGTATTTTCATAGGCACCACACTGTAAAACACATACACCCAAGGAGTAAGCAGAATTTTATAATTTCACAGTTGGCTGTAGTCAACTTGTTTCTCCATGGAACAAGTTCAGGGAAGCAGCCGCCTTTGATGGGGCTGCAGGACATGCAAGTTCACGCATCCTCTTAAATAGAAGCTCTCCGTGGACCTTCACAGTGAATTCCATGTTCTCCTTTCGCAGGCAGGCTCCACTCACTTATGGCATTTCTGGGTTCTGTAACCCATTACATATTTGATAGACACAGGCTTCCTTCTTGTCGTCTGTGCGGTAATCACTCTCGGGTTGACCATTCAGGTAGGGAATCCAACTCTGGTCCCCTTTGAATATGTGAGACTGCTTTGTTTGTAAGCCAGAGCATCAGTTACATGGTCTTTTCTAAATTATGTTTTGTTATTTCCCTAATGTTATTTAAGCTTCATGGAACTTATTCTGCTTTTGCCAAGTCTTTCCATTGAATAAATATCTCCATAACCTATTGCTTCACTTTGGCAACAGAATTGTTGCAATTTGTGGGCAAAACTGAGCAAAGCCTTAACTCTTTTTTTTTTTTTCTGTAAAATAGCCAGTGTTGCTGGCTTTCCTCCTCCTAAACAAAGGCCTTGACTCTGTCATTCCTGAGTAAAGATTTACAGATAATAGTATGAAACAAAGAATGACTTAACAGACACAACAGAGACATGCTATCCACATACAGAGTCACTAATACAAAATAAGCTAAGACACAAAGTGCTTAGACTACTGCCTGGCACATAGGAGTGATCTGTAAACTAGGATTATTAGAGTTCTGTGAATTAAAAACTGTCATTCTCTTCCTTCAATTACATAAGTAATTGTGTGATTCCAAAAATATCAAGAGCAGCAGAAATAGAGCTAACCATCCAGGCCAACCTAGTAGGGACCAGAAGATCCAGAGGGTGACCATCCAACTGCTCACAGATTGAGCTGTTTCCCTCAAAGGACCCCTAAATGAAAGGAGATCAAAGAAAGGGACAATGTTTGTTGTTCTGTTTTGGGCCAGACACATAGCAACTCATTTATTCCTCATAACAGCCTTGTCAATTATGCACTGTTTTTGTTTTGTTTGCCTGCCTTCTTTTTTTTTTTTTTTAAGCTCCCTGGGTCCCTGGGAAAGGTTGTACGAAGAGCCCATAGTGACCCATTATTTTACCCAGGTCCACACCAGGATGCCTGACTCAGTATGCACTAACAGGCTTTCCTAATTCTTTTCCTTCCTAGAGGACACAGGAGTTTAGCTGCCTCATCTCCATGGACATGTAATGATTTCCTCTTGACCATATCTTCCTTGGAAAATTTTACCCTGGTTACACTGTATTATGATCATGTTGATGTTCTTATTCTCAAGTCCCATGACTATCTTAGAGCCCAGAACTAGAAAATTATGCGGCCTGGCCTTACTAGCCTTGGGTATTGTAGGGGGGGAAAAATGCCTTCAAAAATATTGGGTTGGGGGAGGTAAAACAAAGGGAGAGGATGGAGGGCAGGAAAGACAGCTTTCCAAAAGCCATAGAACCAGTAGAAGGCCTTGAGTAAATATTGTGTTTTTCATGTTTCCTGTGTAGGGCAAAGTGCCTCATTCTGTAACTACTTGGTAATATTTATTGTTGTTTTTGATGATGATGGTGGTGATGGTGGTCGTCATGACTTAACCTAGTTTTGGAGTCTCGTAGGTTGAGGGGGAGTCCCAACCCTGCTCCTTTGTCCCCACTTCCCATGCCATGCTAGCAGATCCTCTTCACCCTCTCTATATCTTTCCCTCCAGCATGTCTATTTTTGTGTTCCCAATACCATATTCTTTTAGCCTAAAAGCTACCTAGGGAGAGTTAATCAAGATCAATAGCCCATTTCATCTTTCTTGATATTGATGTTTGCATTGGTAGACATTAGTGCCTGAGAGAGGGAGGAAATCTACACCAAAAGAGAGAATGCATAAGCAAAGCTCACACCGTAATGCTCATTTCCTGCAGTATGAGGGGTTCCTTTGCCACTAGAAGGCTGCTGCCCTATTATTCTAATAGGGCCAGAAGTCCTGTGCTGCTACATTGAATCTGTCGCTCATTTGCTAGCTAGCCAGACAGAACTATTTGTCAGTACTTTTTCTGAGAGAAAGGTTTGATTCCCATATGAAGTCATGCATAAAATATTGAACCAGAGGCACCCTGAAGTTCTAGGAACTCCCTTATTTTATAGTTGGGGAGACTGCATCCCAGACTTTGTGGGAGCATCATAGCCTGTCCAAAGGTACACAGCAGGTGAGTGGGGGAGTGAGACCAGTGACCACAGGAAGAGTTAGCGTTCTTGTCCCTATACTGTTTGCCTCCTCATGAAAGAGCCCAATTTCTCAGAATAAATCAACGTCAGACTTTTGTGTATCTACGGAAGCTATTTTGTACTTCATATTACCTGTTCTCATTTGCAGAGAGATTTCTTTTGTATCTTAATTTAAACTACTTTATCTTTGTAGAAAAAAAAATTAACTGATTTTCAACCGTATTTCCTGATGAGCTTCTATTCCGGCTCATTAATGATGCAACTCCAGAGATTAAAACAGAAAGAGAAAAAGAAAAATAATTGAATTTTTGCTTGTCTTTACAGACACTCTGGAAAATGGATCCAATAAGGGCGACAGGTGAGAAATATGTTTTTATCTGCCATTTGTGCTTTTCACTGATGGCATTTTCCATGTACACTGCAGTGAGTTTGATCATTTTCTTTCTTTTTTTTTTTTTTTTTTGCTTAAATCCAGTGCAGCCAACAGGAAGGGACCAAGCAAGGATGACACTTACTGGAAGGAAATTAATGCAGCTATGGCCTTAACCAATCTTGCACAGGGCAAAGACACCCTGCAGGGAACTACCAGCTGCATCATCCAGAAGTCGTCACATATAGCAGAAGTAAAGACCGTCAAAGTGCCACTGGCCCAGCAGTTTTAAGGGTTTGTCACTTTTCAGACCAATGGCTGTTCTTCACGTCAGTGTTTTCCCCTAAATCCTCCTCCTTAAGAGCCGAAGCAGAAGTGGAAATGACTCCCTTTCAAACCACTTCTTATTTTTAATTATCCTAACTAGATCATTTAGTTGCTTCTATAAAAGACATATAAATTATAAAAACCTCACTTTAATCAAAAATAGTAACTTATTTTATGTTACTCAAACTATGCATCAAGTGTCTGCATTGCCATTACAGTAAGTGCCTTGCTTCCCAAAAATCAGCAACAACGTGGGCATAGCAGAGTAGCTATGCCTCAAATGACAGCACCACCATGCTTGTTAGTCTGCGTGTGTCACTCCAGACGGGCCTGTAACCATTCCAGGACTGAAACCACACTCGCTGAAAGCCCTCATGATGTATTCAGTAATTCACATGTTAAAACTTGGAAGTCTATTCAGCCCAAATGAAACATTCCTCTAAAAAAAACAAAACAAAAAAAAACCTTCTGCATTTAAAATTGTTCAGCATGCTTTTCAGAGTGACAGTGAGAAATTCATGCATGTCTCTTGCCTGCCTATCTGACACACAACAAAGGTCCAAAACAAAAGGAGCGGCGATCACATAATATGTACATGTAAGAAGAATCCCAGTGATACATTGTGATCTGAAAAACTTTTTCCAAGCATTGCTGGAAAAATACCACAATGCCCTTTTAGAATTAATTTGGATTTTCTTTTTCTTAAGTTTCGCTGAAGTTTTTAAAAATTTTATTATATAAATAACTCAAAATGTTCCTGTGTAGAACTAAACCTATAGTTTAGTTTTAACACATGATCCTGTTTGCATTAGAGTTCAGTGCTTTTTGTGATGGAAACTGTTTCATATGGAATGGTTGAAAAACCGTTTAGTTGGTTCATTTCAAATTATAATTGCTAATGGACAATTTGTATTGCAACGAGAACAAGACAATGAAAGAAATGTATCTCTGTGAATATACGTATACACACACACAATTGGTTTTTAAATTTAAAACATATGGGAAAACAAAACATTGACAGTCTTTGAATTTTGCCAAGTAGGACATTAAATAAGTAAAAATTAAGTGAAATCACGCATTAAAAGAAAGAACATTTTGTTTCTAAATTAAACTATCATTGAGTGAGAATAATCAATATCAAGAAAGAAGAATATAGTTTTCAATCAGACAATAATATTCTAATCAGTTGGGGAGACTTGAAACTTGAATAAACAGTGGAGATGCCAAATATAACAGAGTATATGTGCTACAGAGAAGTAAAAAGGATTTGACTCTTATGGTGGGATGTTTTTTCTGTGTATGTAATCTATTTTGTAATTTTTTTTTTAAACTGGAAAGCTTTTTTGTGAGTGTGAACGAGAGCCAATAGTGCAGCCATGTGGTGATATTTTTCTTTATTTTGCAAAACGCTTTTAAAACCAAAGGCTGCTCTAGTTGATATATGGACAATATCAATCTTGATATAAATTGTAGGACACTTTTTCATGTAACATAGCATTTGGGGATTGGGTTTATTTAGTGTAATGAAAATAATTTGATATAAAAATATTTTGTATATATATATTTTTACTTTGTTTTCTAAATTGCTGTTTGCAGTAACAGTAAATGCAAAGCAAGATATGTTAAGTTATGACTGTATGATCAGATGAAGTATGAGTTCTTTTGTTTACATCCTTAAATAGTTAGAGATCCATGATAAAAACTTTGGAATCTTTATAAATGAATTTTGTCAAAATGTGATCATGTCAAAGAAAGCTAAGGACAAGTACTTCACTCTTTTTCATACTATTATAAGTTATTCTGGTATTAAATATTTTAATAAAATTGATTTTGTTTTGACATATTTCAGTTAGATGAATGGATGCTGGTTGTTTTTTATTTGAATTAGTCATAATTCATTTTTGCCATCTTTTTGAAAAGAATCAGCAAATTTGTTCTATGTTATAAACTATGGATGACAAGGCAATATAGGAGAGCTTTCACATGATTTTTTTTTAAATACCAAAGCTTGGAATCTGGCCTATAAATACATCAAGAAGATTTTATAATTAGCACATCCTTGGCAATATCTCCAATTGCAATTACTTTTAATTTATTTTTTCTTTTGCTGCTTTAACGTTTTCTGGAAATTAAAGTCCCCCCAATCCTTTAAAAGAATCTTGAACAATGCTGAGCCAGCAGCTAAGAATCTAACTCATAATTTATGTTGTAGAGAAATAGAATTACCTCTATTCTTTGTTTTGCCATATGTAATCATTTTAATAAAATTAATAACTGCCAGGAGTTCTTGACAGATTGAAAATAAAAGTTAATTTCTAGACCTCAAGATCATATGAATTTTGTTTTCCTTTGAGAGTTGACCAGGTGGAGAAAGAAGTAGAACAGAAGGGTCCATTATACGCTGTAAGTCTCTTTAGGTTGGTAAAGGATATGATATGGGAGCACTGCATTTGTATTAGGTTTGATTTTCATCACCGTAGACCACCAACCTACCTTTTAAGAGCCGAGGAAAAGAGAGTATGATGCTAACTGTTAAAATACATAGCTTTAAAATGAACATTTTCACTAAACACCTTCTTTGAGAAGCTAATACAATAAGCATTATTACTGGCTTTGAAGTTAGACAGATCTATGTTTGAATCTCAGCTCTGCCACTCACTGCATAAGATCCAGACTCAGTCACTCTGGGCTTGGCTTTCTTCATCTGCAAAGTGAGAGGAATGAGTCATACCTTGTAGATTTGCTACAAGGTTTAGAGATCACATACAATACATGAAGTGCCTACCACAATGCCTGGCATTTAATAGGTGCTTAATAAGTGGAAGGTATTATCACATAATTATAATTCCTCTATATAGGGTTTGTGTGCAAGAAAGTAGAAATACACATAGCATATGAGATATGGAGAGTTTAATGAAGAGCCTTGGGAAAGGAAAGATATCTGACATGAAAGACTGCTGTGGAGTAATAATAGTTGGGATCAGAGTTGGAGAGACCTTCAAGAAAGATCATTTTATTATTATTACCTTGAACTTCCTAGAGAAAAGGATAAAGTATAACAAAGGTAGGAAAGAACAGACATGCCAATAGAAGACATAGCATGTGGGAGAGCTTCCTTCATCCATATCAACCAGAATTGCATTTCCCTCTATTCATCCTGCTTGATCCTGTTGAAGATGACTAAGAACTCAAGCTGCTGTCTGTATCCCTGCCTGCTCCAAGTAGCAATGTTTAACAAACAGTGGCAACAGCCATGGTCTGCTTTTAAACTCAGCCAGCTCAACAGCATAACATCATGCAAATAAACACAGAGAGTAAGCAAGCCACCCAGACTCTTCTGTCTGGGGCAGCTTAGGTCGGCCATGCCTTGGAAAGCAGTGTGGGGTGGTGGTAAGGACTTGGACTGGCATAACCTGGCTTTGCCTCTTCACTGCTTGGTGACTTTGGGGAATAAGCATAAATCTTGTGTACCCAGTGTTTGCATCTATAAAATTTGATCTATGAAATTTACCTACTCCAAAGATCTATTGTGAGGATTAAATAAGGCAGTGAATATAAAAGTACTTTGCAAACTGCATGTACTGTACAAATGTTAATGATTATTAATGTGTTCCAGAAGACTCTGTAAGACCAAATATCCCATATTTTTGGCAATATAAGCTGTGGTTTCCATGAAGCATATAAGACCCCCAGATTCTGTCAAGTTCATATTGTGATCTACCATCTTTGGGCCTTCTTGAGCAGAGTCTTCTGGTCCTTTACTTCTTTTTAACAGTTATGGTCAGAATTAGGTGACTGATAGTTACACTGCAGGGACAGAATCCTAACTTCATCACTTCCTAGGTTGGAGACACATCTTAGAGGTGGACTAAAAATTTGGTTTGAGAAGTGTATGTATTGCCCATAATAAACTCTTTTTTTTTTTTTAAGGTAAGAAAAACCAATTTCTAAGTTTGGAAAAACAAGCTGGTGTGCTTTTTACATCTTTACACGGATGACGCCATGCAAATTCATGTAAAGTTTGTCTCAGTAAGTCTTCTGAAATAAATTTCAGCCCAAAGCCTGTTTCTGGAAATTTGATCTGCAGTGAGTCTAATCTGACTTGTATTCATGACTTTTAAACAAAATTTAAAATTTTAATTCATGTTTTGAAAAAGTATAAACATAACTTATGCTAGCAGTAGAAACATTTAAGCAGTGTAGGAGGGCATAAGATTAAAAAAAAAAAACCCATACCCTATCTCTCCATGATCTCAATCCCACATCCCAAAGATAACCATGGTTAACAATGTCTTGTGTCTATTTCCAGAAACTCTATGCATATACAAACTTGTACTTTTTCATCTTGCATTTCTTACCATATTAATACTATTCTGCAATATTTTTTCCATTCCATCATGTGTATGTATATATATGTATCATATCTATATATATGTAGATTTCATTATTTAAATGAATGCATAGGATTTTATTTTGGATCTTTTCTAATTAGCAAATATCTACTTGGTGGACTTTTGGATTATTTCCAATTTTTAGTTATTATAAACTAGTGCTATTCAAAGTGCTGTTTTATGGGGTGCCTGGGTGGCTCGGTCGTTAAGCGTCTGCCTTCAGCTCAAGTCATGATCCCGGGGTCCTGGGATGGAGCCCTGCATCAAGCTCGCTGCTCAGTGGGAGGCCTGCTTCTTCCTCTCCCACTCCCCCTGCTTGTGTTCCCTCTCTCGCTGTGTCTCTCTCTGTCAAATAAATAAATAAAATCTTTAAAAAAAATTTTTTTTCTAAAGTGCTGTTTTACATTGAGATAAGGAACTTACACCAGAATATAAATTAGCATACCACAAGAAAAACTTCTATGAATAAAAATTGTCACCTGAACTCACAGTGCTTTTAGTTGATTTATATTCTGACCCCTTATCTCCTCACAGACTAATAACAAACAATTGGTGAATTGTCATCATCATACAGACCATATATCAACATCACTGATATAAATACTGATGCAGTGAACATTCTTGTATATATGTGTCTTCAGGCACTTATACATCTATGGAATAAATATCTAGAAGTGGAATTAATGGGTCAAATGATAGGTAAATTAAATTTTTTGATGGATGCTGCCAAATTACCAAGTAAAAGGTCTACCAATTTACACTTTCAACAGTAGGATGTGAGTGTCCATTTTTCTTCACCTTGTTCAAAACATTGAGTATTATTAAACTTTTCAATACTAGACAATGTGGTAGGCAAAAGTGGTATTTTGTCATTCTTTTAACTGGTACTTTTTCAAGATGAGTGACACACATAAGCTTATTGGTCATTGGTATTTGTTTTCAATGAACTGCTTATTCATGTCTTTTGTTTTGTTTTGTTTTTTTATTTCTTTCTTTTTCCTTTTCTCCTTCCTTTCATCCATTTTTTAGTGATTTGTACATTATTTGTATATTTTAAAATTCTATTCTATTCCATCTATAATATATGCTGTAAATATTTTCCAAGACTGTTTTTATATTTTTTTTACTTCACTTACAATATTTTTAAATTCAGAAGCTTAAATGTAATCTGTACATATGCATAGAATTGTCTAGGAGGGTACTGCATATATTTGTAGTATAGTAGTTCAGGACATGAACTATGGAGCTAGACTTCTGAGATTCAAATCTTATCTCTCCTGCTTACTGTTTCTACAATATTGAACAAGACATTTAACCTATCTAGCCTCAGTTTCCTCATCTGTAAAATATGGATTATAATAATTACTTGGTAGTGTTGTGAGGATTAAGTTAGTTATTTTTTATAAAGCACTTATAATCATAGTACCTTGTACTTACACAGTGCCAAGTTTGTAAAAAAAAAAATCCATTCATCTTTTCTGCTGTTAGTATTATGATTTACTTTTGTATGTTTAAACCTTATATCCATTGGCAAATTTATTTTGGCATAAAAAATGACCTAGGCACCCCCCAAAAATGAAATCTTTATGAATAAATCTAACAGAATGTGTACAAGAACCATAGGGGAAAATGACAAAACTCTGATTAATGAAATTAAAAAACTAAGTAAATGGAGAGATAGTCCATGTTCATGGATGGAAAGACTCAATACTTCTCAGATGTCAGTTCTTCCCAACTTGATCTATAGATTCAATGCAATCCCACTCAAAATCCCAGCAAGTTATTTTGTGGATATCAACAATCTGATTCTAAAGTTTATATGGAGAGACAAAAGACCCAAAATAGCCAATATAACATTGAAGAAAAACAACAAAGTTGGAGGACTGACATTACCCAATTTCAAGACCTACTATAAGGCTACAGTAATCAAGGCAGCATAGTACTGGTGAAAGATTATACACATTCAACAATGAAGCAGAATACAGAACCCACACATATAGACAACTGATATTTAACAAAGTAGCAAAGACAATACAATGGAGAAAAAATAAAACGGTAAAATTCAAAAAGAATTTTTGAAAGAAAAGATAAAATTCAAAAAATAGAATTACTGGAACAACTGGACATCCACATGCAAAAAAAAAAATGAATCTAGACACGGACTTTACATCTTTCACAAAAATTAATTCAAAATGGATCACAGACCTAAATGTGAAATGCAAAACTATAAAATTCCTAGAAGATAACATAGGAGAAAATCTAGATGACCCTGGGGATGACAATGGCATTTTAAATACAACACCAAAGGCACAATACATGAAACAAAAGGTAAACTGTATTTCATTAAAATTAAAAACTTTTGAAAGACAATGCCAAGAGAATGAGAAGACAAACCACAGACTGGAAGAAAATATTTGCAAAAGACACATCCGAAAAATGACTGTTATCCAAAATATACAATGAACTCTTAAAACTTAACAATAAGAAAACTTGATCTGTTTTTAAATGGGCCAAAGACCTTTATAGAAAACTCATCAAAGTAGATATCCATATGGAAAATAAACATGGGAGAAGATGGGCCCCATCATATGTCATCAGGAAGTTCAGATTAAAACAGCAATAGATACCACTATACACCTATTAGAATGGCTGAAGTCCAGAATGCTGACCACACCAAATGCTGGCAAGACTGTGGAGCAACAGGAAGTCTCATTCATCGCTCGTGGAAATGCAAAATGATAACAGCCACTTTGGAAGACAGTTTGACAGTTTCTTATAAAACTAAGCATACCATGTGAACCAGTAATCATGTTCCTTGTTATTTAAAGGAGTTGAAGACTTATGTCCACAAAAAACTTACACATAAAGGTGAAGCTTTATTCATAATTGTCTAAACTTAGAAGCAACCAAAATATTCTGCAGTAGGTGAATGGATAAATAACCTGTGGTATAACCAGACAGTGGAATGATTCAGTGCTAAAAAGAAATGAGCTATCAAGACATGAAAAGACATGGAGGAAACTTAAATGTATATTACTAAGTGAAAGAAACCAATCTGAAAAGGCTACATACCTGTATGATTCCAGCAATATGATATTCTAGGATAGGCGAAATTACAGAGACAGCAAAAAGATCAATGGTTTCAGGAGTTGGGGTTGAAGAAGAATGAATAGGCAGTGCACAGAAGAGTTTTAGAGCATTTAATATACTCTGTGTGATACCATGATGATGGACAGGTGTCATTGCACATTTGTCCAACCCCCAGAATGCTACCAAGAGTGGTGTAAACTACGGACTTTGGGTGCAGTGATGTGTTCAATGCCAGTTCATCAGTTGTAACAAATATACCACTCTGGTGGAGGTTGTTGAACATGAAGGAGGATATGCATGTGTAGGGAATATAATTGTATAACCAACACAGAGATAAAGATAAAAAGCATTAGAAGTATTCCAGAAATCCCCCTTAAAGGTAAACATTTTTCTGACTTCTGCCTTCTTTTGAAATTCAAATAAATGGAGTCATAGAGTTACAATCTTGTTTGCCTTCTTTTGCTCAATATTGGGTTGGTGAAGGGGGGTGGGGGGATGGGCTAGCCCGGTGATGGGTATTAAGGAGGGCACATATTTCATGGAGCACTGGGTGTTATATGCAAACAATGAATCATGGATCACTACATCAAAAACTAACAATGTAATGGATGGTGACTAACATAACATAATAAAATAAAATTAATTAAAAAAAAAATAAATAAAAATAGGGACATGGGGCATGTGGGAAATCTCTGTACCTTCCTCTCAGTTTTGCTGTCAACTTAAACTGTTCTAAAAAGATAAAGTTTATGGGGCACCTAGGTGGCTCAGTCGTTTAAACGTCTGCCTTCAGTTCAGGTCATGATCCCAGGGTCTTAGAATCGAGCCCCACAAGGAACCTGCTTCTCCCTCTGCCTCTGCCTGCCACTCCCCCTGCTTGTGCTCTCTCTCTCTCTAATAAACAAATAAATAAAATCTTTAAAAAAAAGATAAAGTCTAAATAAAAAATTTTTTAATTTAAAAAATGAACTAGTTCTCTGGCTCTTCACTGAACACCCCCGCCTCCATCCTGCAGAAGGAAACATAGCTGGTGTCTCAAAATTATTTGCTAGATAATCCACTGATCTAAATAGTTACTTTTGAAGTCTTTATTCAGTTTCTTATTATGGCAGTGTGTATAGAGTCCTTCATTTCTATGATTCCTTCTTATGATTTTCCTGCCTCTTTCCTCATCTTAACTTTTAAAGATATACATGATAAACTATTTTACCAGATCCCCACTCCCCTCAAAATTGTGTGGGCATTTGTGGATTGTATGAATATATAGGTCAATTGACATGTTGCAATACTGAGTTTTATTGTCCAATTTTCTTCTTTCATTTCATCCTCAACAGTTTTATTTTCCTTCATGTATCTTAATTTTTATTCATTGGTATTTATTTTTGTATTATATTGTGAATGGGATTTTTCCATTTTTTATAATCTTAATTATCATTTTTATAGGCAAACTATTGGTATTTAAATGTTTTTCTTAGCCACAGTCACCTCAATTAGGATTCTATTCTTCAAATTAATTTTCCAGATGTATCATTTGGATTTCCTGGCCTACAATCATATTATTTATAAATAATAAAATTTACTGACCCCTTTCCAATATTTGTACTCTATTTCTCTTCCCTTGTGGCATTGACTAACATTTCCAGAATAATTTTTTAAGGATAGAGGCGATAGTGAGCTTTCTTGTATTTTTTCTCCCATTAATGGTCTCACCTCTAGTGTTTAAATATTATATGTAATAAAAGATGTTGATTTGAGGTGTTACTCTTTTTTATATTTTAAAACAATATACTTTCATTCTTGATTTACTAGAGGATTTTATTATAAACAGATGTTAATTTTTTCTAAACATTTTAATTAAATTGTAGCATGGAAAACTTCACAAATCACAGATGTATAATTCAACAAACTTTTATGAAGGGAATATAATTGTGTAACCAACACAAAGATAAAGATAAAAAGCATTAGAAGTATTCCAGAAATCCCCCTTAAAGGTAAACATTTTTCTGACTTCTGCCTACTTTTGAAATTCAAATAAATGGAGTCATAGAGTTATACTCTTGTTTGCCTTCTTTTGCTCAATATTGGGTTGGTGAAGGGGGGTGGGGGGATGGGCTAGCCCGGTGATGGGTATTAAGGAGGGCACATATTTCATGGAGCACTGGGTGTTATATGCAAACAATGAATCATGGATCACTACATCAAAAACTAACGATGTAATGGATGGTGACTAACATAACATAATAAAATAAAATAAATAAATAAATAAATAAATAAATAAATAAATAAATAAAAATATTGGATTGGTGAGATTCACCCATCTCATCGCATACAGCAGCAATTCATTTTTTTATTGCTATATACTACTACATCATTATAAGAATATACCACAAATTATTAATACACCCTATTCTTGATTGACATTTGGATTGTTTTCCATTTGGGGAGCTATGACAAATAATGCTACTATAAACACGTTCTTATACATTTGATAAATTTATGTATGTATTTCTGCTAGGTAGAAGTGGACTTGTTGAGTTATATTTTAGTTTTAGTGAATATATTCAAACAATTTTCCATAATAGTGATACCAGTTTACATCTCCACAAGTAGGATATGAGATACCCTTGCTCCACAAACTTGCCAGGTTTTTTAAAATTATTTTTTACATATTTATTATTATATTTATTTTATTTAAATTCAGTTATTAACATATAGTATATTATTAGTTTCAGAGGTAGAGTTTAGTGATTCATCAGTTGTATATAACACCCAGTGCTCATTACATTAAGTGTACTCCTTAATGCCCATCACCTAGTTACCCCATCTCCCCACCCACCTTCCCTCCAGCAACCCTCAGTTTGTACCCTTTGGTTAGGAGTTTCTTATGGTTTGTTTCCCTCTCTAATTTTGTCTTATTTTATTTTTCCATCTTTCCCTATGATCATCTGCTTTGTTTCTTAAATTCCACATGTGAGTGAAATCAGATAATTGTCTTTCTCTGATTGACTTATTTCACTTAGCATAATACCCTCTAGTTCTATCCACGTCATGTTGCAAATGGCACGATTTCATTCTTTTTGATGGCTGAGTAATATTCCATTATATATACCACATCTTCTTTATCCATTCATCTGTCGATGGACATCTGGGTTCTTTCCATAGTTTGGCTATTGTGGACATTGGAGTGCAGGTGCCCCTTCAAATCACTGTGCAAACTTGGCAGTTTTTAAAGTTTTAGCCATTATGGTAGATTTGCAGAGGCATCTCACTGTGGTTTTAATTTGTGTTTTTAACATTAAAACAAGATAATATTAAATATATTTGTATTATTTAATATTAATACTATGTAATATTAAATTTAATTAATATGTAATTTGTGGTTTTGATATATATGGCCTATTTGGATATTGTGGAGTGCCTGTTCAACTTTTTTGCCCATTGTTGTATTGGGTCATCTGTTCTTTTCTTACTTTCAAAGTATTTCTTAATACTTTATCAGATGTATACATGTTTGTGCTCATGTGTATGTGTGTGTGTATATAGCAAGTATCTTCCAGAAAATATCTTGTAAAATACTATGCTTGAATCTCTTTAAATGCATTTGTTTGTCTGTTTATTATCCAGTTGTGATAGTTCTCCTCCATCCATCATTTCAGTAGAAACTGCCTGTTCTGTTTATTGTGTTTGTTATTCTTTCTCCGGCTGTTCAATCACCATTTTCATTGTGTGCTCAAGATTTTCTTTAACATGAAGCCCAAGTTCATCTTAGGCAGTGGAAAGCTTATGAGTAGGGAGGGGGGTGGGGCAGATGCTTTCAGCCCTTGTGATCAGGAGCTAGACCAGCTGGCAAGCTGTAATCCCCTGTTAAGGCACCCAGAGTCATCCTTCTGCTCTCCAGACCTGCAGAACTGCAAAAAGTAGGAAGACCTTGGCTAATTGCTTAACAGTCCCACAGCGCTTTGAGAGTCAGGACGGCACCCTGGCTAAGCTGCCTTCTTCTCAGAGATCTATTTTCACAAGTTACACTTTCTCTAAGAACTTAGAGCTCCATGCTCACTTTGGGGCTCTTCTCTACAGCTCTCCACTTCTAGTCTGGACAAAAGGAAACAAATAAATAATCTTCTTCCAATCTTCCTTCTCTACTCCCCTTCCTATTCTTTCTTGGTTCTCTTCTCCTTGCACTCCCCCCTCTCTCTCTCTGTCCTCTTAACTCCATAGGTTCTGCCTAATGACTTAAGAGCATCTTCTTGAGGCATTGAATAGGAACTGGCAGGGAGGGACAGGGCAGCTGAGATGCACACATGGACTGCCATTTCCCCATCTCTATTTCTCAAGCTACACACTCTAAGTACTACCTGCTGAATCCTCAATATGAAAGATGAAGTCCCTAAAGTTCTTATACTTCCTTTCATTCTCACATGCCATTTAAACAATTTTCTTATTAATTTTGCATTGTCGATATTTGTGCTACTTAAATTATTCTCTGAAATCTTAACCTCCACTGTTACAGAAATGGGGTTAGTATGAGTCCTTTCATACGCTACTTCCCCTTCCTGAGTTCTCTATTCTGGTTTACTTTTTGATTGGATAGACGTTGTTATTGTTTTTTTAAGATGAGCTCATGAATGTTGTATTCCCTGAGGTTGAAGCTGTCCTTCATACATTTATAATACCTAGAAAAGCATGCAAGTCTGAGTCTTACTTTCACGCTTGGAACTCTTGTTACTGCTCCACCACTAACAGACCAATTAGATGTTGTTGTGGGAAACTCTGTGTAGCCTTATATTCCCCCCAATACGTTGCGTGTTTTGATTTTGGTTTTGGTTTTGCCCAAATGCCCATACAACTCTTTGTTTATACTTAATGTTCAGAATGTATTTGACGTATTGTGGAGCATTCCATGTTTTCTGGATCTAGACTGAAATCTAATTTATTTCAGGAGAAAAGTTCTTATATCTAAATTATTTTTTAAGTTCCCTTTTCTGTTTGCTTCTTTAAAATTGCCATTTGCCTTATTCGTTTATTCAACTATACACCTGTACTACACCAGACACTCTGCTAGGTGTTGGGTATCAGTACTAGCAGAAGAGTAGAATTCCAGATAAATCTCGTGTGTCAGTCTTTCATACCTAAGTTTAGTGGCATCGAGTTTTCCTTTTGTTGTTTTCACATCTCTGTGTTTTGTTTTGTTTTTTAAATTATCTGGTATTTCTTTCTTGCCCTTAGGAGGCTCACTTTTCATGTCTTTATTACTCTCTGTTGTAATAGTTAAATCATTTATGTCCTCTTAGAGATTGCTTTTCAAAATCTATTTCTTTTTAGCATCTAGATAGAGTACATAGAGTAATATTTGTCATAAGTATTTTTTTCCTGGAAAACTTCTTTTCATATAGGTTCTTCATTTGCTTTTTGCTTGTTATGTTTGATTTTGTCCTTTTTGAAAATAACATTCAGGTCCCGCCTTTATATTTACTGCTACTCTTTGCTCAAAAATGGTTGTGGGACTGGGGAGGGCACAGTGTCCCTGGCAGTTTCAGTGCAGGTATGTGCTTCAAAACAACACCATGCTCATATTTCTCAACAAATCTGCTCTTTGTCCGTGTTGAGGGCAGAACTCCTCTCTCTGGGATGACCATGTCTCCCAGGCAGGACTTGGAAAGGCTCAGAGTGAAATATGGCAGCTCTCAGCGATCACTTCTTTGTTCCACTGACTCAGGTCAGCAATTGCAAACCAGGTCTTGCTTTCTGTCTTTTTTTCAGGCCTGTCTCACTTCTAATCCATTTCTGGATAGGGGAAAATAAGTCTTGCAGCACCCTCTCCCTCTTTAAGAAAATAAATGCCCATCAGGATTTACCCCTTTTCCTGTGGTCTGTTCATGACCCAAGTCCTTGTCTTTCTAAGTAAGGGATTGTCGGTTGGCTATTTTAGGATTTTGTTTCACTTACTTTTAGAGCAATCTATACCCTGCCTGAGATGCAGAACTCATTTGGCCAAAATGTCACTGCCTACAATAGATATTCATCATATTCGGTGGTTGAGCCCAAGCCAAGTTTCATCAAATATGGAACTTTGCCCTCTGCTTTTCTTCTTGTTGGTACTTGGGGGAGGCTCTGGCAAAGGGAGTGGAGGAAGTGTAACTTTGCACCTCCATCTTCTGTCAGAAGTCTCAGAGGAAATTACATTCTTATTATTTTTCTTTATTGTGGTCTTTAAAATTCCTTTTGTGATATTCCTTTTCTTTTTGACTTTTTTTTTTTTTGGTACCTTTCCTAGATTTGCACCAGTCACTCTCTCTCTCCCTCCGTCCCTCCATCCCTCCCTATCTCTCTCTGCCTGACAATATCATATTACCTAGAAATGATTTCCTCCTCTAAATAGCCTCCATTTTGCCTTTCCCAGTGTGCTGAAGACCCCCTGAGGTCCATAATGAACGGAGTGGCTATGAAGAAGTGATAACCTCGATTTCCTGTTCACCTTCTCACAGGCGGTTAAGCTTAAATGTGTGCTATAAAATCTCCTCAACCAACAAGCCCAACCATTTATCACTATAGTCTTAACTACCTCTGCTTTTTGGATATCTTAACTCCCCAAAGGACTGTCAATTTAACCATAACTACCTAACAACTGCCAAGCCTCACTTTATGAGCTGCTGTTGAGAGTTTAGCTATTTAAGGCTGATTTTTTAAAAATTTTATTGGCACTTCATGGCATTTGCTTGATTTACAGTGCTGTAAATAACCACAAATTAGGAACATTTCTTTTCCTTTAAGGTGTAGGCAAAAATTAAAATGGATTCTGAATCATCTTGCTCCATATATTTAACTCCTTGCCGGGTCATTCTTCCAAGTTTGTCCAACTCAAAAAGGTTAAATGTGGTCAATTCTTGATGGGGAGGAGACATCCGTGGAAAGAAAAAGTGGATTCATTAAGACAGCAACTCTTTTCTTTCCCAGCCTAAGCTGCCAGAGGCCACTTCTCCAACAGCCCCGGTGTCTTTTTTAAGACAAAGCCTTTGATGAGACGCATGGCTTCGTGTATGTCATGGAACACTCTGTGTTTTTGCAAAGTGGGAGAAATCCAGTGGTTAAAAAAGAGACATCAAATATTATTCAGCCATAAAGCAGAATGAAATTTTGATACATGCTACAACATAGACGAACCTTGAAGACGTTATGCTAAGTGACATAAGCCAAACGCTAAAGGATAAAAATTGTATGATTCCACCTAACTGAGGTACCTAGAATAGATGAATTCACAGAGATAGTAGATTAAAGGTTGGCAGGGGCTGGGGAAGGGGCTTAATGGGTACAGAGTTTCTTTTGGGGAGTAATGAAATGCTGGAGATAGAGGGTGGTGATGGTTGTAGAACATTGTGAATGTACTTAATGCCACTTAATTGTACCCTTAGAAATGGTATTTACATGGCTTTTAAAAAAAGATATATATTACTTTTTAAAAAAGAAATCAGAAAGTAACTTCAGGACTTCTACTTCCTCCACATTTACCTTGTCTGAGCGAACCTGAGTAAATGCATGACGCTGGGGTCCTGCCCAGGAATCCTTTCTCCTCACGCAGAATGGGAGGCCCTTCGACTATGTCCAGGTGGATGCCTCTCCACCCGGCTCCTCGTTTCTCCAGTCTTGGGCCCCCCTCCTGGAGGGGCCGCCTTGCCTTCCCTCTCCCTCCCTCCCTCTCTCTGGGAAGAGTCTGACTCCAGGTCCCTCTGCCGGACTTGCAGGCTGTGACACCCCCTTCAGCAGACCTCCCCTCGGTGGAAGGTGGGTGTGACAATTCCCACCAATACCAGCTGAGATTTAACAAAAGCATGCTCCCGGTTCTGTGTGGGCAGTGGGCATCATTCTGCAGCCCCTGCCGAAATGGCTCTCGGAGCGGCCGTGACCGGGAAGGGCAGCAGCCTAGGCAGGTGGCGGGCTAGGAAGCATGCAACCAGTGTTCCAAATCACGTAGTGAGCTGTGGAGGGTGTCACCCCTGCCCTGCCCTAATCCCTCACGCCAGGTGACCAGTTCACTGCCAGAGGCAGGGGACAGGTACAGGTACCTGCATGGCCGAATGAGCAAAAATGGAGAAGGCCCCAAACAGCATTTAAGGAAAGATCGCTCCTCTTTCTAAAACACTATAGAGGCAGGGACAGATCCTGCTGAAAACGCAAAAACCAGGCCAGGAGCAAAATCCGTTGGTGTAGAAGACAGTAAGCGTCTTGTGTAGTTACCTGAAAGGCCCCCATTCATATACAAAATGGCAGGGACAAGGACAGAGGTGGGCAGGGTCAGAGACCTGTGGAAAAGCCACAGCAAAACCGAACTTGGGGAGAAATCCTCACCAACTGAGGAAATTGGTCACTAAGTGAATTGATGTTTAGTGAATTTGCTTTCAGGTCATGGGAGTCTCCACCCAGTGACTCCCAGTTAGAACCGATAATGGTTCATATAAAGTTTATTTTCAGATTTCTCAGAAAATAGTACTCATCACATAGACACAAGCAAGAGAGAAAGATAACACGCCTATATATATATATATATATATATATATATATACCAAATATTTAAGTTATTTTACCTAGTCACAACAGACAATTCCAGGTTCCAGGGAACACGAGAAGCAGAGCTTAACTGCATTTATCTGCTTACATGTGTTAAGAATCATCAGAGGAACTTGCACATGAGCAGGTGACAGAGGCAAAAACCAGAGTGACAGAACTTCTGAGCAGTGCAGGCTGGTGCAGCCACAAATGTGCTGGCGCATAGAGGGGGACTGCCTTATTAGCCTAAGAAAAACAGCATTAGGAAGGAAATCTGCTACTGAAAACTCTACCATCGTATATCATGCACCCCCAAAGCCAAATACATTGGAAGGTTTTTGTTTATCCACTGTCTGGAATTTTCCATACTTTTGCTATTGACCAATGGAGAAACAGCCTCAGCTTGGAGCTGGCTCATTAAGACCTTTCAGAAAGGAGCCAGTGGATTTAGCATCTCATCCCAGAGGGAAGGGTCCTGATCACGTTAAACCAGAACGGAGCTGACTGCTTCCTGCAGTGCACTCTTAGCTCAAAGTGTAGTTGGAATTACATTTCACTCTTCTGACATTGTTGTCCTCAGAAATATCCTAGACAAGCACACGATTTCTCCAACCGGACCCCACACTTTTGTTTTACTTTCTAACCCCTCTTTAATTCATTCTCTCTTTTTTTTATTTATTTATTTGACAGAAAGAGAGATAGCGAGAGCAGGAACACAAGCAGGGGGAGTGGGAGAGGGAGAAGCAGGCTTCCTGCTGAGCAGGGAGCCCGATGCAGGGCTCTATCACAGGACTCTGGGATCATGACCTGAGCCGAAGTCAGATGCTTAACGACTGAGGCACCCAGGCGCCCTCTTTAATTCATTCTTTTCCCTTTCTTTCTCTCTCCTTTTTTAACTTCATGTAGCTACTTGGTAATTTGTCTCTGAGTTGAAGTCAGCTTTCTGATACTAAAAACAAACAACACACACACACCAACAGCCCCGATGTGAAAACTTCTTTCTGAAAACAGCTCTTTACGGTAT
Source organism: Leptonychotes weddellii (assembly GCF_054177405.1). Classification (NCBI taxonomy): domain Eukaryota; kingdom Metazoa; phylum Chordata; class Mammalia; order Carnivora; family Phocidae; genus Leptonychotes; species Leptonychotes weddellii. The sequence continues at coordinate 58,131,681 of NC_138373.1, read as the reverse complement.
TTGGGTATCTTGTAGAATGAAAATGACATGGTCGTGTGTTTTAACATGGTTTTACTGTTGAATCTACAAGGGCTGGACTACACCCTCGTTGGTAGGTGGAGTCTCACTGGAAAGATGGAGCGATTCCTGGGCCAGCTTTTTTAGGAAGGAAGCTTCGGCTTCAAAAAGGAAATTGGAACCAAGAACATGGACCTATGTAGGTGTGAAATAGGGTTCAGCTTTTCTTGGTCTTGACATCACAGGGTCTAACGTCTGCGGGGGAGGAAGACCCCACTCCTGAATGGTGGCTGTTAAATATGGCACTTTCCAACTGACACCTAGAAAAGAAAGTCTCACAACAAGGCTGGATTTGGTAGTCAGATATCCCACCAGCGGCTGTGACTTTTGGGCCACACGCTCTACCTGTCAGTGATTAAAGGATTATTCTCAGGGAGTCAAGAAAACACCTCTTTGACGTTGTTTAGGTCCTAGTGTCTTAAGGATGCAATGAGTCCCCGGGGTCAGCATGCCCCTACAGAGGAGGGTCTGTGGTAGAGACAGGCTTAGGACTTCCCTCAAAAAAGAGAGTCCCATCCTAACACCAACTGAAGAGTATTTGGGCCTCAATTCATTATGGCAGTTGGTACTTCTTTTGCCTTTTCATGCCCAATTCATTTAATAACCTCCTTCTTCCTTCCCACATTTGCAGCCAGTTACTAATTTTTGCTCAATTGAATTAATTCAGTTAAAAGAAATCAGGTCTGGTGCACCTGGCTGGCTGATTGGAAAGAGCATGGGACTCTTGGTCTCTGGGTCATGGGTTCCAGCCCCATTTTGGGTGCAGAGGTTACTAAGAATAAATGAATAAATAAACTTTAAAAAGAAGAAGAGGAACACTATAAAGATCAGGTCCTGTTCTAGCCAGGAACCACCCCCACCCTGCCAGACACAGAATTTGCAATTAGGGTATACTGCCGCCAGGTGGTGCAGTAATTTAACTTTTTGTTCAAACCAGTAGTTTTACAACCCTGGGCAGGACCGGCTGTGTCAGAATGAACTGAGATAATCTTTTAAATTGCAGATTCTCAGGCTCTGTCCCAGACCTATTCAATAAAGGTCTGAGGACAGGGTTCATAAATTTTTGTTCGTTCAACAGTTCTCAGGTGAATCTGATTCACAACGGGTTTTTAGAATTCCTGATACCAACTATGACACACATTTATATTTTGTTCAAAATCCAACTTCAAAAAAATTTAACCAAATGTCCCTTGGCTTTATAATAAGTGATCCATCTTGTATTTACCAAAATATAAAACCCTTTACTAAGTTTACAAAGATGGCTTCTAAAACTATTTTCGCCTCTCAGAATATTTTTCCCCCTTTTCTCTTGAGTTTGTGAAGGTGTTTTGTAAAGCCTGTCTTCCATATTACTAAGTTGGTATTCCAAGATAGCAGTTCAGAGTTTTATTTCATTTTGTATTTCATAGCATTCCTTCCTCATCCCATTTAGCTTTTCAAGAAAATCTTGGGGCACCTGAGTGGCTCAGTCCTTTAAGCATTTGCCTTCAGGTCAGATCATGATCCCAGGGTCCTGGGGTCGAGCCCCACATCCGAGCTCCTTGCTCAGCGGGAAGCCTGCTTTTCCCTCTGCCTGCTCCTCCTTCCCGCTGGTGCTCACTCACTCTTTCTTTCAAATAAATAAATAAAATCTTTAAAAAGAAAATCTTAGCTGGATGACTGATTTCAGTCCCATTTCATAAAGTCCATATTTTCTTAAATTTGATTGGGTCCATAGCAGATGCTGCCTACATACGACTTCCTTTTTCTGCAGTAAATCTTTTTTTTTTTTTTTTTAAAGATTTTATTTATTCATTTGAGAGAGAGAGACTGAGATAGAGAGAGCACATGAGAGGGGGGAGGGTCAGAGGGAGAAGCAGACTCCCCGCCGAGCAGGGAGCCCGACGCGGGACTCGATCCAGGGACTCCAGGATCATGACCCGAGCCGAAGGCAGTCGCTCAACCAACTGAGCCACCCAGGCGCCCTTCTGCAGTAAATCTTTTACAAAATTATGTTCCCTCTGCCTTTTGAGTACTAAGTTTTCCTTCTTGTGTTGGAGAATTTCTCCCGAGGCCTGTATGAGTCAGGGTTCAATCAGGAAAGCGTAAACACCCTGGATATTTTAAACAAGGAAGTTATATCCAGGGAACCGGCTGCAGGGGTGAGGGACGAGATGAGAGCCTAGGCTCCTTGGCAGTGGCCGCATCGGGGGCTGGGACCACAGAGGGACAGGACGACCTGTCCGGTGGGAGCTGGAGCCCGAGGGGCCACTGCCGGGGCGCCTTCTGAAGCCTCGAGGGAACGTCCTGGCTTCTCCCTTCCGCCCGCCCTCCGGGCTCTGGCCGGAGCCTCCCGAGAGCAAGAACGCCTTAGATACGGAGCAGTCGCCTGGGGCCAGGATCTGAGAGCAAGCAGGAAAAAACGACCTGCACAGTGTTGGCTGCTTTTGTTTCCTTTCCATTGTTTCTCGAACAAGGAGGGTTCTTTCTATACAGGCTTGGTATTTGCGCCCAAAGGATTCCTCTCGGAAGGCGTCTTACATCCTAAGCTTGGTGCGCTTCGCTACCCGGGGTGGGGTAGGGGGGCTGTGGACAGGATTTGGGGTGCTCCTGGCCGTGGATCGCCCGTCTGCTTCCGGCGAAGCTGCTCCGCCGGGCTCCGGCTCGGGGCTCCCCAGCTGCCCGGTGTCTGAGCTTCCTCCCGAGGCCGCCTCTTCGGCGGCCACCGCTGGCCCCTGCGGGCCACGGCGCGTCCGCGGCCTCCCAGCCCAGCCAGGCTCTTTGCTTGGCCTTCTGCCTGTTGCTGCAGCCTGAGAAACCTTGTAATGCCCACCGCAGACCATGGCCTGGCGGTGCTCCCAGAACCACACACTTCGCCTTGCCCCAGCTCCGAAGCCGAAGACCCTTACCGCTTCTGCAGGGGCCTCCTCCCCCGATGCTTCTGTCCGGGTCCCGCGGCCCTTACTATGGCTGCCTTTGTCCGGGGCCGGGGGACCAAACCGTCTTTAGGCTGGCCAAAATACTGTGACAAGCTACCCCTTCTCTGGCCACCTCTCCTCGCCCTTGGATGCAGAAGATATTCACGCAGTCTGAGATCCTCTCTTATTTACTTTCTGCAAGGCCACCACACCCAGGGACTCCATGAAGCGCCAAGGACACAAAATGGACAGAGCAAAGTCCCTGCCCCACCAGGAAGCAGGGAAACAAAGAGGAAGAAGAAGAGCTAAACAGAGGATGCAGGTAGGAGAGGCACCTCGCCTGGCTTGGGGTAGCAGTGGTCAGGGAAGGTTCCCGTATGGGGACTGTGGAGGGGAGACCTGAGGGAAATCGCAGAAGCAGGTTGGGCTACTGCTGGACAAGGGAGGCACAGGGGAAGGAGGGGCCTCTAAGGTAGAGGGCAGAGCATCAACAGAGGCCTGAAAGTGGCAGAAAGGCCAGAGTGAGGGCGGGTCTGTGGGGCGGGAGAGGGGCAGAGAGTTGAGCAGGTAGGGAGCCTCTGATGGATGGTTCCAGAGCAATGACAGCACTTAGTGTTTATTGGATGTGGGATGTCAGAGAGTAGTCACTGGAACAGCACTGTGGCCCTGCTGACTTGGGTGACCGGAAGAAGAAAAGAAAGACTGAGGTAGCAAGCATTGAATGGAAACCAGGTCAGCAGGACTGGGAGGGAAGATTTGATTTCTCCTTCTCCTTCTCCCCCTTCTCCTCTTCCTCCTCCTTCTTCTTCTAACTTAATGAGTCTGAAACAATGTGGAAAATCTGCTTAAGCTAGAATGGCTCTGGAGTGCAGTTGTTACCTACAAATTCTAAGAATGCTTGTTCATCTGGGTAATGACGTTCCAACTAATAAGATTGTGTTACCCTATAAATTCTATGTATGTATGATACAAATGGCAAAGAATACTGAAAATGCTCTATTTGGATATGATTCCAGATGTTTCCACCACGATCATGACAGGGACACAGGTCAGTTTTAAAGATGGCAATTTTTATTAGAGTGTGTCCTGTAGTGACAGCTATTCAAAGTTTCACAGGTCAGCAGATCCACCTTGAGGCAGAAGACAGATTTAAAACACATTGAGAGAGGGGCGCCTGGGTGGCTTAGTCGGTAAGCGTCTGTCTTCAGCTCAGGTCATGATCCCAGGGTCCTAGGATCGAGCCCCGCATCGGGCTCCCTGTTCAGCAGGGAGCCTGCTTCTCCCTCCCCCTCTCTCCCTGCTTGTGTTCCCTCTCTCGCTGTGTCTCTCTGTCAAATAAATAAATAAAATCTTTAAACACACACACGCACACACACACCATTGAGAGGAGGCAGAAGCATCAGCCATGTGCACAGTAGTCCTTCGTGAAACTGGCTGGTTTCTCAGGAAGCTCTGCCTCACAATTACTGAGCAGGACAAACAAGACTGTCTCCCTGAGCAAACATGGCCAAGTCAGGAACTGTGAAATTTGGTCTCTATCAAAAAAGTCCCCAGGGAGCCTGAAACTCATTTAGAGCTGTTTCATAGAGAACCCGTTCGCGGAACATGACTGGCTTCGTACAGCACCTTTAAAATAACAACTTTCCATTAAGCTGTGAACACTCAGGAAAACATTTCTCACAAATATTTTTTAACCAACTTCCAACAGAGCGTTGCCTTATACAGCTGGCCTGGCTGAAACACTGCTTTCCTTCTATGAGAAGCTATAGGACCTCCTGCAGAGATGAGCATGCTCTCAAGGGCATGGCTCTTTGCAGCTTTTCTAGGAACAAAATGGAGTGGGAATTCTCCACATCATTTGTAATGTGAAATATTCTTTGGCTCCGTTACATAAAAATACATGCCAGAATAAAAGTGATGGTAAGGTGAATACGAATCTACTATTGAATTTCATTCTTACTTTAAAAAAGAAAAAAAGAATTATAAGCACTTACTAGATGCCAGGCACCTTTATAGGTGCTAGAGATAAGAAGCTAAATGATAAGGTCTCTCTGTTCTCAAGCTCACATTCTAATGTGGAGAGAAAGAGAGTAAACAAGAAAACATATAAATGAACAAAATAATTTCAGCTTGTGCTGAGCAGTATGAAGAACTATGAATGGAGGGTTTATGGAAGAATGTGAGGAGCTGGGGCAGGGTGTTCAGTTAGAAGAGTAGTCAGGAATGTTTAATTCATACATTTCACAGAAGAGAGTGATATTTCATGGCATGTGAAAATTACAAAAAATTTCAAATTTTAGCACCCATAAATGAAGCTGTATTGGAACGTAGCCATGTTTATGTATTGTCTATCATTAATTTGTGCTATGTTGTCAAAGTTGAGTCATTGCCACAGAGAGAGTATGGCTTGCAAAGCAGAAATATTTACTATGTGGTTCTTTACAGAAATAGTTTTCTGATCTGGTCTAAATTTAGGAAAATGAAATGAAAATATTAAAAATGCAGATTCTTAAACATTAAAATTAAGAGTGTTATGTCTCTTAGTGTTACATTATGAATAGCACAAAAAATGAGGAAATAGTTTCGCAGTATTTGGAAACTATTACCCAATTCAACGAAGAAATCTTTCACATTGTTACCAAACAAGTGAAGTTCTGTCATACTTCTGTTGCTTCACTTTCTTCTTAAGCAAAATAAACAAAAATATCAACCAACATTAATGATGTGAGTGATTCCTTTGCTAAATCATACAGTAATCAAGCATTATTTCTAGCCTGATTTTTGCTGATATTGCTGGAAATGGTACAAAACCTGACAGTGGAGGACTGATGTCAGGGAAGAGTAGGAATCTCCAGAAATCCATCTCTAGTAAATAAAGGGGCTCCTGGGTGGCTCATTTGATTAAGCATCCAACTCTTGGTTTTGGCCCAAGTCATGATCTCAGGGTCATGGTCTCAAGCCCCACATTGGGCTCCACACTTAGCACAGAGTCTGCTTGAGACTCTCTCCCTTTCCCTTTGCCCCTCCCTTCCCCATGCACTCTCTCTCTCTAAAATAAACAAATGAATCTTTAAAAACAAACAAACAAAAAAAAAACACCCATAAAAGAAAACATTGATAAAGTGGACCTTATCAAAATTCTACTAAAAGGATGAAGAAACAACTTACAGAAGGGGGCAATACTTGCATACTACATATTCAGTCATTTTAGAGATTGAATCTAAAGAGAATAAAGAACTCTCAAAACTTAACATTAAAAAAAGTGATCTGTTGGGGTGCCTGGGTGGCTCAGTCATTAAGCATCTGCCTTGGGCTCAGGTCATGATCCCAGGGTCCTGGGATCAAGCCCCACATCGGGCTCCCTGCTCTGTGGGAAACCTGCTTCTCCCTCACCCACTCCCCCTGCTTGTGTTCCCTCTCTCTCTGTGTCTCTCTCTGTTAAATAAATAAATAAAATCTTTAAAAAAAAAAGTGATCTGATTAGAACATAATGAATAAAAGACAAAGAGACATTTCACTGGAGAACATATACGGATGGCAATAAGCTCATGAAAAGATGTTCAACAGCACTAGCCATTAGGGAAATGCTAAGACCATGATGAGATAATACTACACATCTTGTAACACAGCTAAAAAACAAAAATGAAAAACAAAAGGCAATACCAAATGCTGGTGAGGATGAGGAGTAACTCAGTTTCCCATAAGTCTCTGGTGGAAACTAAATGGTACAGGCAGTCTGAAAAAGTTAGATAGTTTCTTTAAAAACTACACAATTATTATATGTGATGTTCCAATCAGAAGACATAGAGTATCAGAATGGATTAAAAAAAAAATAAGACCCATCTATATGCTGCCTACAAGAGACTCATTTTAGGACCTAAAGACATCTACAGATTGAAGTAAGGGGATAGAGAACACCTATCATGCCAATGAACATCAAAAGAAAGCTGGAGTAGCCATACTTTCATCAGACAAACTAGATTTTAAATGAAAGACTGTAACAAGAGATGAAGAAGGACATTATAGCATAATTAAGAGCTCTATACATCAAGAAGATCTAACAATTATAAATATTTATGCCCCCAACTTGGGAGCACCCAAATATATAAATCAATTAATAACAAGCTTAAAAAAGTCATTGATAATAATACAATAATAGTAGGGGACTTTAACACCCCACTAACAGCAATGGACAGATCATCTAAGCACAAAATCAACAAGAAAACAATGGCTTTGAAAAACACACTTGACCAGATGGACTTAACAGGTATATTCAGAACATTTCATCCTAAAACAGTGGAATACACATTTTTAAGTGCACATGGAACATTCTCCAGAATAGATCATATACTGGGTCACAAGTCAGCCCTCAACAAGTACAAAATATCGAGATCATACCATGAATATTTTCAGACCACAACACAATGAAACTTGAAGTCAACCACAAGAAAAAATTTGGAAAGGTCACAAATACATGGAAGTTAAAGAACATCCTACTAAAGAATGAATGGGTTAACCAGGAAATTAAATAAGAAATAACAAAATACATGGAAGCAAATGAAAATGAAAACATGACAGTCCAAAACCTTTGGGATGCAGCAAAGGCAGTTCTAAGAGGGAAGTATGTTATAATACAGGCCTACCTCAAAAAACAAAAAATGTCTCAGATGTACAACCTAACCTTACACCTAAAAGAGCTAGAAAAAGGAACAGCAAACTAAGCCAGGAGCCAGCAGAAGAAGGGGAATAATAAAGATTAGAGCAGAAATAAACAATATAGAAACAAAACAAACAAACAAACAAAAAACCAGTAGAACAGATCAATGGAACTTAGTGCTGGTTCTTTGAAATAATTAATAAAATTGATAAACCCTTAGCCAGATTTATCAAAAAGAAAAGATAAAGGACCCAAATAAATAAAATCATGAATGAAAGAGGAGAGATCACAACCAACACCACAGAAATACAATTATAAGAGAATATTATGAAAAATTATGTGCCAACAAACTGGGCAATCTGGAAGAAATAGACAAATTCCTGGAAACATGAAAACTACCAAAACTGAAACAGAAAGAAATAGAAAACCTGAACAGACCCATACCAGCAAAGAAATGAATCAATAATCAAAATCTTCCAACTAACAAAAGTCCAGGGCCAGATGGCTTCCCAGGGGAATTTTACCAAACATTTATTTATTTATTTATTTATTTATTTATTTATTTATTTATTTATTTATTTTTAAGATTTTATTTATTTGACAGAGAGAGACACAGCGAGAGAGGGAACACAAGTAGGGAGAGTGGGAGAGGGAGAAGCAGACCTCCTGCAGAGCAGGTAGCCCGATGCGGGGCTTGATCCCAGGACCCTGGCATCATGATCTGAGCTGAAGGCAGCCACTTAACGACTGAGCCACCCAGGCACCCCCAAGCATAGAGGGTTTCTAAGAGTGACTTCTGTTTGGATAACTCAAGATTGACCGTGACTTAGTTCCTGCAGAGGTTGTCAAATTTAGCCTGAGTCAGAGTCACCTGGAGGATCTGTAAATCTTGGATTGTTGTGCCTATCCCCACATTACCATGTCAATAGTTCTGGGGTACAGCCCCCCAACTTACCTTTCTTACCCAATCTCAGGTGCCTGTCTAGGGAAGAGATGTTGAGAACCAATGTCTAAGGACATATTTATAGTTGTGTTCTTCATAAAGGTATTAGCCTTATCAAAATGTAGTCAGATACACAGGTATATAGTCTTGGTTCTCCAGGTGTGAAAGTGGACTCATTGCTGGGCCTTTCCTGTGTGTTTAGAGTAGTCAACCAGAAAGCCACTCAGGCTATATGTGTGTAATGTGGCCTGGAATTTTCAGTTTGAAGTCTCAGTTCATGGAAGCTGTTCTGTGTGAAGACATCTGGGTGAATCATTGAGTTTTAAAGAGGAAAGAGGATCCAAACACAGGTCACCTTCTGGAAGGGCATCTGAGCTGGCTGCCCCATGTTGACTTTTAGGGTATCCATATTTAAACACTGACTCTACCAATATTGAGAGGCTCACTAAACCTTCTTTTATCTAAATCCTTTCTGTCCGTAAAAGGACAATAGTAATAACACTAACACATAGAATCAAGAACATTAAATACATTACAGTGGATAAAGCATTAATAATTGTGGAGCATACATTGTACATTTTATGCAAAGGAACATGGCAGACACTAGTGAGTATGTTGGATTTTATTTTTCACAAAAAGATAGTCCACAATCATGCTGAGTCCTCTCTACGTGAATGTGAATATTGAACCTTGGAAAATTTGATAACTGGAATGATCTGTCTGGTCCATTTTTCATCAGACTTCTGTAGAATTTCTCACTCTTGTATCTGTACCTCTTCCTTTACTGGGTGTGTGGCTACTGTCTCCTTTCTCTTCACATCCCAGGGTTCTTTTCTTTTCCAAAGAAGTTGACCAGATTCAGATTAGAGACAGCAAGCCCTGGATGAAAGGCTACTGTCTCCTTTCTCATCACATCCCAGAGCACCTTCTTTTGTTCCAAAAAGGAGACCAGACATTTAAAAAAGAGTTAATACCTATTCTTCTCAAACTGTTCCAAAAAATAGAAATGGAAGGAAAACTTCCAAACTCCTTATATGAGGTCACCATTACCTTGATTCCAAAACCAGACAAAGACCCCACTAAAAAGGAGAAGCGAATTACAGGCTAATATCCCTGATGAACATGGATGCAAAAATTCTCCACAAGATACTAGCAAATCAAATCGAAGAGTACATTAAAAGAATTATTCACTACAATCAAGTGGAACTTATTCCTGTGCTGCAGGGGTGGTTCAATATTTGCATGTCAATCAACATGATACACCATTTTAATAAAAAAAAGGATAAGAACCATATGATCTTCCCAATAGCTGCAGAAAAAGCATTTGACAAAATGCAGCATCCATTCTTGATTTAAAAAAATACCCTCGGGGCGCCTGGGTGGCTCAGTTGGTTAAGTGACTGCCTTCGGCTCAGGTCATGATCCTGGAGTCCCGGGATCGAGTTCCGCATCGGGCTCCCTGCTCGGCAGGGAGTCTGCTTCTCCCTCTGACCCTCCCCCTTCTCATGTACTCGCTCTCTCTCATTCTCTCTCTCTCAAATAAAAATAAATAAATAAATCTTAAAAAAAAAAAAATACCCTCAACAAAGTAGGTATAGATGGAACATACCTCAATATCATATAAGCCATATATGAAAGACCCACAGCTAATATCATCCTCAATGGGGAAAAACTGGGAGCTTTTCCTCTACAGTCAGGAACAAGACAGGAATGTCCACTCTCACTGTTCCTATTTAATATAGTTCTGGAAGTCTTAGCCTCAGCAATCAGACAACAAAAAGAAATAAAAAAGCATCCAAATCAGAAAGGAAAAAGTCAATCTTTCACCATTTACAGATGACATGATACTCTATGTAGAAAACCTGAAAGATTCCACCAAAAAATTGCTAGAACTAGTACATGAATTCAGCAAAATCACAGGATATAAAATCAATGTATGGAAATCTGTTGCATTTCTATACACAAATAATGAAGCAGCAGAAAAAGAAATCAAGGAATCAATCTTATTTGCAATTACACAAAAACAGTAAGATACCTAGGAATAAACCTAACCAAAGAGGTAAACAAGACCTGTACTCTGAAAACTATAGAACATTTATTAAAGAAATTGAAGAGGGCACAAAGAAATGGGAAAACATTCCATGCTCATGGATTGGAAGAACAAACATTGTCTATATTACCCAATGTCTATACTACCCAAAACAATCTACAAATTTAATGTAAACCTTCCAAAATACCACCAGCATTTTTCACATACCTAGAAAAACAATCCTAAAATTTGTACGAAACCACAGAAGACCCCAAATAGCCAAAGGAAACTTGAAAAAGAAAAGCAAAGCTGGAGGCATCACAATTCCAGACTTCAAGCTCTATTACAAAGCTGTCATCATCAAGACAGTAGAGTACTGGCACAAAATAGGTACATAGATCAAAGGAACAGAATAGAAAACCCAGAAATGGACCCACAACTCTATGGTCAACTAATCTTCAACAAAGCAGGAAAGAATATCCAATGGGAAAAAGATAGTCTGTTCAACACATGGTGTTGGAAAACTGAATGACAACATGCAGAAGAATGAAACTGGACCATTTCCTTACACCATACACAAAAATAAATTCAAAATGGATGAAAGACCTAAATGTGAGACAGAAAACCATCAGATCCTAGAGGAGAACACAGGCTGTAACCTCTTTGACCTAGGCCAGAGCAACTTCTTACTAGAAACGTCACCAGAGGCAAGGAAAACAAAATAAAAAATGAACTATTGGAACTTCATAAGATAAAAAGCTGCACAGAGAATAAAACAATCAACAAAACTAAAAGGCAGCCTATGGGATGGGAGAAGATATTTGCAAATGACATATCTGATAAAGGATTAGTATCCAAAATCTATAAAGAACTTATCAAACTCACACCCAAAAACCAAATAATCCAGTTAAGAAATGGGCAGAAGACATGAACAGACATTTTTCCAAAGAAGACATCCAAATGGCCAACAGACACATGAAAAGATGCTCAATATCACTCATCATCAGGGAAATACAAATCAAAACCACAATGAGATACCACCTCACATCTGTCAGAATGGCTAAAGTTAACAACAACGGAAACAACAGATGTTGGTGAGGATGTGGAGAAAGGGGAGCCCTCTTACACTGTTGAGAATGCAAACTGGTGCAGCCAATCTGGAAAATAGTACAGAGTTTCCTCAAGAAGTTAAAAATAGAACTACCCTATGCCCTAGCAATTGTACTACTTGGTACTAACCCAAAGGATAAAATAAAATAAAATAAAATAAAAAACAGATCCAAAGGGGTACATGCACCCCAATGTTTATAGCAGGATTATCAACAATAGCCAAACTACAGAAAGAGCCCAATGTCTATCAACTGATGAATGGATAAAGAAGATGTGGTATACATCTACAATGGAAAAGTACTCAGCCATCAAAAAGAATGAAATCTTGCCATTTGCAACAATGTGGACAGAGCTAGAGTGTATTATGCTAAGTGAAATAAGTCAGTCAGAGAAAGACAATACCATATGATTTCACTCATATGTAGAATTTAGGAAACAAAACAGATGAACATATGGGAAGAGGGAAAAAAAGAGAGAGAAAAGAAACCCTAAGAAACTCTTTTTTTTTTTAAGACTTTATTTATTTTTGACAGAGAGAGAGAGTGTACAAGCAGGGGAAGCAGCAGGGGCAGAGGGAGAGGGAGAAACAGGCTCCCCACGGAGCAGGGAGCCCAATGCGGGACTCAATCCCAGGACCCTGGGATCACAAGCTGAGCCGAAGGCAGACACTTAACTGTCTGAGCCACCCAGGCGCCCCAACCCTAAGAGACTCTTAACAATAGAAAACAAACTGAGGGTTGATGGAAGCAAGTGGGTGGGATGGGGTAAATGGGTGATGGGAATTAAGGAGGGCACTCGTTATGATGAGCACTGGGTGTTATATGTAAGTGATCACTAAATTATACTCCTGAAACCAATATTACACTAATGTTAACTAACTAGAATTTAAATTTTTTTCTTTCTTTGGAAAGAAAAAAAAAAATCCTTTGTACCATAAAAAGGGGGGGGGATAAGAGAGAGACTAAAAAAACAATAGAGAAAATCAACAAAACCAAGTTGTTTCTTTGAAAAGATCAATAAAATTGACAAAACTTTAACTAGACAACTAAGCAACTAGAGGTAAGGCAGAAATTCTAAAATCCGCAATGAAAGCAAGGACATTACTGCTGATTCTATGGAAATAAAAAGGATTATAAGAGAGGACTCTGAGCAGTTGTATATCAACAAATTGGATAACCTAGATGAAATGACAAATTCTTAGAAACATAAAACCTACCAAGACTAACTGATGAGAAATAGAAAATCCGAATAGACCTATCATTACCATGGAAATAAAACCAGTAATAAAAATTTCCCCACACCAGATGTCTTCACTAGTGAAGTAAAACAAGCATATAAAGAGAACTAATACCAATTTTTCTCAAATGCTTCTAAAAAACTGAGGAGGGAAAAACACTTCCTAATTCATTCTATGAGGCTAGCATTATTGTGATACCAAAGCCAGACAAAGACACCACTACAAGGGAAACAAATAAACCATGGACCTATATCCCTGATAAATACTGATGCAAAAATCCTCAAAAATGTACTAGCAACCAAAGCCAGCAATATACTAAAAGGATTATACAGCATGACCAAGTGAGATTTTTTTCTGGGATATAAGGATGTTAAACATACAAAAATCAATCAGTGTAAAACACCACATTAAGAGAACGAAAGACAAAATCCACATGATCATCTCCATTGATGCAGAAAAAAAATTTGAAAAACTTCAACTCTTTAATGATAAAAACGCTCAACAAACTAGAAATGGAAGGAAACTACTTCAACATAATAAAGGCCATATATGAAAAAGTCACAGCTAACATCATGCTAAATGGTGAAAGACTGAAGTCTTTTCCTCTAAGACAAGGAGAAGGATGCTTGCTTTTGGCACTTCTGTCCAGCTTAGTATTGGAACTTCTGGCTAGAGCAATTAGACAAAAAAGGAGGGGGGAAGGCATTCAGACTGGAAAGGAAGAAATAAAATTATCTCTGCAGAAAATGTAATCATGTATGTAAAACCCTAAAGATTCCATAAGAAACTGCTAGAATTAATAAACAAATTCAGCATGATACAAAATCAACACACAAAGGCAGTTGCATTTCTAAACACTAATGATCAACAATTCCAAAAGGAAATTAAGAAAACAATTCTATTAACTATGGCATCAAAAAGAACAAAATACTTATGAATTAGTTTAACCAAGGAGGTGAAAGATTTATAAACTGAAAACTACAAAACATTGCTGACAGATATTAAATAGGACATCAATACATCCCATGTTCATGGATAGAAGATTTAATATTGTCGAGATATCAATATGGCTCAAAGTAATCTACAAATTCAGTACAATCCCTGCCAAAATTCTAATGTCATTTTTTGCAGAAATAGAAAAATCCGTCTTAAAATTCTCAAAGGACCCTCAATAGCCAAAACAATCTGAAAAAGAACAAATTGGAGGACTCATACTTCCTGCCTTCAAAACTTAGTACAAAGCTACAGTAATCAAAAGAGTGTGATACTGGCATAAAGACAGTCATTCAGACCAATAGAACAGAATGGGAAACCCAGAAATCACCCTTGCATACATTGTCAAATGATTTTCAGCAAGGATGCCAAGACCAGTTAATGGCAAAATTTTCAACAAGTGTGCTGGAAAAAACTGGATAGCCAAATGCAAAAGAATGAAGTAGGTTCCTTACCTAACACCATAATGAAAACTAACTAAAAATGAATCAAAGACCTAAATATGAGAGCTAAACTATAAAATTCTAAGAAGAAAATATAAGGAGAGCTTCAGAACATTGGATTTGGCAATTATTTATTGGGTATAACACCAAAAGCACAGGCAAGAAATGAAAATATAGACAAACAGAGCTTCATCAGTATTTAAAGCTTTTGTGAATCAAAAGACATGTCTGCAGAGAAAAAAAGCAATCCACAGAGTGGGAGAAAATATTTGCAAATCATGTGTCTGAAAAGGATTAATAACCAGAATATATCAAGAACTCCTGCAACAAAACAAAACAAAACAAAATAAGACAAAAATGTAATTTAAAACTGGGCAAAGGAATTGAATAGACATTCCCCCCCAAGAACATATACAGATGGCCTATAAACACGTGAAAAGATGTAAACATCACTAATGGTTAGGGAACCACAAATCAAATCCATGAGATACCACTTCATACCCACTAGGTTGTCTATTACCATAAATAAATAAATAAATAAATAAATAAATAAATAAATAAATAAATAAATAAATAAAACAAGTGTTGGCAAGCATGTAGAAAAATTGGAACCTTTGTGCACTGCTGGTTGGGTTGTAAAATGGTACAGTTGCTGTGGTGAATGGAATGCTGGTTCCTCAAATAACTAAACACAGAATTACTATATGATCCAGCAATTCCATTTCTGTATATATACCCAAAAGAATCAGATGCAGGGACTCAAGCAGATGTTTGTACACCCATGTTCATAGCAGCGTTACTCACAATAGCCAAAAGATGAGACAACTGAAATGTCCATTGAGGGGTGACTAAACAAAATGCGATATATACATACAATGGAATATTGTCCAGCCTTTCAAAAGGAATAGAATTCTGACACCTGCTACAAAACAGATGAAACTTGAACACATTATGCTAAGTGAAATAAGCCAGACACAAAAAGATTAATATTGTATGATTGCACTAATATTAGGACCTATAAGAGTCAAATTCATAGACACTGAAAGTAGGACAATGGTCCCAGGGGCTAAAGGGAGGAGAGAATAGGGAGTTATTATTCAATGGGTATAGAGTTCAGTATCAGATGATTAAAAAATTCTGGAGATGGATTGTGGTGATGGTTGCACACACAACCATGTAATGGATGTAAATGTACTTAATGCCACCGAACTGCATACTTAAAAATCATTAAAATGGGGGGGCAACTGGGTGGCACAGTCAGTTGGGCATCCAACTTTTGGTTTCAGCTCAGGTTGTGATCTCAGGGTTGTGGGATTGAGCCCCGAGTTGAGCTCTGCACTCAATACAGAGTCTGCTTGAGATTCTGTCTCTCCCTCTCCCTCTGCGCCCCCCCACCGCCACTCACTCTCTCTCTCTCTCAAATGAATAAATAAATCTTTAGAAAAATGATTAAAATGGTAAATTTTATGTTATGTATATTTTACCACAATAAAAAATAACTAATAGTAGATTTTGCAGGATAAAAAGGTCACACTGAAGTGACAGGTGAATGTAATTTAGAATAAAAAATATTTTTATATTATTATATATATATTTTTTAATTTTTTTAATTTTTTTTTTTTTAAGATTTTATTTATTTATTTGAGAGAGCAAATGAGATAGAGAGAGCATGAGAGGGGGGAGGGTCAGAGGGAGAAGCAGACTCCCTGCCGAGCAGGGAGCCCGATGTGGGACTCGATCCCGGGACTCCAGGATCATGACCCGAGCCGAAGGCAGTCGCTTAACCAACTGAGCCACCCAGGCGCCCTATATTATTATATATTTATATTTTATTATGCTTTATGAATTGTATGCTACTACATATCCTTTATGTGAGTAAAATCTATAATAAATGTACGTATGTATATACATCCATGCATACTTTTCTTTAGAGAGCTAGTTAGAGATCTCCGGCACACCACTACCCACAACTCTGTGAGCTCCTGGAAACCTGGACCCCACATCTTGCTCCTACTAGCACTCACAGCTGCCTTGGCACCAGCAGGATTCATCTTCCTATACCCCTTATCCTTGTTTATGTCAGTCACCACAAGACCCCCAGGTATTCCCTCTTCCTTCGGACATGAATCCCCAGGTGGCTCTGCAAACCGCCCCTTCTGAGCCCATCTCCCACCTCCCACATCTCTACATCCCTATCTTCTAGAACTCAAGGTCAATCATCAGCAAAGCTCCTTCAGCCCTATGCCTCTTCTATGGACATTTTCTTCACCTTCTTCCTCTTTCTAAAAGTTGGCTCTCCCCTGAGGACCCTGGGCGGGGAGGGGGATGTCCCAGGGGGCTGGCTGCTATCTTTCCCACAGCCCTTCTTCCTACCCCTCATTGTTGCAGCCATCCTCTCCCCCCCGTTCCCTAACCCTCAATCCTTACCAGGATCATTCCAAAAGCCCTGTAATCCAGTTCCTTCAATGCCTTGTCTCCAGTGGTCTTGTCACCACCCAATCTCAGTCACTCATTCCTTTGGTCACGTGCTTTACCCTGGCATTAACAGAAATTTCAAATCCTCTTTCTCAAGTTCAAAGCTCTTGCCCTCTATCCAACAACTCCCCTCCTTCCACTTCCTCCTCCCAGCTGCCCCAAAACCAGCAAGTTCTTAGACAGTAGAACTTTCCATCCATGAATTCCACCATCTTTTCCACTGTTCTCCTTCATGTTCTCACTTTGCTCTTCAGTCAACTAAAATTTCACTCACACCCTCATATATACCCACAATGCCTTGGCTCTTCTCTTACTTCAGGGTACTCCCGTGGCAAAATCCCAACTGTGGTTAAATCCAACTCTAGCTATTTGGAACAGCTGTCCAAGGGTAGATTTTTTAAAAAGCACCACCATGTTCACTGGTCTTGTTTTAATTCGTGAGCACTACATGTTGTCTGTTGGTTAAACAAATTTTTTTTTTCAGTCTGTTCACTCTCCCACTATCCCAGCAAACCTAGAAAACCACCTCATGCTTTCTCCATCTTCCCTCCCAGCTTATGATCTTACTTCTTATTTCACCAAAAAAAAAAAAAAAGAAAGCAATCAAAAAGATCTTCCCCTAGTTCCAACCACCACAAACTTACTTTTGTTCCCATATTCTCTACTTTCTCTCCTGTGAGGATCATACACCTAACTGAAGCCAACCCTTTTACTGGTCCACTCGATATTGCCTTCCCTTGAGTATGAAAGGACATTGCTCCAACAATTCTTCCCTCTTTCTATAATTTTCCTTTCTCTGTGCAGCACTTCAATAAGATGTTCACCCATATCATGCCACTGAATTTGCTTTTGTCCATGCCACTGACAATCTCCATTTTGCTAAATCCAATGGTCAAACTTCTCATCCTCAAGTTTTCTTGAGTCACCAGTGGCATTTGACATCTGATCATGCGGTCCTTCCCAAAGTGCTTCCTTTACTGGGCTTCCAAGACAACCTCTTTGCGGCCAGACTTTTTAAGTTTCCTTTTCTGGCTCTTCCTCATCTCCCTGACTTCTAAACAGTGATGTGCTCCAGTTCCCCATCCTTGGGTATCTTCTCTTGTCTATCTGCAGACACTCCCCTGTTGATCATAAACTGTCCTATGGCTTTAAATAGCAACTATGTAATGGCGACGCCCTGATCTATACCCATAGCCCACACTATTGCCCTGATCTCATCTGAACAGTTACCTACCTGATACCTCCATGTGATGTCTTCTAAATAACTTAAAACTTAACATGTCCAAAACCAAGTTCTTGACATTCCCACCCAGGTCTGCTCCAGACAGAGCTTTCCCCCTTCTCGGTGAAGGGCGACTCTAACCCACCAAAAATCTAGAATCACTCTTGAATTCAGATGGTCAACAGGTCTCATCAACTTTTCCTTAAAAGTGCATCAGGATCTAGTTTCTCCCCATTTCCACGACTAGTGCCCTCCCTGTTGCAAGCCTCCAGCCTGCTTCATCTAAATCACTGCCGTAGCTCCATAGCTGGTCTCCTCGCTTCCCCCTCGCCTCGTCTTCACTCTGTGTTCAAAACAGAAGCCAAAACGATCCTGTTACAATTTACCACATCATGTCCCTTCTCTTCTCAAATTCCTCCAGTGGGTTCCCATCTCACATAAATGAAAAGCCCAAGTCCTCGCTATGACCTGCAAGGTCCTGGGTGATCTTCCCCAACCCCCACAACCTCTCAGAAATCATCTTGTGCTGTTCCCCCAGTCACTCTGGCAGGCACCTTCTTCCCTCACAGCCTTCCCCCAAGCTCCTCCCACTGAGATGCTCTCCTTCTCGTGTCCCTCAGGTCTTTATTCAAATATCACCTCCTTGGTGAGAACGCGCCTGGCCACCCCATCGAACATTTCAACTACAGCCATCCATCCTGATAGCTTCTAGCCCTGCTTCAGTCATCGGTCTTAGCATTCACGACGATCTGTCTCCTATATAGCCACCAGACTGTAAACACAGGACAGCAGGATCCCTTCGGCCTGTTTCGTTACGTCTTTTTGTACGGCTGTATCCTCACACCAGGAGAGTGGCTGGCACCCAGACTTCCAATGACTATTTGTGGAACTGATGCGTGCATATAGCACGTCGGACTTGACAACTGCCTTTCAGTGAGTGCTTGTGTGTTTGGAAGCAGAGGGAAGACACGTGAGGAAGCAAGGACCCGGCATCGCGCATTTCCACGGGAGACTTGGGTTTTGCAATGCAAAAATAATATCGTTATGTTGGTAGATAGCCAGTTGGTGGGGAGCATCCTACAGTCATTTTGAAACGACTAACCATTTCCAAACAGAAATTTTCTTCAGAGACTGCAAATGAGGACAAAGATGAGGTGACATTAGTAGTATTTGAGATTGATTTTTTTTTAATGTATTTTTACCTGTACTGGGATTAAAGGAATCAGGGAAGGGCAGCTGGAACAGAGAGAAGGCCCACAAGCAAGGAACGGGAGAACCGTCATATGAGGCAAAAAGATGGGGCAAGGCCAAGAGAAAAGTGAGCGACAGGGGCCAAGAGTGATCCAACCTTTGGCTTTTGTGGCGTAACCCAAATATAACTGGAACCTACTTGGCCCTGCTTCGGCACATACGTTTTGATTCAAAGAACCACACTCTGCTGAAAAATATAAATGAAGTCAGTTCCAACTTTCACTTACAGAAAAATTGCCAAGAAACGTGGAGAGAGCTTACTCTCTCAGTGCGGCCGGTCATGCAGAGCCCTGGATTCCCGTCTTGGCGGCTGCCCACGCTCAGTGCTCACCCCCCCCCATCCATGGCAGCTGACCCCCCACCAGGGCTCCCTCCCTCTCAGCTCCTCTCCGTGGCCCAGTCGGCCGCTACTCCTCATCTTCCACGTCCACCCCTCCTCCCTTTCATCTCAGGAATAATCTTGTCCTTTCCAGCATCAACAGGAGGTTGTGTGTCTGTCTCCGCCTCCATTCTGCATCATAAACCCAGGCTCTGAGCTGACAAAGCTAGAATTCTCTTGAGAGAGGCCCAGGAGGTCCGGGAAAGGCTGTGACCACAAAACATTAACAATTTTCTTCCCCATTACAGTAGAATAAAGTCTCTTTTCCCTCCCTGGATTTCAAGTGTCTTAAAATATCTGATTTCAAAAGAAGGAGGAGGAAGAACCCCTTGGAAAGAAAGAAATACTAGTGAAAAGAGAAATCCCTCTCTTCCACGAGGGATTTCAGCCAAGGGAACTAAAAGGCCAGGATTCTTTTTAGCCGTCCACACCACAAGATGTAAACGAATCTATTTACTCAGCAAAATATTTCCTTATTACATTTTGAGTAATTTCCCATTGAAAACAAACAGTGCATGTCAGAAAGCTCCAGGAGTCCCTCGGGCCCCCGAGGCCAGAGTGGGCCATCTCAGACATCTTTCCTCTTCTTTCAAGAGAGAAAGCCAGACAAGTTTATTTTTACTTTTGTCTTTCTATTTTCATTTACCAAATGCCACCACTCAACTGAGCTTTGAAAAAAGACAAACAAATGCAGAACCATCTTAGTTTAGATTTGAGCTGAGAGAGATCTTAGCAAGCAACCATGTCAATCCCGGGTTCTTTGCGGATAGGCAAACTGGGAGCTGTCGCGGTTACCATCTTTGACTGGGGATGGCCAGTGTTCTCATAAACTCTTCATTAATTAACCACTGAAAAAGACATAAAATCATTACTCTTTCCTTTTTCTAGTGGTCATCAACACAATTCATTGGACAATCAATTCTTTCCCTACTGATGTAAAATGCCACTTCCTGTAAATTTATGATTAATTTTAATATCTTATATAATACGTCTACTTTCCTTGCCCTTTAAAAATCACTGTCCTTTATATATATTACTCTCGGTGAAATTTAGAACCATTGGACTGCTTTTGTTAAACACCTATATTAGGGCTTATTTATTAAATTAGGGTGCACTTAATGTCATTGCAATTTTATTTATTTTTCTAAATATTCCTCTTTTTTTTTTTTTACTGTTTTCTTCATATAGGTATAATCCAGATGTCAGCTACACTCTGCTCATTTTTTTACCTTTCAAATTGAATTGTCTTGCCTCCTCCCCCAAATGCAGTGGGAACCCCAGATTAGGTGAGCCCTCGAAGACAGGTTGGGATATTGGTTATGAGCCCCCCAGGTGATGTGCAGAATGTTGAGAACCAATTGCCTAGACTCCAGCTGACTAACTCACTGGGGTCCCGCTGAAAGCCCGTTGTTTGGGCTTTAAGAACACAGAGTTCTTGCAAGAAAGGATTAGAGTAGCCTTTTCATTTGAGCTAAGAGGTTTTCTCAGGAAGGAGTCAATTTTCTGTTAGAGAGTTGAGGCTGGCTGTTAGTTTTCTGAGACCCAAATGAAGAAAGAGGACCAGAGGTTTCACAAACACTGTCAACTTTCCTTTGACCTTCTATTTTCAATATGGCACCTCACTCACTTTCTTGGTGTGCCAAATCTAGAATCTGTCAGATTCGCCCTCTCCCAGGAGAAAACCTCCAATCTTCTGCTGAAAATAGGGAGAAGTAGAGACACGACCTGTGAGGTCAGGGAAAGGATCTGCCTAGTCCATGCCTTGTGCATATATCCAATTTTGGAGGACACAAGAACTCATTTTTCTTAGTATGTATCCCAGGAGTGGAATCACTGGGTCATGGGATATACACATATTTAGCTTTAATAGATATCGCTAAGAAGTTTTCTTAGTGTGTACTTGTAATTTGATTTCCTTTCCGCTGTATCTTTCCTTCCCGTCACTGATTTCTGCTTTAGCTTTATTTTTCCTTCCATATTCTGAGGGTTTAATTTGCTCTTTATTTCCTAAAAAGGAGGCTTAAATCATTGATTTTTCCTCTTCTAATATATTCACTTCAACTATACATTTCTCTTTGGTCAGAAATGGCATTCCACAAGTTTTGATATGCCACATTCTTATTTTTGAGTTCAAAATATCTCATAACTACTACCATGATTTCTTCTTCAATACATGTGTTATTCAAAGTTAGAGATTTTCTTCTTAACTTTCCATTATTCGTCTCAAGTTTAATTCTGCTGTGGTCAAAAAACATTTTCTGTATATCCTTAGTCCCTTGAAATTTTTTGAGACTTACTCTATGATCCAGCATATGGTCTATTTTGGTGAATGTTTCATGTAACCTTGAAAAGAATGCTTGTTCTGCAGTTGGTGGGTGTGATGTTCTATATGTGTCAGTTAGGTTCAGATCTTCCATGTTTTCATTAATTTTTTTCTCTACATATTACTACCAATTATAATCAGTTATCGAGAATGATGTATTAAAATCTCCAACTAAAATAGTGGATTATCAATTACTACTTTTAGTTCTATCAACATTTGTTTTATATCTTTTATAACTATTAGGTATATACAGAGTTAAAATTATTATGTCTCCTTGATGAATTGGCTCTTGTGTCATTATGGAAATCCCTCTGTCTCTATTACCATTTCTTTTCTTTTCTTTTTTTTTTAAAGATTTTATTTATTTATTTATTTATTTATATGACAGAGAGAGACACAGCGAGAGCAGGAACACAAGCAGGGGAGTGGGAGAGGGAGAAGCAGGCTTCCCGCGGAGCAGGGAGCCCCATGCGGGGCTTGATCCCAGGACCCTGGGATCATGACCTGAGCTGAAGGCAGATGCTTAACGACTGAGCCACCCAGGCGCCATTACCATTTCTTGTCTTACATCCTATTGTTTGCTATCAATGCAGCTACCTCAGCTAGGTTTTGGTTAGTGTTTGGATGGCACATCTTTTTTCTTCCTGTTTTTCCATCTTCTTTTGTCCTTATAAATAAAGTCTCTTCCAAATGGTATTTTGTTTAAAGTGTGTCTCTTATAAATGGCACACAGTTTCTTATTTTTAACCAAATTGGCAAATAGTTTCAGCAAAGAGAATAGCTAGTAATTGCCAGATCACCTCAGACCTGGAATTCCAACCTATCTAGTTCTGTCTGTCTCCACAACTCTGCTATGTCTTTAAACATATAATTTTGGAGGAGCGTCTGGGGGGCTCAGTCGGTTAAATGTCTGACTCTTGATTTCGCCTCAGGTCATGATCTCATGGGTTGTGAGATTGAGCCCCGCCTTGGGCTCTGCGCTCAATGGGGAGTCTGCTTGAGGTTCTCTCTCTCCCTCTGCCCCTCCCCCTGCTCTCTGTCTCTAAATAAAAATAAATAAATCTTTTTTAAAAGAAAACATAAAATCTTGGAAATTTTCTGGATCTTTGTAGTTCTTGGCAGGGAGAACATTGGGCTTCTGTGACCTACTACATCCTGCTGTGATGCCAAGTCTCTGAGTCTTTGTCATTTAATAGTAAGTTAATGTGAAAACTGCTTTATTTGATCCAACCTTGTGTATCTTATTTAATGCACTGTGGCTGTTTCTCATTTTATTTTTTCATAGATGTAACTTTTTAACTCTAATAATATAGACACTATGTACCCCAGCTGTCACATGGCTCCTTTATATCTAAAAACAAAACCATGGACCCTCTCTACCACATTCAATGAGAAGTCTAACATCCTCTTCCAGATTTTGGCAAAATTCTAGGAACTTAAATTCTCATGGTGAATTTTGCTCAGATCATCTGTCTTTCACCCTCAATACCTTTTGCAACACTTCCTGGAGCCGAGCCCATCCCTTTGCCTTTAATCTCCTCAACGTCCTTGTCGCTCCAGACCTTACATAAGCTTTTAATTACTTCTAAACCTTCTGCAAAGGTTACTGAACACTGGAGGTGATGAAGGATAGTGAATTATAGCAGCCTAAGAAACATAATATCAGATGGGGCAAACATCTTCTTAAAAGTTCTTTGATCATGACCCGAGCCCAAGGCAGCTGCTTAACCTACTGAGCCAGGGTCCTGGGATTGAGTCCCACATCGGGCTCCTTGCTCAGCGGGGAGCCTGCTTCTCCCTCTGCCTGCCACTCCCCCTGCTTGTGCTCTCTCTCTCTGACAAATAAATAAAATCTTAAAAAAAAAAAAAGTTCTTTGATCATCGTGACAGTCGACACTTCTTACGAGCCACCTGTCTCCACAGGTGACTATTCTCCCAACATGTAAAGTTGACTTCTTTCTCTCACTGGACCTGGGTAACATGTTAGCTTCTCACCCCTATTCAAGTCAGCCTGCCTTGTAACTCCCCAAAGCTCATTAACATAGCGTGCTAGAAAAGGGGCATATGTTTTCTGGATCCTATGTTTACCAGCATCAAAGTATTTGCATATGATTTTAAGTTTCTGTCTTTCCCCCAAATTGTCTCTCTATATTATTATATATATACATTCATATATATACACATATATATACAAATATAATATATAATATACATATATAATATATTCATATTATATTATATGTATATTCATAGTATATTATGAAGACTTCTCTTTTCCTTTTGGCATGACTTACGCTATGTTTTTTATCTCTCTATATTCCTGTTTATTTTATAGGACGTTGCCTTTTAATATTTGAACCTACATTCTTGATCGCAAACAGGCAAGAAGTCTTTGCTGTCCTTCATGTAAAACAAGACTCGAAACAGCCTATTACTTCATATCCCCCAGCTCCACGTTATTGTTGACATAATGCAAACTTTTAGACCCAAATTACTAATATTTTTTTAAGATTTTATTTATTTATTTGAGAGAGAGAGCACGAGCAGGGCGGGGGGAGTGGCAGAGGCAGAGGGAGAAGTAGACTCCCTGCTGAGCAGGGAGCCCGATGCGGGACTCTATCCCAGGATCCTGGGATCATGACCTGAACCAAAGGCAGATGCTTCACCGACTGAACCACCCAGGTGCCCCCAAATTACTAATATTTAGGTTTTTTTACATTATGTATATGACCTTTCAAGTCACTTCTATCTATCTTCCCAGGAGTAGCAACCTAAAATATTAGGATCCACCGCCCTTCCCATCACTGCTCTTTTCTGTCATTCCTGCTTTTGTAGAAACCAGGTAAACACTGATGCAGATTTCTTGGTTGTGTACTTATTTGCTTATTTCAATGGGAATTTGGAGGGGGAGAGGAAATCACCTGCGTGCTTAAATGCAGGGAAGCTTATCTGCATCTTGAACTAGAAATCCACTTGTTAACAATTACTGAAGCAAGGTCTCCTATTAAAACTCATTCCTTATATGATTTCTTGTCCACTTTTAAAGTATAAATCCATCTTCCCTCTCCTAATCCTACCTAATTTACTCCCTCAACCTTCTCCACTCCCCCTCCGCCTTGACCCTCCCATCATGGTCTTAAGCCACATCCTGATACTTGCCTAGTAAGAGTTTATTCAAAGAATGCAAATTTATTTTAATATTCACCCCAGTCTGTTTTTATTTTTAAATGCCTACTGCATTTTCACCACATAACACAGACTGTATTCCTAAAGTTCTGTTTAAAATTGATTTTTTTTGGTAAATTAAATGCACCAGCAGAGTTGTTATTTAAAGGAAGCATTCAGTGAATCATTTTGCAAAGTAAAGAATTTTTATGCAATGTGAACAAACTCCTATCCCAGCCCATTTCCACCTCCTCTTCCCGCTAACAACAATAACAAAAAAAAAAATCTGTTTTATAAATTTGGATTTCTGAATAGTAAATGGGGCTTACCATATTTCATTTAAAAACCAAATATAAACACTTACAGACTCTGCACTAAGGCTCTCCTATCCATAGACATAATTATGCATTCTCTCTATTTGAGAACTTACTCTTTCTTTTTTCCCTGCTTTCACTTGCCTCTCTTTCTTCTTTCTCTTTCTAGCCTCAGACCTCGCAGATGCTTAAAGGGAGCTGAAATGAACGACAAGAAAGATTAAAGAGAAACAATGTTTTTCTTTGTAAATGTTGTAAGCCTCTTAATTCTTCTGCCTGGGCTCAGAGCTCCTTTAACTTTGTTCTGTGGTTATTACTGGCTTCTCAGAGATAAAACAAACGTGCTAACTAGCATGTACACACGGCAGAGTTTTGTTCGCTGCTCTCGGGCAATGAAGCCAGCCGCCTAGAAAAATCAATTCATTTGCTGGAGTTTAACTTTCTGGCAAAACCACCACTTCAACATGAATGTCCATTCCCATTTCAGGAATTTCTTTGCACAGTACTTTTCCCAGAACTACACTCTTGATGTAGTTAGTAATGATGACTGTTATGGGGATGGAGGTTCCAAAAATGAGAAAACCTTGCGTGAAAGATAAGCTTTTGCAGTTGTCCAAGAAACACAATAAAGTGGTGTTATTGAGCCGCAGTGCTCGCTAATAGGACCTGCTTCTGATGATTAAGGGAGAGCGCTCGCTAGGCTTCATGCTGAAGTAATTAGCGGAATTTTTGATTATATTCTGACAAGTTCAATACAGAGTTGTTTGGTTACTTCCTACAGTCGCAACACACATGGAAAACACATGTGGCACTGACTGGAGTTTGTTCTATGCTAGAGGTGTTGATAAAATATTTTTTAAAATGTAATTCACAAGCCTGTAACATTCCTCAGCCCTTCAGGATGTGAACCCGCCTCCCAGTCAAAGGGCGAAGTCTTTGCAGAGAACCCCATTGCTACCAAGCTGTCTGTACCACCCTGAACCAGCACCGCCCTGCCCAGGCCCTGACCTTGGCTTCACCCCAGGCCACTGCTGGGACCCGGCTCAGCAAAAGAAAGCTCTGCATTCCAGAGAGGGAAAACACCACGCTGGGCTGGTCATTCTCTTCTTCCAGCTTTTCCAAAGGGTTCTGTGTTCCTGGAACCCAAGCGCCAAGCTGCCAACAGAATCCAGTTTTAAATCTCCAAAGGCAGCATATAAATGACTAATGAACATAGAGTAAATAAAACTACCAAGCCCTTGTGATTCCTCTCTCTCTGTACTTCTTATATATCATGAATTCATCTACCATCACCATCAATCTCTTAACCCTGGCCACCATCATCTCTACCTTGGATTAAAGCAGTAATCTAAAATATCTCTTGCTTCCGGTATTCTTTTCCTCAAAACATTCTTTAATGCCACCAAAGTAGTATTTCTAAACTGCAGATGGGATCATGTTTCTGCCCTCCTCAAAGGCCTTTGCTGGCTCCTTGGGTTCTTCAGGATGGAATTTGGATTCTTTGATGTGGCTTGAATGGGTGACCATATCACTTTTGTGTCCAAGCCAATCACCACTGTGAGTGAAGGAGGGGCGGGGGTGGTCTTTATGCTGGGGCAACACATGTAGGTGGAGATTACCCCAGGGCAAACTGGGACATAAGGTCACCAATCACAGCTCATCTCTCCCACCTTGCTTCTCGCCTTTCTCCCATTTTTGCACATGCTGTTCTCACTGCTTTGAGCTCCATTCTCCTTACCACCTGCTCCTTCATGTGGATGGCTCCGAGCTGGTCCTCCAGGTCCCTGCTTAGGCTCCCCTTCTTCTAGGAAGCCTTCCTTGACCTCTTAAGACCAAGCTAAATACTCCCTTTTGGGTCCTCTTCCTCCCCCTGTGCTGACTATGGCCTTAGCAGTGACCACACCCTATTGGTTACTTGTCTTTCTTCCCCCCACAGAGGTTCATAAGCTCTTTAAGAGCAGAGATCCTGGTACTGGTTGGCTCTTGATGCGTTTGGATGGGACTGAACGTTTGTATCCTCCCCAAATTCATATGTTAAAATCCAAACCCCCCAAGGTGAGGGTATTAGGAGGTGGGGTTTTTTGGGAAGTGATCAGGTCATGAGAGTGGGACCCTCGTGAATGGGATTAGTGCCCTTGTAACAGAGACCTCTTTCATTCCTTCCTCCACTTGAGGAAACAGGAAGAAGACAACCATCTATGAACCAGAAGTCAGGGCCTCACCTGACACCAGATCTGCCGGCACCTTGATCCCGGACTTCCCAGCTTCCAGAACTGTGGGAAATAAATCTCTGTTGTTTATAAGCCACCCAGTCTATGGTACCCATACCGAGGCCCCAAAGGACTTAGACAGTATCTAAGCTGAGTGAGTTGACAAACTCCCAGAGCCACTGGAATCGAGGAGGTAGAAATCGGAGAGATCTGAGGGAGAAGATATTTGAGCCAGACTCTGGGTAATACTGGGGAGTCAGAGGGAAGTGGAGGTACAGCTGGGGAAGCCTGAGGAGGGTTTTGGGGTACATGGCCTGCCTCTGGCCTAGGCGTGCTCGGCCCTGAAGTTCGGGCACAAGATAAATCATCATCATCTTAGGGGCTGACAGGAAATGTGTAATTTAAACTATAATGACTAAGAGGGAGACGGCAGGGCCTGGAAGGGAGCTGAGGGGGTCCTTGGGGGGCTTTCCTGCAAGTTGGGTGCCGGTTGCACAGATGTGTTCAGTTTGAGAAAATTCACTGAGCTGGGAGACATGCTTCTCTGTACGTGATTCATAAGTTTACAAATACGATGAATACTTTCTCTCTAAATCCCTTTTCCAAACTGAACAACTTGGGAATCACAAGGTGTTAAATATAAAAAGCCCAGCCTCCATCCTGCCCTCCAGCCACCGTGTGAATCCGGACAGCCTTCCACAGGCCTCAGCGTATCTGAAAACCTCCTAGACTTCCACCCCTGCCACAGCATTAGGGGTTGGTGATGTGAGCCCCACAACGGAGCAAATCAAAATGAACCAGCTTGCTAATTGCCTAGGTGCAAGTTCACGTTTTCTAAGATACGCTTTCGTTTTTGTTAATTGTGCATGTGTTTCCAATGAAAATTCCAAATGTGTATTTGAGCTCCCCGCCCTTTCTGGGGGATGCTCACAAACATGCTCCAGTGTGCCCTGGGTACAAACGTTAACATTCAATTTGCTCTCCACACCGCCCAGACATGCATATTTATGGCTGTGCCCCCTCTCCAGGCTACCCGGGCCCCCCTCCCTCTCCCCAGCCCCATGCCCCCTATTTACATTTTGCTTTCCTGGCAGCCAACACTTGACACTCGTCTAGGGCCGCCTGGGACTTTGACGGGCCCATCCCCGTGGTCCTAGAGTGACACTGGCTGCTGACATCCAGTGGTTGCTTGGCTTCAGGACAGATGTATGTTCCGCCTCGTTACGCGGGCCCCTGTCCCTTTTGGAAGGAGCCCGGCCCAGTGCTGCAGAAATGATCCCACCACAGACAGAAGAGTAACAGAATAGCGCCTTCTTTGTCCTGAGTGGAGGTTCTGCCATGCCTCGATTATTCCATGCTGTCAGACTCAGAGGAACACGTCAAGGGCCTGCCGACCCCGCTGGGCCCAGGCCAGCCTGACTCGGGGCCCAGGCCAGAGCAGACCCCTTAAATTCTGCCTTCTCCGCCACCACCCCCCTTCCTCCACCTAAAAGGCCTAATGGCTAATCATTTCCTGACAGAAAACTCAACTTGAATTGTGAAACAGAAGCCATTCTAAAAGAGACCGGCTCCGCATTTTATTATTTTTCCAGGGAAAACAGGTTTGGCCCCCGGTAGGATATGAGTTGTGACAGCCCTGAAACCCATTCAGAACGACGGTGAACGTGACTGCGGGCCTCGGCGCCCTAATTTAAACCGGGTATCCCGGGCAGGCGGTGTTGACCACAGCCCCGTGAGCACCAGCGGCTTTCTTTCCGAGGAAATCATTCCTTTTGAATCCGGGGCTGAGAGAGAGAGCCTATAAGAAGGAAAAAAGTTTGGTTTCAATATGTGAAATCGGGTCCCCCCCGGGGGGAAGCTTTAATTCTTGTCAAATGTTTAGGGAGAATGCAATAGGGAAATTTTCCACGTTTGCAGATGCGGTCCGTGGCGCTCCAGCCCCGAGTTGCTGTGCAAAGCCTCTGACTCCCGTTCCAGGGGCTTCTGGAGGGAAGGAGCCTTGGCATGGCCTGGACGGGGGGATGAAGGGACACCTGGCAGGAAGACAAAGAAAGGGGCTGTGCGGCCACAGCCAGCAAGATGCACCTTGTGCAGGGGGAGGAAGGGACAGAGGCAGGGGCAGGACAGGGCAGAGGCTAGTCCTCAGGAGTGCAGTCACCCCTGCCCAAGACAGACAAGTCTGGGAAAACGCTGCTCATAATACTGCTTTTCACCTTCCTTTCTTCTTGGCTGTACAGGTTCTGCAGGTCCCAGAGGTCCATGTGCCAGGAGGCCAGCCACACCAGCACTCCTCGCCGCCCCCAGAAAACAGGGCTGGAAGGCGGTCCTTCCAGTGATCCTGCTGGGCCATGGAAATGGAGCCTTGCTTACGGTGGTCAAAAACACATTTTCTGGCCCTAGCTTCTCAAATCCAAAGCCCTCGGGGTAGAACGACCAGGAATTCTAATAGGCAACTTTGGGGCACTTGCAGGCATAGCTGGTGTTTTGAAGAGGAAGGGGAGACTTGGGGGTGGGAAGAGGGGAAACTGGAAATTCCAGCAATGAGAAAAATGCTTTCCAGGCAGTTCTCCTACAGAGATAAATCACCCCACAGGTAGGAAAATATCCTGTACAGCCCCAGGGTTTAAGTTGAGATGAGCTACGGAATGAGATCCGATTAGATCCCTTTCCCAAAATAGAGATAGGACCCTCAACTTTGGGGAAATTCAGAGGTGTTTTCAGGGACGTAACTCTGGGCTTGGTTCCCAGGGACAGCCGTCTTGTCTTGGGCTTTGAGGTGCACTCACTCAGGTCATCACTGCCCTGTTATGACCCACATCATTGCCCTGACCTCTAGATGGAGAGGTGGCCCTAGCCCTCCCATAACCCCATCTCACACAGTTGCTTCCTAGTTGGACTGGTGACTCCCTGCAGGCAGGGTTCGTTGTGCATGGCTCCCCTCTGAATCCCCAGTGCCTACCTCAGACTGGCACATAGTAGGTGCTTAATGACTCTTTGATTGAACGAATGAATAAACGAGCCCTCCGCTTGCTGCTAATGAAAAAGAGTGTTGGAAAAAAAGAGATAAGGAAAAAAAAGGGGGAGATTTTTAAAACCCCAACTGGCTTAGCTTGGCTTAGCATGGTTTAGAAAAGAACTGAGGAGAGAAAAAAAAAAAAAAAATCCCTTGAGGCCATTTTCAGTACTGGCTAAAAGAAGCCTGTCTTGAGCCTCATCAAAGATTCCCATTATGTGACCCGCGCGCCTGTTGGCCATGTTGGGGCGCGAGGTCTGGTTGCACGGGGAGAATTGCCAGAGGCACAAAGAGATTGCAAAGAGAAGGCCAGCTTTACAGAGTCAGCAGAGTCCAGATGTGAGCACACCAGCCACGGGTGTCGCCACAAATTTTCCTTTTGCTCTCTTGGGTTGAGGCACAGAGGGCTGCCTTGAAACGCAGATGTTATCCTGGAAGGCAACCTCCCGTGGATTTAAGAGATGGGTCGGATGAATTCTTTGATGGTCCACAGAAGGCATCTTGGTGCTCTGAATGCAGAAGAAAGGGGTCCCCAAAGGGAATTCAAGGAGGATGGCAGCAGCAAAGGTAGCCAACCAGACAGGTTCACCAGAAGGGTATTTAGAAGGGAAAGCTTCTACGGCATTGATGGGATAGGTTCCTGCACTAGATTTAGTTCCATTTTTGACAGTTGTCTCCGGGTTGATAGAGGAGGAAACTGCAGTGGACATGCTATGCAGTTTCAGCAAAACATTTGGCAAAACACCCACCAAGATTTGTATAGAAAATATGGTAAAGGGGCGCATGGGTGGCACAGTCGGTTAATCGTCTGACTCTTGGTTTCGGCTCAGGTCAGGATCTCAAGGTCGTGAGATCGAGCCCCAAGACAGGCTCCCCCCTCAGCACGGAGTCTGCTTGAGTTTCTTCCTCTCCCTCTCCCTTTCCCCCCTCCAGCTTGTGCTCTCTCTCTCAAAAAATTAATAAAATCTTAAAAAAAAAAAAAAGAAAAGAGAATGAAATGCAGGCTGGATGAGAACAAGACCGGCTGGACCTGACATCGGTGAACAATTGAATCTGAAGAGTAAGTAATGGCCTGATAACATCTAGAGAGTTGTTTCCGAGCTTTAACTTTTTCATCAGTGACTTTTAAGAAGAAAGACAATTTCAGTGTTGCAAGTGAAAACAAATCAAGAGAGGCAGCCAGCACTGTAGACAACAGATTCAGGATTCAACACACCATCAACCATCTTGAATGTTGGCTGAAATTGGTGGCATGAACCTTAACACAGGGGAGAAAAAGGTAAAGTCTTAGATTTAGTCTCCAAAAGTAAATCACAGAAGAACAGAATGAAGGAGACTCAAGTTGGCGTGATTTCATATGGAAAAAAGATCAGAGAAAAAAAAAAAAAGATCAGAGAATTAAGAATAACTAGAAGGTAAGCAGAGGTGGAAGACTAAATGAGCAGAGTTCTGAAGAACATGAGAAATGGCTGCAAAAATAGGATGTGTTGCTTGGAAAAGAAAGCTGGAGAAATGTGAGTGCTCTCTTCAAATACTGAAAGGACCATTTGTCAAAAAGAAGGAGGACGTGTTGCAGAAGGAAGTCCAAGTGACAGGAAGACAGACTTGTTCAACAAGAGAACGAAGTGCTTCCTAGCAATTACAGCCCTTGAACAATGACTGTCTTGTGGGGTACTGAGTTCCCTGTGGGGGCAAGACCTGGTCAAAGTCATCTGAGGACAGATACTTTGCAGAAAGAAATCCTGCAGTGTGTGGTAAATGGAGCTACATGATTCCCCAGGTGTCTTCCATCCCGTCTATGCCCTCCGATTCTAGGAGTGTGAGGACCCTTTATTTCTAGCCCTTAATTATATAGAGTGCCAAGAGCTGCAACAGACCATCTTGATGAGAACACACACTGCTAGGAAATAGTGAGCAAATCACGCAAACAAGGCCCAAGTGGACAGGAGGTCTTGTGCGTGGGATTCAGAGGCAGGTCTGTCACCCCGTGGACAGAGGATCCCTATGGAATGGGTGTGAAATAACAGGCAGCCAATGAGGCGACTCCAGAGCCCACGATGGGAAGTTCTCAGTGGAAAGGTGGCCTCGCATCCTCAGTGACTTCCAAAGTACCTCTCAGCCTTTTGATTCTGAGCCACTTCTTCTTTTAAATTTTTTTTTAATCCCCTTCCCTGTCTGGGTCTTGGCAAGGACACACATCATTAGGTCGCTGAGTTTTCTTTGTGAATCACTCATAGAACAAGCAGCTGCTCTGCCCTGTCATAAAATATTTTTCCACTTAAGGACACAAAAGAATTTGTTGTGAACACAGAGAACCCTGACATGCTGTCCTCTTGCCAACAGTTCCAGAAATTGTCTGAAAGAGAGAGTCAGAGGACGGAGGAGAGAGGAGAGAAAGTGGTGTTTCCATGGTCTTCACGCACAGGGCTCCTCTGGGCAGGTCTTATTCGATCCGTCTGGCCAGTCTCATGAAACATTCTATTTTGTATCTTCTGGGGCCGTTGAAGAGGCAGAGTGGAGATTTATAACAACAGTTGTTCATTCCAGCCCAACTGGTTTGGCACAGGGAGGAGCTGTGTTTTTCAGAACAGCTTTTCGACATTCCTACATGAGTTGAAATGCATAAAAATTTCAGTTTGGAAACAACCAGATGTTTTTGTCAGGGAAGAAATAGATGACCTAAAGGAGACTGGGAGGGTGAGCTCAGGGCTGGGAGGAAAATGGTACTGCAGGGAGCTCCTGTCTTTCTCACAGCTCCTACCAGCCACTCACCATGATTAGCCTACTTGTACCAAGGCCAGACCCCACTCAGCATTTTCCTTCCTCGGGATCCCACTCGAGCAGCATTGCTGCTCAGAGTCTGGGAGTCGAGGAAGAAGCTCACTGTCTCCCCATCGCAGACAGAAATGGGGGAGGATGGATGGCTGGGAGTAGAACCCCTCCAGTCAGAACTGGCCCCCGTAAAGCAGATACACAACGGGCTGCAGAAGGTGGTAGAGATAACACCAAGCTTGGAAATGGGGGGCTCTGCATTGCTCAGCCCCTGATTTTGTCATCTCCAGTCTCGCCATCTGTAAAATGAGGGGTTTGGAATGGATGACCCCTAGCATCTTTTTAACCCCCCTGGTTCAGTAAATCTCCATTTCCTCTCTCCCTTAAAAACAGATGCTATATTGAAACTGACCATGAGGAAATAACTTTGCCATTACCAATTATTGGATAAAAAATAGGAAAGGTTCTCTTCAAGTTAGCATTTCCTAATTTGATAGGCATAATGACTTCAGAAGATTCACTGAATGAAATCTATATTACAATAACCATAGTCACAGATTTTTTTCAAAATGGTCTCGATTTCAAATATTCCGACCTGCTATCTTACCATGAGTTCTGATTTTCAGTTAGGAATCTATGGTCAGGTACTTATAAATACTGGTGGGAAAATGGAGAGAGGCAGGAAGGCACAGAATTCTTCCTATGACTGTTTTTATCCTGAGCATAAGATTTTTTTTGGTCAGTTCTTCACATCTTTCTGATAAGTCTTTTTGGGGTTCTTGAGCAAGAGAAGCCCAAGAGTCATACACCTCCTTTGCCCCATCTCCAGGAGTTCAGAGTTCTCAGCAATGTGTCTAAGACAAGGAGTTACCCATGGATCTATCTGCTGCTACAGCCAGGGACCAAGAGCTCTGGGCATCCTAACTGACGCTCCTTGGTGGTCTGGCACCTGCTACCATTTTCCACTCTTTCTACCACTTTCGTCTATTTTACAAAATCTTGCTTGGGTGTCAGGGGAAAAACAGACCTTGGGAAGTGGAAGCGCCTGAGCATAATTTGGACAGAGCGCTCTGAAGGTGCCTACCTTCATTTGTACCTGCCATATGCCATACTGGTTTGACTTCTAGAGCCACCCATCAGACTCCAGCACTGCTCTCTGCCTGATGAGCCCCAGCTTCCCAGGCAGCTCCCCATGCTTTCCAAGTGCTACTAGCACCTGGGTGATTTGTTTAACATTACTCTTGTAAAGTTGCTGCCTCTCCTACAGCCGCGTCAGCATGCCTCCCTCTTCTTCGAAGAGAGCCAAAAGAAACTATTAAAAATGTGTTTGAAATTACACATTCCCTGCTCTCCTTGACAGAGGAGCTTTGCAAAGCTCGTTAAGAGAGCTGGAGAAAATTCCACAGCACATTTCTGGGTTTATGGTTATTATTTTGCATGTGCTGCTGAGCTAATAGAATGTGACTTTGGACATCCATGATCCAAGGGAAAATGGCTGCCTAAGTCCAGAGGCTTTGCCACCAGAACAGCAGAGATGGCTACCATTTTGGCGACTCACCCCCACCCCCTTTGCTCTACTTGCAAACTTTGTGGTGAAAGAGATGAGAGCCAAGGAGACAAAGATGAAGAGGGAAGGAATAAATTAAGTGGATTTTGGAATGAGTCCTCTTTCTTCCCTACCCCTTTTGTTCCTTCCCCCTTCCCCCGTCCCTTGCCCTTTCAAATGTTGGATGGGCTGATTTAAGCTTATTTTACAACTTTTCTCTAACTCTGTGAAACCGAGTTCTACCAGAGCTGGACTCTGAGACTTGTAAATAATCTCCTAGAGGAGCCTCGCTAAGTGGAAGCAGCCTGTTCAGTTCAATTTTCTCCTCTGGTTACCATCGATGACCTCCAGACATCTCAATTCCTTACATAATTCTCGAGCGAGCAAAGCCACCACTCCATTGCCTCTGTTGGAAAGAATGTTACGCTTGACCTTCTCCCTTGCTGGTGTGTGAGCATGACAACGTGCGAACCAGCCCCGCTCAGATCAGGAACCACCACGTTGAAACTCCAGATACAGACCTCATTGCTTTATATCTTCTCCAGAAGAGTTGAATGCCTGGTGAACATATTGCTAGACAGACACATTAGAAGTGAAGTTCTCTACCACCTCATTGAAACTGATCTTTTCCTATAAAAACAATGGAGTCCAGCGACGTTTCCGCCAAGCAAAATGTGAAACAACACCATTTGACCTTAGGCCATGTAAATAACTTTAATAAGCAAAAGCTAAAACATACTGAGTCCATCTAACAAGAAACATATAGTAAAGAATCTAGCATGTGGGAGAAGTTCAGCAGAATTTTTTAAATCCATTAAAAATGGCAACTGAACAGCTCAAGAGATACCTGATTTCCAGGGTGATAAATTTCTGAAACAAAGAAGGGAGGACTTATTCCTAGGGCTGGGAATACAACTGCGTCTTGAACCAAGAGTTGAAAGAACATCTGTCATCCCTTTCTTCCTATTTACCTGTGCTCTCAGTTCTTGATGTGAGATACAGGTTTCCCCCGCCACGAGAAGATAGAGCATGTTCCTAGGAAACCCTTCCTAAGTTGAAATGGCATAAAGCAAAGAAGAAACTGCCATTCATTTACATGGAAAAGTTTTTGAGCATTCCCACACCCCCAAAATAACCTCTTTTAGGCTTTACTGATACCTTAGGACACAGCTCGTTAAGGGATGCACAAAATAAATCAAGGTAAAACACAGATGCTCACGGACACAGGTCAAAGTGGTGACGGCCTGGTGCTGAGATGCGGAGTGGAGTTCCCGGGGAAGGAGATCGGTGGGACTCGAGCTGCTGCTATTTTCACTTTTCCTCTTTTTTCATAAAAGCAAAAGTCCTCTTCAGATTTCTGTTGTTTAGCAGAAACAGATGCTAAGGTAGGTCCTCCCTAAGAGCCAAGTGGCGTAACGGTGCCCTTCCCAAAAGTGAGAAGCCACTAACATTGTTAGATAAGCCAGCTTTCCCCTAAAGGATGAACGCCATGGTTTTCTTTCATTTCGACTGAATTCGGGTTCTCTCAGTGTGAAGACACTGGAAGAGAACGAAAATATTCTTATCTTCTTAGCTCAAATAGCTCTCTTGATAAAACAAAGACTAAATTCTTCACAGGACCTGATAGAACCAACACCCAAAGGATTCAGCATTCTGCAGAATTTCAAGCACAACTTCAGGTCAGAGAGTTAAAAAACAGTTTTCAAAACACAATTCCAAAACTACATCCATCGGTCTAAAAAGACCTCACTTCCAAAACCCTGTTGTAAGCTTTTTGTTTGGCTGGATAGGTTTTCCTTTCCATCTCAACTTTTACCTAAAGCAAGGACCAATTCTTTACTCACAAGATTATCTCAGGAAAAATTTTCAGCGCAGAATGTTTTCTCTTCTTGATTTCCAAACACCCTAACCCACAAAGCAGGATCTTTTTTGTTTGTAATAATCACTGCCTGCAAAGATCTGACCCTTTTACCTGAAAATGTGTGTTTCTCAGATTAACATCAACTTTATACTCAATTAATCGTTCAAAGTTCACAGGCTTTTAAACAATCATCATCCTTCCGTCGGGCTGTGGAGGAGTTAGCGCTCAGCATACATCCCCATATGCCTCTAGAAGGGACATTTGCTCTTTGTATTTAAGAGGCCCGTGGGGAACTCAGTGTCCTGAGTGTCTGGGACCATCTGGTACATGGCTCACGGCACCTTCCTCAGACGCACACAGCACTCCAGTGCTCTGTCCTCCATCCAACTGGAGGGTGGCAGTGGGTTCATGATGAACTCATGCATCCGTGTAGCAGCTGAACTTGAACTGCTGGTCTGGGGAAGCAGCATTTTCTAACTGGCCATAATGGAAATCTCTCTGATTGAGGATGGGAAGTCCCACCCTTGACTTGTGCAGGTCATCTGTGCGCGAGGGTGGGTGGGACTGGATCGCCTCCCTGCTTCCTTCACTTGGAGCTGGAGACCGCTAAAAAGGAGACTCACCCCCTGTAGCAGCACCCTGAGAAGGAAGTTTGTTTGTTTTTAAAACCTCATGCGGCTCTTAAGTCTCTAGGCTCCACTGGGGAAGGGAAAAAGGGGCAGAGAAACTTGCTCGCTCCCAATGGCTCTAACAACCACCATTTTCAGGAGCTGATTTATATAAAGGGGGAAAAGCTGCAGAAGAAATTTCCTTCGGAGCGCACACAGAATTTCAGGAGAAACGAAAAGGTGCCCGGCAGAGCCTGGCTGGGTTCTGATTTGTTAGCCTTTTGAAAATTCTGTGGCCCTGGTGCTCCAGCCTGTGGCCAGGCTGCTCCCGAGTGACAAGGGACAGCTGGGACACGCAGTGCTGGGACTGATTTTGGAAGAAGGAGCAGCTCCAGGCCGATCACACACGCAGGAAATCATCAGAAAAGATCAAAATGTGTAAGAAAAGACAATTTTAAAGCACCTGGGTTGGAATCATAAACTGGGGGGTGGGGGTTGAGGGGAAGCAAATGTAGGTTGAAAAAAATCGATGTATTTCATGAAGAGAGTTTAACACTTTTCAAACAACAAAAAGGAGAGAAAGAGAAAGAAGAAAAGGTGGTAAGTCAGTGGATTCAGGTGTAAAAAGACTCGTGAACTGAAGTCCACTGGTCTTGGAGAGGCTCTTCTGGGCGGCCACTCACTCCCATGTGATAGCCCGTCTCTCACTCTGTTATCTTCTGAGAGCCAGGCTAATTACCAAATTAACCCCAAATTATCAAGTGGAAAACTCTTCTCATGCTTTAGATTCTATCACCTCCCCAGGGAAGCCCCCTGGATCCCTCCCTCCATTAGACCAGTCTCTTGTTCAAGTCTGTCCTTGGCCCTGAGACTTTCCGCGGCACTTACTGTGGGACAGCGTGTGGGTCACTATTCCATTTCTCGTCTCCTCCACTGGCCTGCAAGCCACGTGGAGGTGGGGAGTCAGTTCTCACTCACTGTTGACCCTCCACCACCAGCACAGTGTCTGACACATTCATTCATTCACTCAACAAATGTTCACCATGCTCCTCTATGAAACAGGATACATGCCAGGCACTGGGGATACCATGTAGCATGGGGCAGAAGAAGGCTTCTTTGCTCTCATGGCATTTAAATTCAGGGTTGTGGGCTGGGGGGCAGACGACGGAGGCCAATATAGAAGGAAACAATTAAGCAAACAAGATAGCTTCAGGTACTGTTAAATTCTGTGAAGAAAGTAAAAAAGGTGTTCTTTTTCCTTGGTGGGGGCTGGGAAGAAGCCATCTGATGGAGTTGTCAGAAAAGCTTCAGAGGGGCGATGTTTGAGCAGAGACAGAAGGGACAGAAAGTGGCAAGCTAGGTGAAGACCTTGGGGATAGAACACTTCACACAGCGCCTAGTCCCTCAGATAACCGTAAGCTGGGCACGTCCGTGGAAGAGAATGAAAATCAGTGTGGCTGGAGCACCATGGGGTCTGGGGAGACAGGGAGGAGATGGGGCAGGTCACATGGGCCATGGCAAGGAGTTCGAGTTTTGTCCTGAGCTCACAGGATATTTCTGGAGACGTTTAAGCAAGCAAGACATGGGCATGATTTCATTGGCACTTTAAAAAAATGGCTGACTCTTGCCTATCGGGCTTTAGGGGACCTGTGTGATGAAAATGAGGGACATCCTAGTTCATGGGTTGAAAAATCACAGCAGCAAGCTCCCTGCTGTGGTTAGTAGAGGGTCTTCAAAACAGCTCTTCGTGGCGACTGCTTCGTCTGGGGGGATCTTTGGAACCAGTTGGGCAGAGCAATCCTTCAGGAACCAGGAGCCCAGACTGAATGACACTGGCCCAGGCAGTTGAGAGAATCCCCAGTGCGGCTTTACAGTAACAGGACAGAAAATATGAGGAGAGAAGGAGGAGGAAGAAGTGGTTTCTTTAGTTGGCGTTAATATGCTCCCTTCCTGCAAGGCTGAATTTACCAACAAAATTTAGTTATGTTCCTCAACTCTGGAAGGAAGGAAATTTACTTCAATTCTCTTCACTTAGCAGGGTTGGGAGAACAGCCATAGTAAGCATTATAGACCATTGCTCCTCAGTGTTACCCCCAAAGTACTCTAACTCTGAAGGGTGAGTGGAGACCCCTGGGAAAGCAGCCTCTTTGCTGGAGGCTAAGACTATGTCAAGGGATTTAACTTCCCATTCCATAATATACCTGGGTTTGTTTTAAAATTTAGAGATTATAATGTTTTAAATTAGTTTATCAATTAAGATATTTGGCTTCTCCCTCGCCATTTTCTGGAAAATAAAGAAAAAAAATTCCAACCCCCCCAGGAGGTCTCAGGTGACCTGACACATTGCTGCCATCCCCTGGGAAGCCTGCTCTCCAGCACGAGAGGTGAGGTTCCCGGTCCATCACCACCCCGACTACCACCCCACACCCCAAGAATCAGGGCACACACCAGAAAAGTAGTAGATGGAGTCTGGGCCGAAGGGAGGGAGCCAGGAAAGGAAGAGTTAAGAATCCTGCCCAGGTTCCAGAATATGCCTGGATTTTCAGATGCTGTTCAAGCCCTTCATTACACCCTTCCCTCCGAGGTGAACCCCTGTACTTCCCGCAGGACACTTGGGACCTGGACTGATTCCAGGTGTTATAACTACTGCTCCGCCCATCAGATGGACCTCTTTTCTTGCCTGCTTCTGGAGAAATGCCAGGAGCTGAGCATTAGCTGAAGAATCCAAAGGCTCCTCCCACTTCATCCTACGGCCCTTTGGATGAATTGTCCGTAAAGTTCATGTCAGTTTCCCTGTTTTGCATAATCAATGCAGTTTTTCACTTGCTGGGCCAACACAAGAGTCCCAGCCAAATCGGCCATCAACTGTTATCTTCTTAGAATAAATTTCAAATAATGAAGTACTCTTGCTTTTCTGAAATGCCTCGAAGAGGTTATTTCCCGGCCGACACTCCACTTGCCGGCTTTTATTTAGAAACACATTTTTTATGTATTCACTCCAATTCTCTAGAAGAGACAAGGGCCAAGAAAGAGTAAATAAAGCAGCAGCCGAGGTTACTGCCCATCCATCAATCCCGGAGCCCCGATGAAACCCCAGCCATGCAAACAGAGCCTTTGTAGGTGGTGGCACCGGCCAGACCCTCTTTCAAAAGGGACCCTTGTTGCCCTTGAGGGTTGAGAGTTGAAAAGGAAAGATTTTGAAAGCCATCAGAAAGTGAAAAGCAACCTAAGTGCATCCATGTAGTGCAAGAGTGTCAGAATTCATAATTAGGGGTCATAAATCTTTTTGCAACGGAGCAAAAATAAATAAACTCTCGCGAGCACAAATCTAAAGGCGGCGGGCGTACACACGCTCCAAGCGTCAGCTTTAATTTATTTCTCCACTTGGAAAGGGGAGACTCTGAAAGCTGGCTGCCACTCTGGAGGGAGCCTCCTCGACTCTTCTTCTGGCCCAGACAAAGGTTTGAATGTTGGAGGGAGAAACCCAAAGAATAACACAGGAAGTTTTTGACTTCTTACGTTGAAAAGGAGTTCTTTGCGGGCGGGAGGGTTGGGGGGAGAGAAGAGAAGGAGAACAAACCTTTTCTAAGAGTCATCGCTTTTGTGTAATATAAAATGCTTGGCACGTTCAAACCAAATACCAACAAACAAACAAAAGAAAAGTCTGACTTTACAGTATGCTGCTTGACACATCTGGAGGGGGTTTAGGAAAGATATTCACAAACCATTTTAAGTGCATGGAGAACTTTGCTAGGGCAACAAAGATATGTATATAAATATGTACATATGTATTCACACAACTCAGAGTGTACATAATCATTTCCCTTGTGAATGGAAACAGCATCATTAGAGCATTAAAACTGGAGGGGATCAATAGTAATGGAATTTCCTGAGAGCACCATGTGGAAAAAAGGTCAATGAAAAAGGTACCTGTGGAAATGATTACTTGTCATTAGACGCAGCAGCATGAAAATAAACTTTTCCCCTCTCTTTCTGCTGTCACTCTAAGGCCTCCGAACAGAAAGCTTCCAGTTAGCGAAGTAAAAGAGCTGCTCCGGGAAGATTCTGGTGCTCTGGGGAGATGCCATCCGCCGCAATCTCCCAACAGTAGAGCCAAGTGAAGAAGTTTATGATCTGAGTCAACGTCGCACGTACAAGCTGTCTGTCTGTCGGTCATACAGGAATCATGCTGGGTGTTAAGTCACCAGACTCCTGGGGTCACCCCTGAGCTTCTACGTCTCAGTTTCCCGAGTCTATAGAGTATGAAAGGACCTTTGTTTTCCTAGTGAATCATTTTGATGTTTAAGATAAAACGAGTTAAGATACAAAAGCATGTTTAAAGCATGAAGTGCCCTAAGTATATAAGAAATGTCTTGTTCCCAAACTATGTTAGGCAGCCCAAGCAGAGGGTAGAGGGCGGAGGGCACAGGAGAGAGGCTTCTCCAGTTTCTCTTGAAGGCCGGTATGGGAAGGAAGGTGGCAGGTGAAAAGAGAGGCTGATGACCCTGTTCTGCATTTGCATGCGCCTAGCTGCTCTGGCGGGACTGGAGATGGGGGGTGGGGGCGTCAGTGGGCTTGCCCCATAGCAGCCTGCCTCCTCCACGGAGGACACTCAGAAAAAGC
This sequence comes from Leptonychotes weddellii, assembly GCF_054177405.1. Lineage (NCBI taxonomy): Eukaryota > Metazoa > Chordata > Mammalia > Carnivora > Phocidae > Leptonychotes > Leptonychotes weddellii. The sequence goes on along the minus strand of NC_138373.1, from coordinate 58,089,553 downwards.
CTGACTTGCTAGAACGGCAATCTCAGTGTTCAGACCCATGTATCTGCCATTGTCAAGAAAAGCTAGAGAAATTGGAATAATTCCTTGGGGAAGAAAATACCTAATCTTTTTGCCACTTTCCGTCATTTCAGAAGCCACATCCCATCACCTTATAGGAGACCGGTGCCCATAAAGAAGGAGGCACTTGTGGCCTTCCGCTAAGGTGTGGCTCCCCTGAAGAGCCTCTCAGGTGCCGAGCGTCAGTCGAAAGAACCCTCTTGGCCTCTCGTGATGCACCTGTTGGCGATGCAACAGGGGATCTGCACGCGGGCTTCGGGTTTAGCGGGTCCTCCCGCCCGCCACCACCCTTCGCACCTGCATCCTGTCAGGAAACCAGCAGATTGGCTGCCGTGGAATAATCTGCTATTCCAGCAGTGTATCATTATTAGCCAGTTGAGGGGCATGATCGAACTAACGAATTCACTTCCTCTCCGCCGCTGTCCTCCTTTGCAGGCTAGTCCCCACGGCCACCCAACGCCACCAGGAAGTGAAGACGGTTGCCTCGGTTCCGCAGGCTCATTTCTTAACCGAGCTCCGCCACGGCTTCCAGATCCCTCCAGTGCACGAAGCCACAGCGGCATAGAATAACGGGCATTTTGCTCCTGAGTTCTATGGGTTCCCCTGGGCAGTTCTGCCGACTCGGGAAGACTCGGCTGATTTCGGCCAGGCTCTTGGGGTCAGATGGCCGGGCAGATGGGGGGCAGCGGGGAGGAGCCACCTCTGCCCCGTCCCCCGGCGGTCTCCGCCCCTCCCCCCCACTCCCCGCCCACCTCCACCCCCGGGGCAGGCGGGCCTGGCTCGCTCCCGTGGCCGCGGGGCGGGGTTCCGAAGGACCGCAGAAGCACGGAAAGCCTCTTTAGGCTTAGATTCATAAACCGCACGGTGTTCTTCGAGAGCGTTCTGTTGGCCAAAACAGATCACATGGTTGGCCCACATTTGAAAGGTGGAGAAACAGGCTCCACCTCTTGGTGCGAGGAAATTCTTCTAAATCGCAGGACAAAGGGTGTGGATCCAGGGGGAGGTGGAGAACCGGGGGCCATTTTTCACCATCAGCCTACCACAGTTTTTCCCTAAATGGACGGGACAAACAAGCCTTCTGTTCTGCATTAGAAGAGAATGCTGTTTCTACACTTTTAAGCCCAGAGGCTTGTCCTGTCCTTACTCAAAGGTAAAAATTTATCAGATAAGGAATCCTTGAACAGCAAGGCCCCTAAGGAAAATCACGATTTTTTTTTTTTTTTTTAAGGAGGGTTTTCTGAGGGGGGGGGTAGTTTCCTGGTAACTTAAGAATCTTTTAATTAACTGGGAAAGATTGTAGAGGCAAAAAAAAATTATATATATGTATATATATATATATATATATATATATATATATATATATATATATTCACCTTAATTCGAGTTTAAAGTTTGGGGCCTTTTCCTATCTGGCCCTACCGAAAAGCAACATGACCAGAGGAGAGTGGACTTCTCACAATATCTGTTAACAGAGGGTAAGCTTTCAAGCTTCTTGGTACATGTAAGCTGGTCCGTTCCAACTTCATACAGCTTCCTGACAGACCTGGTGGGGTTTCACATATATAAATATAAATAATATAAATATAAATCCAGCCTATTAATATGCTTATTTATCCCTTAGATGTCTGGATTCAATTTGACAGCCTTTGGGATTTTATATAGTATAACCATCTAGTCCCTGACATAATAATTTTAGGAGATTTGAGAGCGAGGGTTGGAAATAGTCTCGTCAGAGCCAAGGGAAATCTGGATTGGGGAGACAGCTTCCCATGGGCCCCTCTGTGGGGAGACGAGCCTGTAACAGAGGCCTGGCTCACTTTAGATACTCAGGGGAAGTAACCTTTCTCTTTATTGGAGGTGGAAAAACCAATGGACTGGCCCTATGGTAAAGAGATTATTGACCACCCCTCTCCGGTCCCTATGCCATGGGACTTTGTAATTCTTCCCTCTGGTGCAATGTTCTTCTCCTCCCCTTGACTTTGGGCTTCACTGGTTGACTTACTTTGTCCAACAGGATATTAGCAACATGATGCAAGCCGGGCCTTGCCCTTTGGAGCCTCTCTCGTGAGAAGAGCATGCCCTGGGGAGCTCACCAAGCCCAGGAAAATGAGAAGCACTTAACACATGCCTGAACATGCTGGAATCATCAGAGCTGCCCCAGTCAGCCTGTAGTTCGAAGCTGGCCTGCCCCAGCAGACATGTGAGCCCAAATAAAAGTTTATTTCTTTTATGCCCCCACGTTTCAGGGCGGTGTGTTATGCAGCAGTTTGTGGCAAGACCTGACGCTGATATGAGTCCCCATGGAAAGTAGAACAGATTATAAATTACAAGAGAAAGCCTGACATTTGGTGTAAAATAAGGGACTTTTTTACAGCTGCAAAATTTGGGGATTGTTTTTCTATCATTGTGACTTCATTGGTTCTCATCGATATTCAGTTGGCATCCCAGATTCCCTCGATAACAGAGACACCAAATGTAAATGAATAGAAGAGAATTTGATATTTAAATGTTTCCATTTTCTGCTACAGAAAATTTCATACCCAAAAGAAAGTATATTAATGCACCCTGCTACAACCATCACCCAACTTTATTATCAGCATCTTACAAAATTTGCTGTTCTCCACGGGTTTCTTGAAAAATTAGATACTTGAAATTCCAGATCCCCCAGAATATAGCTGTAAGGAGTTCTTGGAGTCAGTTAAAGTAGAAAAGATTTTCTCTGTCTCTGGTGGGGGTTTTTGAGTTCATAGAGTCCATGTATCTTCAGGAATTTCTGCACAGGTTTGTGTGGGTACATGGTGCACAGTTTCTGCTAGAGTCAGAAGAGAAGACCTACAGCCCCACCCAAAGAACATCAGCCATTCTTGCCTGTTCTTTCCCAGCTTTGCCAGATGCCAGCATCTGGTACCTTCCATAAGCCGAAGGAAGCATGTAAGTATGAGGGATCAAATCACCTCAGCCCAAGGAGCACCACTAACTCTCCAGATGGCCAGAATCACTGATTTGCTTTTGTCAACACAGAAACAAGACAAAGTGTCAGCTTTAATTAGCAGTATTAGAAGTTACAAAATTATAACATACTATATTAGGGCGCCTGGGTGGCTCAGCCGTTAAGCGTCTACCTTCGGCTCAGGTCATGATCCCAGGGTCCTGGGATCGAGTCCCACATCGGGCTCCCTGCTCTGCGGGAAGCCTGCTTCTCCCTCTCCCACTCCCCCTGCTTGTGTTCCTGCTCTCGCTATGTCTCTCTCTGTCAAGTAAATAAATAAAATCTTTTAAAAAAAATAAATAAATAACATACTATATTAGCAGTATTAGAAGTCATCATCCTTTCAATGATCAGGAAGGACAAACTGTCTTTCAGTGAGAATGTCTAGGGGCGCTTATAGGCTCAATTTCTAAATCGTAGCTGTCTCACCATCTCAGGTGCACCTGCCAGCCTGCCTTCTCAGCAGAGAGGGACTGGCCCCAGGTAGGTGGATTGAGCCTAGCCACTGGTTCTTACATCATAGAGAATGTACAAATCGCCGGGAGGACTTTAAAATCCAGATTTCCGGGTCCTCTTTCAGACCTGTTGAATTGGAATCTCTGTGAAATCTGCATTTTTTTAAAGGTTTTATTTATTTATTTGACAGAGAGAGAGAGCATGGGGGGGGGGAAGCAATGGGAGAGGGGAAGCAGGCTCCCCGCTGAGCAGAGAGCTTGATGCCGGACTCGATCCCAGGACCCTGGGATCATGACCTGAACTGAAGGCAGACGCTTAACCAACTGGGCCACCCAGGCACCTTGAAATGTGCATTTTTAACAAGCTCCCAGGAGATTTGGAGCAACTTGTCCACAGACCACACTCTGAGAAGCACTGGCTGAGGGACACCCAGGTCCGGAGCAACTATCTGAAGCTTGAAGTCTTCTTTTCTTGAAATCCTATTTCCTTTCAGTCTGTAAATGGGGGTGGATTTAAACACACACACACACACACACACCCCTCTAAAGTTCCTACCAGTCTAGAAATAATGTAATTTCTAAGATTTCCAATTTCCTTCAGGCCCTGTGCACCTCTACTAATTTGTAGGACTGCTGCTGTTCTTCTGGGCAAATTTTAAAGGTTTAGGCTCTGGGGGGAGTTCTCATCAACCCAAACTGAGGAGAGCAGACCAGAGGTCCTCCCCCCCGCCCCCCGCAAAGTTATTCAGGCTAAGCAGGTGGCAATGCCAGGCATGGAACATAGAGTCAAGCATTTCTTGAATTTCTAAACCAGTTCTTCCCAGGAGAAATGTCACAGAGGCTACGGGCACCCCAGAAGTTATCTTCGAGAACAGAAAGGAACATGGACGTAATGAGGAGCGCGGAGCCAAAGGACAGTGAATGCAGTGGCCCGCCCCTGCTGTGTGCAACATCAAGGCCACTGGGGCAATGTGGGTTTCATTAATGGCTCAAAGACAATATTTCAGAGTTATAAGTTCAAGATGTTATTGAAAAACCCATATTGTGTTTTTTATCCCCACCTACCCCCTTCCCCAGGGTTTTCTGAAATCATTTTTAAAAAAACCTTTTTAATGTGGTTCCATCCAAGGGGTCATATTTCTAAGGGTCTGGGGCAATGCATACCGGGCCAGTGAAACCCGAAACGGTTTGGTAGAAGGATGATGTGATTTCCTCTGCCTCTCAGGGGAAGACGGGAGAGAGCTGTGAACCTGTTAAGCACATAAGCAGGATCATGTGGGTGGCCCCAGAGAGGGACACCTGTTTTGCTACTAAATGCAAGATCGCAAACACAATTTTTCCGTAACACTATCTTACCTGAAGCTCAGCCAGAACTGCAAAGCCTAGAGACTTTCTAGAGAAACTTAGAGCAAAATCTCACAGAGTCTTAAAGATATCATCTTGGGAAAAAGCCACCTCATGAAAAGAAAAAGTCTATTGCATCCTTTTTCACAGATACGGACTATTCCATGATCTGGCTACACTCGTATTTGGTAGACACTCTGAATGTTTCCATTTTTTTCCTGTTATAAACAATGCTGCAGTAGATGAATATATGTGAATATATATTAAAATGGTGCTTTGATTTCTGGAGGATAGGTTCCTACACATACTGTTGATGGGTTGAGTATTTACAGGCATGGACATTGGGCATTTAATAAATATTGGTGTATTGTTTTCAAAAATTATGCTGACAAGTCTTATTTCCAGTAGAAGTAGATACAAATGCCTATTTCCCCACAGTTTTTGAGCACAGTGCTTTCCCACCTTCCCCCCAAACTCTATGGGCGTAAGATGATCTTATTGTTATTTCTGTTGGCACTTCTCTGTTTCACGCTGAGCATATCTGTGTAAGTTGATTGGTCACTTCGGGGTGGGGGGGCCTCTTCTCTCCTGAGAATGCCTGTTCACACACCCATTGTCATAGTAGGTTCCTTTTCTTATGAATTTGTAGAAGCTAAATTACATTAACACTTGGTCTTTCACATGTGTTAATAATGCTTTTTCCCCAGACTTGTTTGTCTTTTAACTTTGTTCTTAATCTTGTCCTTTGACACACAGAGATTTTTAATTTTTAGGTAGTCAACTCTTTATGGATCTGGGTTTCCTAAAGGCTGATGCCACCCACAGTGATAAAACCTGCGTCTTGAATTTTCTTTAAAATTTCTCCAGCTAAAAAGATCAAGAACTTTAGCTCACCCATTTGAAATGCATTTTTGGGTATATCATGTGAGGTTCAGGTCTCAGTCTTTTCCTTCAATGTGTAAAGAGAGTCATGACAACGCCATCTATAAAATATCACCCTATCCTCTGATGACCTGAAATGGCATGTGGTCATTTAGGACAGTGCCATGGATCTATTTCTAAGTTCTCTCTCTCTCTTTTTTTTTTACCACTGTGGCTGTGCTACACTGTTTTCTTAACAATACTTTCATAGTAAATTTTATATCCCCTATTTTTTCTAAAAAATTTTGGGCAACTCTTACATATCTATTTTTACACAAAAACTTTATAATGCTTTGTCTTAAAAAAAAAAAATTGGTGCCTGGGTGCCTCATTCAGTTAAGCGTCTGACTCTCGATATCGGCCCAGGTCATGATCTCAGGGTCATGAAATCAAGCCCCGCATCAGGCTCCGCCCTGGGCATGGAGTCTGCTTAAGTTTCTCTTTTTCCCTCTCCCTCTGTCCCTTCACAACCCCCCCAACTCATGCGCCCTCTCTCTCAAAAAAAAAATTAACAATAATAATAATATAAATAAATAAATAAATAAAACTACCCAATGTAATTTTGACTACACACCTTATACGATTAAGTCTTCCCATCCAGAAATATAGTGGGTCTGTCCATCTACTCAGGTCTTGTCTAATGCCCTTTAATACTATTTTACAATTGTCTTCGTTTGGGTTCTTAGTCCACAGTTAGAACTGTGTTGCTACTATGAATGCAGTTTTGCCATGCAGGCAATGCACATTATTCACAGATTCTGTATTTGCAAATTCACCTCCTGGCGGAAACACATTTGTAACCCCAAATCAGTACTCTCTGTGCTTTCACTGTCGTTAGTGCCCCTGGGCAGGGAAGCAGACACATCTGAGTCACCTGATGTGCACGTCCCCAGCTGAAGCTGAGCAAGGCAATTCTCTGCCTTTTTGTTTCAATTTTCTTTTTTTTTAATTTAATTTAATTTTATTATGTTATGTTAGTCACCATACAATACATCATTAGTTTTTGATGTAGTGTTCCATGCTTCATTGCGTACTAACACCCAGTGCTCCATGCAGTACGTGCCCTCTTTAATACCCATCACCAGCTAGCCCATCCCCCCACCCCCCCTCCCCTCTAGAACCTTCAGTTTGTTTCTTGGAGTCCATAGTCTCTCATGGTTCATCTCCCCCTCCGATTTCGCCCCCCCCCTTTATTTTTCCCTTCCTTCTCCTAATGTCCTCCATGCTATTCCTTATGTTCCACAAATAAGTGAAACCATATGATAATTGACTTTCTCTGCTTGACTTATTTCACTTAGCACAATCTCTCCCAGTCCCATCCATGTTTATGTGAAAGTTGGGTATTCATCCTTTCCTATGGCTGAGTA
>NC_138373.1:58053661-58081920 GCF_054177405.1 Leptonychotes weddellii | reverse complement strand
TTGAATTTCCCTGATGGCTAATGATGATGAACATTTTTTCATGTGTCTGTTAGCCATTTGTATATCTTCTTTTGAGAAGCGTCTGTTCATGTCTTCTGCCCATTTTTTGACTTGATTATTTGTTTTTTGGATGTTGAGTTTGACAAGTTCTCAAACTCATTTCAATTTTCATACTGTAAACAAGTGTCCAGTTTGTGGTGGTGGCTATGTTTTTTGCATTTTTGTGCTTTTTGTTGGTGATTTCAATATTTAAAATGGCCCATAACCATAGTGCTGAAGTACTGTCCAGTATGCCTATGTGTAAAAAGACTGTGATGTGGCTTTGGGAGAAAATATGTGTCTTAGGAAAGCTTCAAACAGGTATGACTTATAGGCATGGGTTGGCCATGTGTTCAGTGTTAATAAAGAACAATATATAATAAACAAGGTGTCTCTAAACAGAAACACACATAAAACAAGGTTATGCATTAATTGGTTGATGAAAATATTATGCCCAGAGGCTTGCAGGAACCTGTGTATTTCCCCTAGGAGTGATGGGTCAGTATTCACTAATTCAGGGTCTGTGGCAATTGTATGGAACGTAACTCCCATGAATGATATGAAGTAGCTGTACAGTAGTCCCCCTTATTCATGGTTTCACTGTCCACTGTTTCAGTTACCCATGGTCAACCATGGTCCATAAGTGGATGACCCTTATTCTGAGCGGCACCTGGGTGGCTCAGTCAGTTAAGCATCTACCTTCTGCTCAGGTCATTATCCTGGGTCCTGGGATCGAGTCCCATATCGGGCTCCCTGCTCAGAGGGGAGCCGGCTTCTCCCTCTGCCTGCTGCCCGCCCCCCCCCACACCGGCTCGTGCTCTCTCTCTCTTTCTGACAAATAAATAAAGTCTTAAAAAAAAAAAAAGAAGATTGACAGCAGCCTTACGCTATATCACATGCCTACATCACTCACCGCACCTCGTCTCATCACCTAGACATTTCATCATCTAATATCATCACAATTAGAAGGATGAATGAATATAGTAGAATTAAGACACCTTGAGAGAGACCACATTCACATAACTTTTATTACAGTATATTGTTATAATTGCTCTATTTTATTATTGTTGTTGTTAATCTCTGACTGCACCTAATTTATAAATTAAACTTTATCATAGGTATGTATGTGTAGGAAAAAACATAGTATATATAGGCTTAAGTACTATCCACAGTTTCAGGCGTCCACTGGGGGTCTCAGAACATATCCCCCTGGATAAAGGAGGACCACTGTATATTTTTATCTGTTATCTTAATATCAGATTTTGATATTAAGATTATGCTAGCTTCATAAAATTAATTAGCAAGCTTTGCATCCTTTAATATGGTCTGGAATAGTGCAAATACATTAATTTCTTTCTTTCGGCCAATCTGTAATCAAGGCTAAACACTCCCTATTCTATTTTCCAACCTAATTACACCCAGCCATATTGTCAGAGGTTCTTCATGATATTTAGATAATCCAATAACTGTTTATATCAAATCCTTTATTATTTAAATTAATAATAAAATTCCAATAATATAAAGTTACTTCACATTTGAATGAAAACTCCTTCCCATTATGAACTTCCTCCTGAGAAATTAAAATTTGAAGATTAAATTTTAAAAAGATCAAAATCCGATTCCTCAAAAAGTTAAAAATAGAACTACTCTATAATCCAGCAATTGCACTACTAGGTATTTACCCAAAGGATACAAAAATACAGATTCGAAGGGGCACATGCACCCCAGTGTTTATAGCAGCACTGTCAACAATAGCCAAATTATGGAAAGAGCCCAAATGTCCATTGACTGATGAATGGATAAAGAAGATGTGGTACACACACACACACACACACACACACACACACACACACACACAATGGAATATTATGCAGCCATCAAAAAGAATGAAATCTTGGGCGCCTAGGTGGCTCAGTTGTTAAGTGACTGCCTTTGGCTCAGGTCATGATCTCAGGGTCCTGGGATTGAGTCCCACATCAGGCTCCCTGCTCAGCAGGGAGTCTGCTTCTCCCTCTCCCACTCTCCCTGCTTGTATTCCCTCTCTTGCTGTCTCTCTCACTGTCAAATAAACAAAATCTTAAAAAAAAAAAAAATGAAATCTTACCATTTGCAACAATGTGGATGGAGCTAGAGCATATTATGCTAAGTGAAATAAGTCAGAGAAAGACAAATACCATATGATCTCACTCATATGTGGAATTTAAGAAAGAAAACAGATGAACATATGGGAAAGGGGGCAAAAAGAGAGAGGGAAACAAACCATAAGAGACTTCAATTACAGAGAACACACTGAGGTTTGACGGAGGGAAGAGGATAAGGGATGCACTAGATGGGTGATGGGCATTAAAGAGGGCACTTGTTGTGATGAGCACTGGGGGTTGTGTGTAAGTGGTGATCACTGAATCCTACTCAAGAAACCAGTATTGTACTAATATGTTAACTAAAATTTAAATTAAAAAATAAATATTTAAAAATTTAAAAAAGAATCAGAACTATTCCAACAACACAACAAATCAATCAATCAATCAATCAATCAAAATCCAAAATTCTTAAGCTACAGTCCAAAGGATATAATATCCAAAAGCTTCCGCCCTGGTGAGTTAAAAACTCAAAGAAATTGAGGTTTAATATTCCTCCTCCTCCATCAAGTCTGATTTTGATCAGATTTTGCTCTGATTTTGTGCAGTATCTCTAGACATCCCTGGATGCTTGGGTGGAGTGAGTGTTGCTCAGCGGCAGGAGACTGGGCTGATCTCTGGAAAGGTGTAATTCATTCTGGACCAGAGAAGTTGAACTTCCAGCCTCTCATACACTCTGCCTTTAACAAGTCCAATGTGTTCAAAGAAAGGTAAGACTATCATAACATTGGCTTTACAGCTACCAAATTTAGGAAGCAAGCCAATTTGCAGACCCTATTTGCAATTATCCCAGATAAAATTAGGTTCTCAGAACCCAGTGCTTACAGTTGCCAAAGTGCAAGGCAAAAAGTCATTGGTGTCTTAAGGAGAGAATGGAGAAGATCTTGATTCAATTCACCAAGATACTGGTTAGTCTACATCAGTTGTCCAGCGTCCACAACCTGGGAATTTAAACTCCATTTGGAAGAAATCTTCCACCAAGAGGTTAAATTGGGCACCACGCATTAATACAGGGGAGAAAGCTGCCTATACGTACTGTATCCCCCTTAGAAAGCGGCATTCTTAAAAATGCTATGTTCTTGCTAATGTTTCTGCAGTGGTGCAGTTCCAAGCACTAAGCCTTCATTTCCCATTCGCCATATCCAGTCAGCTGAATTACTGTTTTCCTTTGGTCTCGTGTTTCTGGCAACTCGATGCAGCGCAGAGTGTGGCTCTGCCCTGGGACATACGGAGCTCTCTTGCGTGAACCGGCATTTCAATGCCCTGAGCGGTGGCTTCTCTGCGGAGAAACTTACCTGCCAGGGATGCATTCTCTTTCATTCTCCAAGTCTGTTTCCGCTGGAAGATCAGAGCTGCTCTTGCTAATGGTGAAGTTTGCGCTCCTAGAGCCCTAGCGGAAACCATTCTTCTACCATGGGGCTGCTCCATAATACAATACACTGTCCAGTTTGGATCCACGGCACCGGGAGCTATGTTCAAGTATCTAGTAGAGGGCAGCCAGATACAATTCAGCATACTCAGTGAAATACGAATTGCAGATAAACAACAAATACTTTTTAGTATATCCCAAATATTGCACAGAATATACTTCAGTACTAACATTTGTTTTGTAGGGGCGCCTGGGCGGCTCAGTCAGTTGAGCGCCTGCCTTCCGCTCGGGTCATGATCCCCAAGTCCCCGGATGGAGCCCCATGTCAGACTCCCTGCTCAGCGGGGAGTCTGCTTCTCCCTCTCCCTCTGTCCCTCCCCTTGCTCATGCTCTTGCTTCCTCTCTCAAAAAAATAAAATCTTAAAAAAAATTTTGTTTTGTTTGTCTGAAATTCAAATTTAATGGGGCATCTTATGTATTTATTCGCTCAGTCTGGCAACCCTTTTCTGGAGCTAACTGGAAGCCACTTGAGGGCAGTGGCTTAAATTCAAGGGCAGCCACTTAAATTCCCTGCACACTTCCTTCCTCGCCCTGAACGAAAAATGACATTTGGAGCCAATTGATCTGGTGCTGCCTATCTAGGCCTGGCAGCCACATTAACCTGGAGCCTTACTAGGGTTCTCTTGAGCAGGCAGAAGTCAGCTTCCTTGCAATTCAGAGCAGTAAATACTATTCTGACCACCAATGGCCAAAGAGGTCTAATCCCACCCCGATCCTTCCTGAAGACTCTGTGAAAATCAAGGTCATGCAGCAAAACCTTAGTCTTAAACCCTTCCCCTCACTGCAGCCTGCACACCTGCTGTCTGGGTCAGCCCCACTGGCCACACTCCAGTTGCACTAAGTAATCTCAGGCCCGACAGACATTGTGCAATTGCTCATCTATAGAAAAAGTGGTGATCACTGAATCCTACTCAAGAAACCAGTATTGTACTAATATGTTAACTAAAATCCACTTGTCAGTGGATAACTCCACGCTAAGTACAGTTACCTGCCACGGGGTAATGCCACGACAGGCTCTTGAAAACCTTGAGCTTTGCCCACCCTGTGCAGTCTGTACTAACATTGACCTAATGGTCATCCGGAGTCAAAGCTAAAAGATAGGAGAATATAAAGTATCAATTCGCTATAGAAGAAATAAAAGTTAAATAAGTTAAAAAGTTAATACATATAGGTAAAAATGTTCAATTTCATTTATAACATATTTTTTCAAACTAAAGGAAGGAGATACAGTTTGGAGCCTATATATTTGGCAAAAATTAAAAAGATTTATAGCACCTGCTCTTATCAAGGGTGGATGGGTATTGTCATACAGTCTTGGTGAGTGTAAATTTGTATGGCCTGGTTGGACAGTAAAATTACATAAAAGAAGTATGTTTATGGGGCGCCTGGGTGGCTCAGTCGTTAAGCATCTGCCTTCGGCTCAGGTCATGATTCCAGGGTGTGGCTGGTGCTTAGTCAAAGGGGAAAGGTGGGGGTGGGGGGGAAAGCCCAGCCTCGGGGTGCGTCCCCCCACTGCAGCCCTGCAGCTGGGCAGGGCAGGGCACACAGTGATGTCACCAAAGCAGGTGAGGGCGGCTCTATGGAGAAGCACTCAGAGACGGGGGCCCCGGCTTCCCAGCTGGAAGATTCTGAAGGCAGGAGGCGCTCTCGAGCTGCCCGCAGGGTGCTAGAAGACAGAGGTTGCAGGGGGCAGTCGTCCAGCATCTGTACTTGCACCGTTTGAGGAGGAGAGGGCCCGTGAGCCCGAGTTCCATGGGCTATGGGTGCTGTGGCAGGTGACTGAGCATGAGCGAGCTTCAAAGGACCCCCCCCACCCCCGCCACTAAGGGAGCTCCCAGTCAGGATGAAGAGACCGTGAAGAAAGAGTGGGGGGAGAGTTATGACAGGCGAGCGGGAAGTAGGGTGAAGGTGGGAGGGGTCAGGAGAGTGCGGGGCAGAGCTCCCCATTAGGCTTCTCCGAAGGGTCCGCTAATATGCCCCCCAAAAGAGCCAGCATTTGGAGGTCCACATGACAGAGGGCGATTTGACGTTGCAGAGAGGACTATAAACAGCGCCACCCCTCTGAAGAGAACTTTGCCCCTTTTCCTCTCTCCCCTTCTTCCCGCTCCTTGTCCCACCTCCACCTAGGAAAACAGTAGTTAATGGAGAAGTGTGAGATCAAGGTGGAGCATTCATGAAAGCACAGAGCTGTTGGAGGAGGTCTCAAGAAGATGTGACCGTGTACATCCTGGCAATACAGTCGATAACACTGTATTAACTTTGTAAGGTGACAGAGGGTAACTTTGTAAGGTGACAGACACTGCAGTGACCACTTCGCAATGTATACAAATGTCAAATCACGCTGTTGTACACCTGAAACTAATATAATATTGTATGTCAATTATCTCTCAGTAAGTTAAAAAAAAGAATAAAACATTCTGTAATATGCCCCTCTGCCCCCCCCAAAAAAAAGATGCGACGCCAGTTGACCCTTGAGCTGGACCCAGGCAATCGGAGGCTCCCCAGCCCCTCCCCCGTCCGCTGCTCCAAGGATACAGCGTTGGGACAGAAATGTGGTGTTGAGACAGAAGTCTGGACTGGACACCCGACTGAACCCAGTTATAGGTTCCATAGAAACTTATTCTGGCGGGCAGGTGCGGAGATCTACTCCTCTTGCCACCGCCAAGACAAGCCTCCTAAGTAAGTTCCCTTGCTTACTAATACGGAGTGGCTTTCCCTCTTTCTTCAGTCTCTCTCTCTGCCTTCCCTGCCTCCTATGTCCGGGGCCAGTTTCAGGTTACACTGGGGAACGTCCCAAAGAGATTGCAAACTCACCTGACCCCACAGCAGATCCCTGAACCACAGCTTTCAGGCAGAAGAGGGAGGAGAGGAGTGGCTGGTATTGGAGCCGAGGGGCTGTTTTGGGTTACACTGGGACTGGACTTGTAACGTCTGAAAACCTGACAGCCCTCACCACTGAAAGCAGACATGCTGCCAGTGGGGACCAGAGAAAGGGACACCAGGAAGAGCTTATCTAAAGGCAGTGCGAGAGAAAAACAGTGCCTTTCCGGATGGTACCCGGACTCTGTTCAGCCCACTCAATAAGCCAGTCACGCAGGATATATTTCTCACCTGAACTTTTTTTTTAAACTTTGTAAGACTGCTCACAGGGGAGGACTACCTGCTTTATCACGGCGACACGATACAGTGAGACATGGTGATTTGTAATCGAATCTGCAGGTCACAGACATGACGCATGAGCCCCTCGGCTCACATCCATCAGCAGTGGTTTCTATACCTTCCATGGCTTCCTAACAGAGGCAACTGAGATTTGTAATCATGACTGACACTGATCGCTTTGCGCTTTGCTTTCAGCTGAATGACATGGTCAAGACTCAGGATCTCTGGGGCAACAGAACCATCTGATTATAGAGATTCCAGCGCTAGCCAAAACTTCGGGATAAGAGTCTCATTTTTCTTTATCAACCTATATAATTTCCCAATCTCTACAAACAAAAGTTAAAACTCATGAATAGATTATCCCTGCCTTTGAGCAGAATTTACATAAACTTCCCCTTTGAGTAATAATATGCTTTGACTCTGAAAAATGCTCTTCCGTTTTACTTTTCGCAACAACGGGACACGTTTCACCACTCACACAAGTAGAAGCTGCTTTCTTGAGCTAACATGTATCCCCTTCAGTGCCACCCCAGAACACCTAAAGGCATCAAGCCTCCCCCAGCGAGATACTTTCACTCAGCAAATACCGTTTGTATAATTTTTAAGGGCCCGTCTGACCACCGGGGATATAATAACAAATGAAACAAAGCCCTTGCCTTTATGGAACTTTCATAATAGTAGGGAGTTTGTCAACATTAAATTGAGAGATATAGTAGTCAGGATGCTCCAGAGAACTGGAACCAGTAGGACACAGAGATTGATGACAGATTCATCGATAGAGTCGATGAAAGGGAGATGATAGATTTGTTATAAGGAACTGATTCACATAATTAAGTCCAAAATCTGCAGGGCCCATGTCCCAGTTTGAGTCTGAAGACCGGTAGGCTGCCATAGAACCAGGGAGAGCCAGTGTTACAGTTTGAAGGCTATCAGACAGGAGAAGGTTGGGGAAGTTTCGTCCTTATTCAGGCCTTAAACTGATTAGATGGGGCCCACCCACATTATGGAGAACGATCTTCTTTACTCAGCCTACCAATTTAAATATTAATCTCATCCAAAAATCTCCTCACAGAGACATGACACAGCCATGTTTGACCAAATATCTGGGCACGTCATGGCTCAGTCAGACTGATACATAAAACTGACCATCACCAGAGATTTTAAAAAACAAGCTGAAAAATAAATATTTTAGGATCGTTAGGCTATAAAGAAAATAAGCCTGATGGTCTTATGACATGGTGATATGAGAAAAAGTGACCAGGGGAGGGAAGAGGTTGAGACAAGCATGTGTTTAAGTCACAATACAGTCCCAAACTTTAAATACATCAGTATTCAAATGCCATCTTGTGGCTGATTATTTACATTAGGTTTCATTTATCTGGTGCCATTCATCTCACATCTGTAAAATCTGTTAAAATGTATTTTTAGCGTCAACAGCGTTGCCTTCTTAAGGCTCCAGCATATTATGCCCCTATTTCCTTGTATTATTAGTAGTAATTTCATGCCTGTTGGGTTCAGGACACGGGCAGCCATGCAAGCTTCACTCCAAGTTCAAATGCCTTCTTTGATTGTAATGGATTTAATTCAAACACACCATAAAATAAAATATTCATGGTCGGTGTACATACGGATGCCATAACAGAAATATTTACACATTTAGACCAACACACAGAATCACTTTACAACCCCTATGTTTAGTGCAACAATAACATCATTACACAGAATAAACAGGCCTGAATCATTTCCCAAATTCTCGGCCTCCATAAATAGTAGTCTGCATTCTTGGCCCAGCCTTGTAATCTTTGCTTGGTAACTTTATGCGGTCTACTAAAAGACATCATAAAAAAGGGCCCATGACCCATGATTTATCTGGAAGACATATTGTCATTATCGCATGGGTCAGATTTTTACATTCTTTCCACAGACCACCCCCCCACCTCATCACATCTGCATTGTTGCAGGCACACTGAAGTCATGAGAATTCATTGCTGACTTTCTCTTTAATATATAAATGTATCAAGTCAACACATTGTACACCTTCAACTTACACAGTGTTATTTGTCAGTTACATCTCATTAAAAATAAATTTCAAAAAATATTCTGCAAACAACAAAAAAAAGTTTATTAAATAATGAAATCACCCCAAAGACTATCTCCAGCATATGTAAAAGGTACAGCTACAACAATATAAATAACCCATGTATATCAGTTTCCTATTTCTCTGGAACACATTATCACAAACCTAGCTGCTTAAGACAACACCCATTCATTAGCTCACGGCTCTGGTGTGCCGGAAGTTCAGCATGGTGGGACGGGGTTTTCTGCTGAGGTTAGCACAAGGGTGAAGTCAAGATGATGGCCAGCTTGGGGTGCCTGGGTGGCTCTGTCAGTTAAGCGTCTGCCTTCGGCTCAGGTAATGATCCCAGGGTCCTGGGATCGAGTCCTGCATCGGGCTCCCTGCTCAGCAGGAGTCTGCTTCTCCCTCTGCCTCTGCCCTTCCCCCTCAGTCATGCTCTCTCAAATAAATGAATAAAATCTTAAAAAAAAAAAAAAAGATGATGGCCAGCTTGAATTCTCATTGGAAGCTCTAGGGAAGAATCACCGTCCAAGCTAGTCTTGCTGGCAGAATTCAGTTCCTTGCCGTTGAAGGATTTAAGTCCTGAGTTTTTGACATACGGCCCCTCTATCTTTAAGACAGCAATGGCATACCAGTCACATCCTTCTCCTGCTTTGAATCTCTGGCTTCTATTCTGCAACTAGCTGGAAAAAAGTCTGCTTTTAAAGAGTTTCTCTGATCAGGTTAGACCCACCCAGACAACCTCTCTTTGGATTAACTGGAAATCAACTGATAAATTACCTTGTTTACATCTGTAAAACCCCTTTTGCAATATTAAGTGACATAGTTGCAGGCGTAACACTAGGGGATGGAAGATCATTGGGTCCATCTTAGAACTCTTACTACACCCTGTAGCCTGCCCCCAGGTAAAAAGATGGAAATAGGGATGCCTGGGTGGCTCAGTTGGTTAAGCATCTGCTTTTGGCTCAGGTCATGATCCCAGGGGATCATGGGATCAAGCCCCCCATCAGGCTCCCTCTCCCTCTCCTGCTCCCTGTGCTTGCGCTCTCTCACTCTGTCAAATAAAAATGAATAAAATCATTTTTTTTAAAGACTTTATTTATTTATTTGACAGAGAGAGACACAGCGAGAGAGGGAACACAAGCAGGGGGAGTGGGAGAGGGAGAAGCAGGCTCCCCGCTGAGCAGGAAGCCCGATGCGGGGCTCAATCCCAGGACCCTGGGATCATGACCTGAGCCGAAGGCAGACGCTTAACGACTGAGCCACCCAGGCGCCCCGAATAAAATCATTTTAAAAAAAGATGGAAACATGATTAATCCTTTGATCTCATCCCCTTCCTACAATCCCAAATTCTGGGTCTAGCCACCCCCTGCTTTTCTTGACCCCTTCCCACATTGTCATGCAATGCAAAGCAGTATATTATTCCATAGTACATAATTTCAAACTAGTCTAGATGAAATAACATGAAAATTAACCTTTTGAGATTTGCATCTACATTGATGCATACATGTGTAGATTATAACTATTTATCGCTGGTTATAAGACTAGATCACAATTGTTTCTAACCTAATTTTTGTAGGTGAACTTCTGTTTCCAGACAAACTGTTTCCAACCATTTTTTTTTTAACAGACAGAGTTTCTATGACGTTTTTGTACATATTCCCCTGGTTCACACGTGCCAGATTTTTTTGAGGGTGGAAACCCAAGAGTGTAATTACAAAGTTATGGGAGAGCCACATCTTTATAGCTTTATGTTTCCTACAGATTTAGTTTTGATTTCTAACTTCATAGCACTGTGGTCAGAAAATATGGTCCATGTCATATTAATCCTTAGATTTCATGTGTGTGTTTACCTTAGAGCCCAGCTTATCGTCAGTTTCTTACAAATGTTTTGCATGTGATTTAAAACAATGTTCCGGATGTGTTCATTGGATGAACATTGCTCATTGTGCTGTTCAAATCTTCTCTGTCCTTACTAATTTGGGGATTATTTGATCTAATCTCAGAATCACAGTTCCTTGAGTTTAGGGATTTTTGCCTCTTTTATTCACTGTTGGATTCTTGAAAGGACACATAGTACATAGTAGGCGCTTGATAAGTGTTTGTTGAAGGAATGCACCGATTACTGAGAAATGAGTACCAGAACCTCCACTACCATGTTGGATTTATTCCTATTGTGCTCCTCAATACATGTTTCCCATGTCTGAGACAGTGGTACTAAGTGCGTAAGAGCAGATGGAGTGTTCTGGTTTCCTGTTCTGGTTAACTGTTCTGGTAGCATCGTGCAGGAACCCTCCTATCACTAGTAATGCATCTTCCCTTAAAACATTTTGTATCTGGTATGAACACAGCAACACCACCTTCCTTTTGGTTGGTATAGATTTTTCTCACCGATTTACATTGTTAGCCACGGACCACTCAGCCATCTGAGGCGCACGGGAGGAATGTGGGTCTCGTGGCATATTTGTTTTTGACGTTATTAGTTGTTACTTCAGTATAGGGTGTTGTGTTTTGTTTTTTAAGATTTTATTTATTTATTTATTTGAGAGAGAGTGAGCACGAGCTGGGGGGTGGGGAGCGGCAGGGGGGAGAGGGAGAAGCAGGCTCCCTGAGGAGCAGGGAGCCCAGTGCGGGGCTCGATCCCAGGACCGCAGGATCATGACCCGAGCCGAAGGCAGACGCTTAACGACTGAGCCACCCAGGCGCCCCTGTTACTGCAGTATAGTTGACATACGGTAGTTTCAGGTGTGGATGTTATTGTTTGTTCTCATTTGTTGGGTTTCCTGTAACCACATTCCTGGTGGCACAATAGCATCCTAGTGGTATACAGTGGCCTTACCAAGGGCTGTTTCTTCTCTGGTCTATGTTTTTTATCTTAACAACTCACAGCCCCTAAAGATTAGGAACATCCCCAAGTTGTAAGGAGCCTGCACCCTTTGAAGAAGCCTCCAGATCACAGGAAGATAGTAGGGGAGAGCCTCTTGCTTCCCTATCATCAGCCTCATTTATAGACTCTTTTTTTACTTCTCCATGATCTGCAGCAGGGAGATGGGGCCACAGCGTGCCAGGCACTCCTGACCCCTCAGTGCTTTCAGACCTGGTATTTCCAGTGTTGTCCCCACCCCTGCCCACCAGAATGTCCTTTTCTTGCCTCCAAAAATGCTGCACTGCTCTCTCAGAAAAAGAAGAGACCCATAACTCCGTGGCTTCCTTCCCTGGGTCCAACTTGTAATGCATGCGGCAGGAATTCCGTGATATTTGTACAAGGTAGTGGGCATTTTCCTAAATTCAAGACTTGTCTTATTTTTATTTTATTTCTTTAGACTTTCTTTTGAGAGGGGTTTTGGGGTCAAGAACGGGAATAAGTAATACATAAGCTTGTTCTTATATATCCATGTTCCTTGGTATCTAAATTTTCTAATGTTCCTAAAATGACCTCATATTGTTTGTGTAATTCAAAAATATATTTCACCTAAATTTATTTAAAAATAAATGTCATTAAATTTCATCTCAGTATATTCCAATCAATCAATTCTTGCAACAAACATTTCAGCTTATATAATGTTCTAGGATAACATGAGCTAAGTTGGAATTGTCTGTTTAAATAGAGCCTCTTTCGCTCCTTTTACTATGAGGATGACAGTTATATGAGCCAACCAGGATTCACCTCTGCTAAGGAGGATATAGGTGAAAATGATACCGCTAATAAATTTAATTCTACTCTAAGGCATCTCTTCGAGTCTTCTCAATCCAAAGCTATTAGAAACAGAATAAAAACATCAGCATTTAGATTAACAGCTGGATTTTGTTTAAAATATTTCCTTAATTATAATCTATTTAATTTTTTTGCAGCTTAAGGGATTTTTATTGTTATTGTTACTGGTTTCCAGAGAAAATTCCTTACTTGTGTTTCTTACACGACAATCTTGTGTTCCTGGGTTGCAGAGCTGAAAAATATGGTGGTGGTTGCTCTGAAATGCTCGCTTTCTTACTTTGCTCTTCGAAATTTTGCACACCAGCAATAGTTCTCTTTTAGGAATAGGTCTTCCCAAAAAAGTCAAATCTCATGAAATCGTGCAGAAATAGAAGTTGCCAAAAGTGCAAGAAGCTCAGTGAAACTTGGGGGAAAGTTTCAAAACAAGGCAAATACTCACAGGGTGTTTTCTTCCTCTTGACACTTAGAAAGACCTGAGCATTGTAAGAGCTGCATGAACCCAAGATGCTGGTTTTTCTCACTTTTCTGCTTTTTGAGAGACTTGCTTGCATAGCAGCAAGAATCCCAGGGAGCCAGGGTGGAGCTTTATCATTGTAATAGAGACCAATTTTGATTTTAGATTTGTGGGACTGAGCCCTTAACCTGTGGGTTCTGTTGCTAACTCCAGGTAGATAGAATTGCTTGATGCGGGAAAATCACGCTGGCATCTATCTAGTCACAGAAGTGTTGAGTGTGACTAGGCTTGAGAAGAGACACAGGGGAGTTTTCCCCACACAAAGGGCGAGGACAAGATTGATAGAGTAAATTTTTTAAAATAGGCAAAAACAGCTGAAATTAATAAACTAGAAAACAAACACACATACAAACATACACAAAAACAAGAAAAGCAAAACCTGTGGTTGTTGCAGCCCTCCCTTTTTTTTTGAAATAACAAAACAGTGGAAACAATTTCAATATGTGTCGATAAGAGAAGAGGCAGATAAAATGTGGAGTGTTAATACAGTGGGACAGAATGACATCATTTAAATGCAGGTACTGGAGCCACATGTATCTTTGGGAATAAATCTCAAAAGCAATGTTGAAGGATCAAGTTACAAAATGATAGGTGTGCTATAATACCACTTATATAAAGTTTCAAACACATCAAACAAAAATGTGTATTTTATGACTACACAGAAACCTTGTAAGAACCAAAAGGCTGGATGAGAAAGATATTTACCAACTTGAGGAGAGTGGCTAGCTCCATGGAGGCAGGAGGGAAAGAGGGAGAATGAGGTCAGGGAAAGACTTGAAATGGGGTTTTGACTATATCTGTTCTATATATTTTTTAAATATTTATTTATTTATTAAGATTTTATTTATTTATTTGAGAGACAGAGAGAGAGACAGAGAGAGAGCATGAGCACGGGGAGGAGCAGGGGAAGGAGGAGGGGGAGAAGCAGACTCCCCTGCTGACATGGGGCTCGATCCGGGGACTCTGGGATCATGACTTGAGCCAAAGGCAGATGCTTAACCGACTGAGCCCCCGGGCACCCCTCTATTTTTTTCACTATCTAAAGTAAATGAAGTAAATGTTACTGGATCTTAAATGCATATTTTGTTCTCTGTTTCCTGTGTGTCTGAAGTATTTCATAATTTAAATAATACTTGTAAGAGAAAAAATTATGTTTCAACCAGGAGCTTTTGTGAAATAATGTTTATTCTGTTAAATTGTTTATTATATACTGTCTTCTTAAGTATCACAAAATTAAACTTTAGATGGCCTCCAGGTCCTCATTAATTGTGATTAATGACTTTGCTAGGTCTTGACACCACTTCCTACTGCTCGGTGCTTTATCTGTTCTTTTGCTTGTCTGCCCTTTCTTGGGAGCACAGTGTTCAACAATAACAACAATAACAAATACTCTGTTTCAGACGAAGAGAAAGAATGGCATCCTCAGCCGAAAAGTGTTTAGTTCTACCAACAGCTCAAGTCCAATATACTAAATATGGGCTCTATTATCAGATTTCACTGTTTCAGAAAGATGCATCTGTTACATACACAGAAGAGCGGGCCATCCATCAAACACAAAAGCTACACAGGATGCATTGTGCGGGCAGAGGGCTTACCCCATTCTACAACTTAGCAGGAAATCTCTGCCATGTGGTTCTCATCAAAGGCCTCAAAAGTGCATTTCACATCATAATCTAAAGAGACGACCCGAGATTAAATGCAGGCCCAATACATATACACTTCAGGATTCAGTAGAGGTATTTTGACTATATAACATATGTAGTCATTTCTGGTACATAAATTGGATTTTTACAGGCCCTTACAGAATTCATAAAGAACCCTTCCCTACTTTTTATACCCTTCTGACAATATTTTGTATAAATGTTGACATTTATCCTTTGAATTGTGTTAATTGGGTGGCATGGTTTCCGCATCCCTGTAGGATGACTGAATTATCCATGTTGAGGAGTGGGAAGAGTAGGAAAGTAGGAAAGAGAGGGGATGGAGCTCAGTAGGGAGTGGGGGGACTAACAGGGAAAGGGCAGAAGGACTGCTAGGGAATCGACCCCAAACCAAGGATGCCTTCTCCTTATCTTCTCTGAGACCACCCACTGCTATGCCTCACCAAAGAGAGGCACAAACCTCTTAGTCTCTTAAGGGAGGCAGAATAATGGTCCCCCATGTCCACATTCTAATTTCCAGAACCATGAATATATCATCTTACATGGCAAAGAGGACTTGGCAAAATTGATTCATTTAAGGATCTTGGGATGGAAAGATAATCTGAGTGGGTCCAATGTAATCACAAGGGTCTTTATAAGAGAGAGGCAGGAATGTCAGACTCACAGAAGGAGATGTGATGACAGAAGCAGGGTCAGAGGGCAAGAGAGAGACAGAGAGCGAGAGAGAGAGAGATTTGAAGACATGGGACTGTTGGCTCTACAGATGGAAGAGGGGCCATGAGTGAAGGGATGCAGGCAACCTCTAGAAGCCAGAAAAAAGTGAGGAAATGGATTCCCCTTACAGCCTCCAGAAGGAACGCAGCCCTGTTGACAACTTGATTTTAGGACTTCTGGCCTCTAAAATTGTAAAATAACAAATCTATGTTGTTTTAAGCCACTGAATTCGTGGTAATTTGTTATAGCAATAATAAAAAATCAATACATCTCACTACCCTAGTGAAAACTTACTGGTGGATAACTCTGTTCATTCCAATCTTGATAGCCCTTCCAGTGTTGAAGGCTCGAGTTCCATAGGTGATTATGAGGAAAGTTTGTGGCTTTTTTAATATGCTGAGAGTACATTGCTCTAAATAAACTATGAATTCTGATATGAAAGACTCTTTGAGCACCACAGAAATGTAGTATCCCACACACATGTCAGCTGACAAGAAGGACAGGAGTCCTGCACCTGCAAGACAAGGTAACCACTTACAGTAAGAAAACCCTCCTACACATACATCCTCCTTGACTTTCCTGCACAACCGTGGGAATCTGTAGTCACTTCCAGGAAAATAAGAATGCTCAACTTGCTGAAGGAATACCTTTCATCTAAAAGCATTGAAATAAAAATCTCTCCTCATAAATTTAAACATATTTCCAAGAACAACCAGACACCTGAGGAAAATCAACAACATGAAAAGAACTAACATGAGGAAACAGAATTTGCAAAGAAGACCAGAGGAAACTGCAAAATAACCATTAGTATCCTCAGAGAGATGAGAGGCTATCATAAGCCAAAGTTTGTAGAAAAAAGTGATCAGACTGGTTGAAACAATTGTCATCCCCCAACTCCACAAATAAATTTCAGTATGTGAGTTGGAAATAATGGAAATAAGTAATTAAATTGGTAACCTGGAAATGCAAGCTGGGGGATTCTTCTGCAATAGAGTGCAAAACAAAAAGTCATGGATTGTGAGAAAAATATTAAGAAGCAAGGAAAATACACAAACAATGAATCATGGAACATTACATCAAAAAACTAATGATGTAATGTATGGTGATTAACATAACAATAAAAAATTTTTAAAAAAAGAAGCAAGGAAAATAAACATAAGAGCCCACTGAAAGTCTAGGAGTTGTGGGGTGCAGAGAGCATACCAGATATAGCTAATTGAAAATTTTGATGAGGATAAAGTTATTTAGGTGTGATGGAAGAAAAAAGAAGGAAGGAAGGGAGGGAGGGAGGAAAAGGAAGAGAAGAAGAGGGAGGGAGGGAGGGCAAACAAAGTGCAAAACAGGTTACCTATTAAAATATATAAGTAGGTTTGCCTATGACCATACATCTACAAGAAATCAGTAAAGCAATATTATCTCTGTAGTAAAATAATTTTAAATTTAGAATTCAAATACAAAACCAAACCATCATACAATTTTAAAGGCAAAAGAAAAAGACATTTTTAAATTACAAAGATTCTGAAAGTTTACTTCTCATGGAACACATTCCTAAGGAATTACTAGATGCTATACCTCACTAAAAAGTAACCCCAAAAAAGTTGGAAAAAAGCCATCATGGAATTCAAGAAATAATGGAAAGTAAGAAACCAATAAAATCATGACATTTTATTCTATACTATATATACTTAAGAAACCATTTCCCTAAAAGTAGAGGAATCATGGTTTTAATTAATAAAACTCTGCAACTACAAGTTCATGGAAAGTAAATTCAGTGGGTGGGCAAAGAGGGGTATTGAACTATGCTAAGATCCCTGACTGTTCAGGCTCTAAAAGAGGCAGGTGAAAAAGATGGATCGACAATGTTGATAGAAAAATATAAGGTTACCAATTTGAAGAAGATATATAACTTTCAAATCACAAAAATATTTTAAAAGGAAGGATAAGAGGGATGAAGGGATGGGGGAGAGGGAAAAAGGAGACAGGATAAGAAATAAGAGCACTTGATAGGTTAAAAAGAAAGTACAATAAATGGGAGACATACACCAAGGTTAGAGCTATAAGATTATATCAATTACTGCAGTAAAAATAAATGGGTTAAATCCAGCAAAAAAAAAAAAAAAAAAGATTCTTAGACTGACCTAAAAACAGAAACAAATTAAATTCAGCTGTATGCTATTTACAGAAAGCACACACAAATCAAAATGACACAAAAACAGAAGATAATGGAGTTACCTGATAAATGAGGTGAAGGCTAACATTTTGGCACTATTAATGTCAGCCTAAATAACCAAAGCAGAAAACACATTTTGTTTAAAAGGGACAAATAAGAGAAATGCCTTCTGTGTAATAGGGAGAGTCATAAACTAAAAAGCATGGAGGCCTTATAAAACAAGTTACCAGTGAGCGAAGGAGAACAAAAAAGTGAGAGGAGTTATCAGAACACCAGTCTGGCACACTAAGAAGGTTCTCACTGAGCTGGGGAGGTAGCTGAAAGGGTACAGGCAGATAATTACAGACTATGCCCTACTAAGGAATTTAGGCTAAGCAGTTTTACATGAGAAAAGAGAGACATCACTTTTTTATTGAGGTCTTACAGATTTCTGTTTTTCTTCTATTTAGATCTGAGAACATAGTCTGTAAGAATTCATTCTCTTGAAATCCACTGAGACTTGTTTCATGGCCCAGGATATGACCCATTTTGGTGAATATTCCACATGTGTTTCTTTTTTAAAGATTGTATTTACTTATTTATCTTGAAAGAGAGAGTGCACATGAGTGGGGGGAGGGACAGAGGCAGAGGGAGAGAGAGAATCTCAAGCAGAATCCATGCTAAGTGCAGAGCTTGGTGCAGGGCTCAATCTCACAACCCTGAGATCATGACCTGAGCTGAAATCAAGAGTCAGATATTTAACGAACTGAGCCATCCAGGTGTCCCTATTTCATGTGCTTTTTATTTATCTTTTTAAAAAAATTTTTTTTACGATTTTATTTATTTGACAGAGAGAGAGAGAGACAGCGAGAGAGGGGACACAAGCAGGGGGAGTGGGAGAGGGAGAAGCAGGCTTCCCACAGAGCAGGGAGCCCGATGCAGGGCTCGATCCCAGGACCCTGGGATCATGACCTGAGTTGAAGGCAGACACTTAACCTACTGAGCCACCCAGGTGCCCCTTCCATGTGCTTTTTAAAAGACTGTAGATTCACGGGGCACCTGGCTGGTTCAGTCCGTTAAGCTTCTGGCTTCAGCACAGGTCATGATCTCAGGGTCCTGGGATCTAGCCCCGCATTGGGCTCCCTGCTCAGCAGTGAGCCTGCTTCTCCCTCTCCCTCTGCCCTTCCTTCCCACTTGTGCTTGCTCTCTTTCTCTCTTAAATAAATAAAATCTTAAAAAAAAAAAAAGAATGTATATTTTGTGGTTGTTGACACAGTGTTTTCTAAAAGAGGTTGACTACGTTCAATATTTATGTCATTCTTCTTTTCATAAACTGAAAACATTAATTTCTGAGAGGGGTGCAATGGCACATCCTACAAAACACCTGACCAGGACTCCTCAAAACTGTTAGGATCATCAAACACAAGGAAAGTCAGAGACACTGCCACAGCCAAGGGAAGCCTGGGGAGACGTGACAACTTAATGTACTCTGGTACCCTCGATGGGATATTAGAACAGAAAAAGGACATTAGGTAAAAACTAAAAACTATGGACTTTGATCAATAATAATGCATCAATAATCATTCATTAATTGTACCATGTACCATGTACCATGGTAATGTAAGATGTTAACAATAGGGAAATTGTGTGCAAGGTACCTGAGAAAACTCTATACTATTTTCTCTATTTTTCCTGTAAATCTAAAACTATTTCAAAAGTACAAGTTCATAGAAAGAAGTTAACGTGAGGACCTAGGACCACAATTTCCTGACATCACCAGAGTTAATCACAAGGATGCACATATGTTAGAGTAGACCCAGTCAGGACCCCTGGTCTTCTGCCGCTCTATTGTATTGCCATCATAGTAACTAGGAGAGTTCTCCAAGATGACTCTGAGATCAAAGAACTAAAGGTAAATTTGGAAACTGCTTCAGGAGATCTCTAAGTGTTTAGAGTCAGAAAGTCTTAGGTTGGAAATTCACCTCTGCTCCTTTCTAACTGTGTTATATAGATTATAATCATCTCCATTTTTTCAAATGTAAAATGGGAAGATACCCACTTTATAGGTTTGTTGTGAGAATTAAGTGAATTACTACACATAAAAGGACATAATAATATTGGTCAACAAACAAAAGCTGTTATTTTGCTGTTAGAAAATAGTTCATTGTCTTTTTAAGAAAGAGAAATTTTAAAAAAGGTCTTCTTTGACATTTACCCACATATTTACCATTTGGGTGCTCTTCCACCTTGTAGTTCCAAGTTTCCACCTGTCACTACATCAACCGGGAGTACTTTCTTTAGACTCGAGGGGCCGGTATGCTGGCAAAAAAATTCTGCCAGTTTTAACTTACCCCAAAATTTCCTCATGCCAAGTTCAGTTTTGAAAGACCTTCTAGACCGATATAAAATTCTGAGTTAACAGACTTTTTTTTCAACATTTTATATGTTGTTTCATTATCTTGGGCTCCCTTTGTTCTGAGAAATAAAACATCATTTGTATCCTTGTTCTCCAGTTTTAGAGATACTCTCTCCAGCCTTTAATGAAGACCTGGACTAAGGATAAGCAGTGAGGATTAATGAAGAGAAAAGATTAGAAATGTTAGTGAAGTAGCATCTACTGTAAGTTGTCAAAGGATGAAAGGTAAGTAGAAGGGATCTAAGCCCTCTTCTTAGCTTTCCAGCTTGGGTCATTTATGTGGAGATAGGGAATATGCAAGGAGGGAAATTGTTGGGTTAGGCAGGTGGAGAATAGTCAACTGATTTTTAGAAACATTGGGTTCAAGGATCCTGTGAGATGTTCAAAAGTTGGCTTATGATTCGAGCCTCAGAAAAGGGCCTATGTGAGAGATAGAGACTTTAGGATCAAAAGTTGCAGACATAAGTGTAGATGAGATAATTCAACTAGAAGATGAAGGACAGGGTACTTTAACCCCAGACTCTTAAAGATGTATACAAAATTAACATGAAATATAAGATGGAACATAAGATATATAAGAGGGATGAAATTTAAGAGGGAATATAAGATGAATGACAGTTTGAAGAAAATATTTGTAAAAATTGTCCTAAATTGCAAAAGACTCGTACAAATCAATGGGAAAAACCCTTTATCCAAAGAAAGATGGACCAAAAAAAGCAATTCAAGGAGCTGACATTCAAGTCAAATAAGCATATAAATAAATGTTCAATCTCAGTAATAACAAAAATGCAAATTAATCAGGTGCTTCTTGCCATTGTAATAAAAACTAAAAAGATGATAATACCATGTGTTGGTGAGGATGTAAATAAACAGATTCTCACATACAATAAGGTAAACTTCTATAGACTCTTTGGGGGGCAATCCAGAAGTATCTATGAACACAGAATGTGCCCACCATATTTCTTTCCCAATATATACTCATGGCCCATCATTTGAACCCAGTAAACAGAGAATTTATTTCTTTTCAAACACACACGGAACATTTACAAAATCAACCATGTATTAGGTCACAGAGGAAAATATTTTAAAAAATGGCAAAATGAAGAAAACATTAAGCCCATGGTTTGACCTCAATGCAATAATATCAAAAATTAATAGCAAAGTAAAGCCCCATTCTCTCCCACCAAAATTTTATCCCTTAGGGGATAAAAGTTAAACTAAACATTCTTAGGGGCACCTGGGTGGCTCAGTCAGTTAAGCATCTGACACTTGATTTTGGCTCTGGCCATGATCTCAGGGTCATGGGCTCCATGGATCTCAGGATCGTCAGGCTCTGTGCTCAGTGTAGAATCTGCTTTAGACTCTCTCTCCCTCTGCCTCTACCCCTGCTTGCACTCTTTCTCTTCCTCTAAAATAAATAAGTCTTTAAACTAAATATTCTTGGGGTGCCTGAGTGGTTCAGTCAGTTAAGCATCTGCCTTTGGCTCAAGTCATGATGCCAGGGTCCTGGGATCAAGCCCCACATCAGGCTCCTTGCTGAGCAGGGAGCCTGATTCTCCCTCTCCCTCTGCCCCTCCCCCCAACTTGTGCTTGTTCTCTCTCTCTGTCTCTGTCTCAAATAAATAAAATCTTTAAAAAAATAAACTAAACATTCTTAGAATAAAAAGTTTTAAGTCAGAAAGGATAAGAAAATGTGAAATTACAAATTATTTGAAAATGAATGACACATATCAAAAACTATGGAATACAGAAATAGAACTAGTAAAAAAAATGTAATCTTAAATGCAAGAAAGAATGAAAGATATTGACTAACCATTCAAACAAAAAGTTAAAAAAAAAAAAAGTAAAGGGTTCTGTTCTAGCATGTAAGGAGCTTGGAGGTTACCACTCTGTCCTAACAAGTACAAAACTGAACAAATGGAAAAATCAACAACTCTTCTTAGATATGGCAGAGAGGTAAGGTCACAGGGCAAACCGCTGCCCCCAGAATTGGAAAGACAGGTAAACAGAATTGCAATGTACTGATCCAAAGACACAAATAGATTGAAAGTAAACAGAAAAAGATATGCAAATAGTAACTAAAAGAAGGCAAGGGTGGTTATACTATTATTAGAAGATATAGGCTTTAAAATGTTACAAAATACAAAGGACACTGTATGTTAATAGAAGTTTCAATATAGTAAGAAGATATAATATTAAACATCTTGCATCTTAATAACAGACCATCAAAGTATATGAGGCAAAAACTGACAGAATTGGTGAGAGAAATACACAGTTTTACAATAATAGTTGGAGACTTCAATACCACATTCTCAATAATGCATAGAACAACCAGACAGATCAGTAAGCAAACAGAAAACTTAAACAAAATAATGAACTAACTAGACCTAACACACATATACAGAACAAAAACAGAATACACATTCTTTTCAAGTACACGTGGGACATTTTCTAGGACAGACCATAGGTTAGTCACCAATCAAGTCTCAAGAGATTTAAAAAGATATCATATGACATGTCTTCACCAACCACATGGGATAAAGTTAGAAATCAGTAAAAGAAGTAAAACTAGAAAATTCACAAATTTGTGGCAATTAAACAATGAACTCTTAAACAACTAATGAATCCAAGAAAATTAGAAAATCCTTAGAGACAAATGTAAATGAAAACACAACATACCAAAATGTATGTGACACAGTGAAAGAGCACTAAGGGGGAATATATAGGTATAAATGCTAACATCAAAACATACAAGAAAGATCTCAAATCAATAACCTCATTTTACAATTTAAGGAACTAGATAAAGAACAAAAACTAAACACAGAGCTAGCAGAAGGAAATAAATATTGGAGCAGTGATAAACAAAATAGAGAATAGAAAAACAATAGAGGAAGTCAACATAACAAAAAGTCAGTTCTTTGAAAAAAATCAAAATTGACAAACCTTTGGCTAGATGGACTAAGAAAAAAAGAGGGAAGACTCAAATTACTAAAATCAGAAATGAAAGTGGGGACATCACTACTAATTCTAGAGAGAGTACTATGAACAACTGTACAACAATAAAATGGATAACCTAAATAGACAAATTCCTAGAAACATAAAACTTATCAAGTCTACCTTATGAGACATAGGAAATCTGAATAGACCTATTACTAGTAAAAAGATTGACTCAGAAATCAAAAATCTTCTGCCAAGGAAAAGCCCTGGAAAAGCCCTGGCTTCACTGGTGAATTCTACCAATATTTAAAGAACAAATAACATCAATACTTCTCAAACTTCTCCAAAAAAGTGAAAACACTTCCAAGCTCATTCTGTAAAGCCAGCAATACTCTGATACCAAAATCAGACAAAGACACTGCAAGAAAACTACAGACCCATATCCCTTATGAACATTGATGTGCCTATCCCCCCAAAACACTAGCAAACCAAATTCAGCAGTATAGTAAAAGGATTATACACCATAACCAAGTGGTATTTATTCTTGGGTTTAAGAATGTTCAGAATACAAAAATTGATCAATATAATACACCACATTAACAAAATGAAACACAAAACTCATATGACCATCTCAATTGATGCAGCAAAAACTTTTGACAAAATTCAATACCCTTTCATGATAAGACACACACACGCACGCACACACACATACACACTCAACAAACTAGGAATGGAAGGAAACTATCTCAACATGATAAAAGCCATCTGTGAAAAATCCATAGTAAATATCATACTCACTGTTGAAAGGCTGAAAGCTTTTCCTCTAAGATCAGGAACAAGGCAAGGATGCCCATTTTTACCACTTCTATTTTACATAGTATTGTAAGTTCTAGCCAGACCAATCAGGCAAAAGTAAATAAGTAAGTAAGTAAGTAAATAAATAAATAAATAGTATTCAAATTGAAAGAAAAGTATTTCTGTTCACAGATGATATAATCTTCTATGTAGAAGATCCTAAAGATTTTACACACACACACACAAATTATTAAAACTAATAAATGAATTCAGTAAGTAGCTGAATAGATATGTAGAGTTAACACAAAAATCAGTTGCATTCTATGTATTAGCAATGAAAAATCTGAAAAGGAAATTACAAAAACTATTCCATTTTCAAACATCAAGAAAAATAAAATTCTTAGGAATTAACCAAGAAAATGAAAGACTTGTACAATGAAAACTATAAAACATTGTTGAAAGAAATTAAAGACATAAATAAATGGAAATATATTCCATATTCACAGATTCTAAAACCTAATATTATTAAGATGTCAATAACACCCAAACCAATCTACAGATTCAATGCAATCCCCATCAAAAGACCAAAGTCATTTTTTTTGTAGAAACAGAGAAACTTATCCTAAAATTCCTATAACATCTCAAGGGACCTCACATAGCCCAAAAAATCGTTTAAAAGAACAGAGCTATAGGACTCACACTTCCTGATTTCAAAGCTTACTACAAAGTTACAGTAATCAAAGCGGCCTGGTACCAGCATAAAAACAGACATATAGACAAATGAAATAGAATAGAGCCCCCAAATAAACCCTTGCATATATGATTAAATGATTTTTGACACAGCTGCTAAGAACATTCAATGGGGAAAAGACAGTCTTTTTTTTTTAAAGATTTTATTTATTTATTTATTTATTTATTTATTTATTTATTTATTTGAGAGAGAGAAAAAGACTGTGCACACAAGCTGGGGGAGGAGCAGAGGGGGGAGAAGGGGGAGGGAGAATCTCAAGCAGACTCCATCTCACAATCCTGAGATCATGACCTGAGCCAAAACCAAGAGTCAGATGCTTAACTGAGCCATCCAGATGCCCCAAGACAGTCTTTTTAATAAATGATGCTGGGAAAACTGTATATCCATATGCAAAAGAATAGTTGGACCCTTATCTAAGATCATATACAAAAATTAACTCAAAATGGATCAAAGACCTAAATGAAGACCTAATACTATAAAACTCTGAGGGAGGAGCGCCTGGTGGCTCAGTCATTAAGCATCTGCCTTAGGCTCAGGTCATGATCCCATGGTCCTAGGATCAAGCTCCTGCTCAGCAGGAAGCATGCTTCTCCCTCTCCCCCACCCCCTGCTTGTGTTCCCTCTCTCATGGTGTCTCTCTGTCAAATAAATAAAAATCTTAAAAAAAAAAAAACTCTGAGGGGAAAAAAACATAGGGCAAAACCTTCACAACACTGGATCTGGCAATTTCTTGAATATGACACCAAAGGCACAAGCAACAAAATATATAAATTGAACTTCAGGAAAAATTTAAAAATTTATGCATCAAAAGACATTATCAATAGAGTAAAAAGACAACTGGCAGAATGAGACAAAATATTTGCAAGTCAAATATCTGGTAAGGAATTAATATCCAGAATATATTCTGGAACTCCTAAAATTCAACAATATAAAAACAAACAACTTTGTTCAACAATGGGCAAAAGACTTGAATAGACATTTCTCCAGAGAAGATATACAAATAACCAACAAACACATGAAAATATGCTCAACATCACTAATCATTAAGGAAATGCAAATCAAAACTAAAATGAGATGCCACTTCATACCCATTAAGATGGCTACTATCCAAAAAACAGGAAATAAGTGTTGACAATGATATGGAGACATTGAAACCCTGTGCATGGATAATGGAGAACAGCCACTGTAGAAAACAATAGGGTGGTCCCTCAAAAATTAAAAATAGAATTACCGTATTTTCTAGCAATTCCAGTTCTTGGTATATATACCCAAAAGAATTGAAAGTAGGGTCTTTAAGAGATATTTGTACACTCATGTTAATAGCAACATTACTTACAATAACCTAAAACTTGGAAGCAACCCATGTGTTCATTGGCAAATAAATGAATAAGTATAATGTGGTATATCCACATGATTGAATATTATTGAGACTTAACAAGGAAGGAAATTCTACAATGTGCTCCAACATGAATGAACCTTGAGGACATTATGCTAAGTAAAATAACCCAGTCAAAAAAAGACAAATACTGGTATGAAACCACTTATGTTAATTACTTAAAATAGTCAAAATCATGGAGACAGAAATTAGAATGGTGGTTGCAGGAATGGGGAGTTATTGTTTAATGTATTACAAGATGAAAAGTGTTATGGGAATAAATGGTGGTGATAATTACACAACATTATGAATGTACTTAATATCACTAAACTCTATATTAAAAATGGTTAAGATAGTAAATTTTATGTTATGTATATTTTACCACAATGAAACTGAAAAAAATTTTTAAAAGATGCTCAATTTCCTTTATAGTTAATCAAGGGGCACCTGGGTGGCTCAGTCGTTAAGCGTCTGCCTTCGGCTCAGGGCATGATCCCAGGGTCCTGAGATCGAGCCCTGCATTAGGCTCCCCGCTCCACGAGGGGCCTGCTTCTCCCTCTCCCACTCCCCCTGCTTGTGTTCCTGCTCTCGCTATCTGTCTCTCTGTCAAATAAATAAATAAATAATCTAAAAAAATTAATTAAATAAAAATTGAATAACAAAAACAAAAAAGTAGAGATCAAAAACACTGTAATAGAGATAAATAATGCCTTTGATGTGCTCATTAGTAGACTAGACAGTAAGACTAGATTCTGAGAAAAGAATCACTGAGCTTGGGGTGCCTGGGTGGCTCAGTTGTTAAGCGTCTGCCTTCAGCTTAGGTCATGATCCCAGGGTCCTGGGATCAAGCCCCACGTCCGGCTCCCTGCTCCGCAGGAAGCCTGCTTTTCCCTCTCCCACTCCCCCTGCTTGTGTTCCCTCTCTCTCTGTGTCTCTCTCTGTCAAATAAATAAAATCTTTAAAAAAAAAAAAAAAAGAATCACTGAGCTTGAGCATATGTCAATAGAAACTTCCAAAACACAAAAACAAAGAGAAAAAAGAATGAAAAAAAGTGGAACAGAATATCCAAGAACTGTGGGACAAATAAGTATAAGATACACATAGTGGAAATACTGTAGGAGAAGAGAAAGAAAAAGGTACAGAAGAAATATTTGAAACAATAATGACAGAAGTTTTTCCCAAATTAAAGTCAGACACCAAACCACAGATCCAGGAAACTCAGGAACACCAGGCAGAATAAATGCAAAAACAAAACAAAACAACAATAACAACAAAAGCTAACTATACGTAAGCATATCATTTTCAACCTGCAGAAAATAAAAAAGAAAGACAAAAT
Source organism: Leptonychotes weddellii (assembly GCF_054177405.1). NCBI lineage: Eukaryota > Metazoa > Chordata > Mammalia > Carnivora > Phocidae > Leptonychotes > Leptonychotes weddellii. The sequence goes on along the minus strand of NC_138373.1, from coordinate 58,054,715 downwards.
CTTGAAAGAAATCAGAGGAAAAAACCTTACCTTTAAAGGAGCAAAGATAAGAATTATATCAACTTCTCCTCACAAACCATGCAAGCAAGAAGATAATAGAGTGAAATGTTTAAAGTGTTGAAAGAAAAAAACACCACACAGAATTGTGTATCCTGCAAAATTATCCTTTAAAAGTGATGGGAAAATAGAAACTTTTTCAAACAAAAATTGAGAGACTCTATTGCCAGTAGACCTGCCTTGCCAGAAATGTTAAAAGCAGTTCTTTAGAAAGAAAGAAAACATGTGTTGAAAACAGATCTACAGGAATGCCTGGCTGGCTCAGTCAGTAGAGCATGCCACTCTCGATCTTGGGGTTGTGAGTTCAAGCCCCACGTTGAGCATAGAGCTTAAATAAGATTAACTAACTAACTAATTAAGATCTACATCAAGAAAGGAAGAGCATCAGAGAATGAATAAGTACAGGTAAAATAAAAGCTTTTATTTTTTTATTCTTATTTGTTCTAATAGAAACGTTTGTTCAAAATAATAATAGCAACAATCTATTTGATTACGTATGCGTCTGTGTATACTTGTGTTTAAGTGAAATGGATGACAGCAATGACACAGGGATGAGAGCAAAGAATTAGGAATATTTTGTTTTTATAAAATACTTGTACTACTCGTAAGTGGTATAGTATTATTCGAAGGTGGACTTGGATTTGTTGTAAGTGTGTATTACAAACTCTAGGGCAAACACTAAAACAATTTTTTTTAGTATATGTGCTGCCGAAGTGAGCACTAAAACAATTTTTTTTTAAAAAAGCATAATTGGGGCACCTGGATCAGTCAGTAGAGCATGTGACTCTTGATCTCAGGATTGTGAGTTTGAGCCAAACGCTGGGCATGGAGCTCACCTAAAAACAATAACAACAACATCAAAAAGAGTACACTTATCATGAGGAGCACAGAGTAATGTATAGAATTGCTGAATCACGATATTGTACACCTGAAACTAACATAACACTGTATGTTAATTAGACTGGAATTTAAAATAAAATAATCTTTTTTTTTTTTT
>NC_138373.1:58033039-58053161 GCF_054177405.1 Leptonychotes weddellii | reverse complement strand
ATAAAATAATCTTTAAAAAAAAGTATAATTGAGGGCGCCTGGGTGGCTCAGTTGGTTGGGCGACTGCCTTCGGCTCAGGTCATGGTCCCGGAGTCCTGGGATCGAGTCCCACATCGGGCTCCCGGCTCAGTGGGGAGCCTGCTTCTCCCTCTGACCCTCTCCCCTCTCATGCTGTTTTTCTCTCTCTCTCTCTCAAATAAATAAATAAATAAAATCTTTAAAAAAATTTAAAAATTTAAAGAAGTATAATTGAAAGGTTAAGAAAGGAGAGAAAATGGAATCATATAAAATGCTCAATTAAGCCCACAAAAGGCCGAAAAAGAGCGAAAGAAAAATAACAAAGAACAAGGGCAACAAATAGAAAACAGTAACAAATATAATAGACATTAAACTGTATCAATAATTGCTTTGAATGCCAATAATCTAAATGTACCAATCAATACACAGAAATTGTCAGAGTGGATCAAAAACAAGACCCAACTATATGTTGTCTACAAGTAACCCTCTTTCAATATAAAGACACAGGGGTGCCTGCTGACTTAGTTGGTAGAGCATGTGACTCTTTATCTTGGGGTTGAGTTTGAGCCCCATGTTGGGTGTAGAGATTACTTAAAAATAAAATCTTAAAAAAAAGAGAGACATAGGTTAAAAAGGATAGAAAAAGATATACCACGCTAATACTAATCAAAAAGAAAATGGGAGTAGCTATCTTAATTTCAGACAGATCAGTCTTCCCAGAGTAAGGAAAGTTATTATGGATAAATATGGGCATTAAATAATAACAAAGGAGTCAATTCGCTAAGAAGGCATAACAATTCTTAATGTGTATGTACCTAACAACACAGCATTGAAATGCATAAGGCAAAAACTGACAGATTTGCAAGGAGAAATAGATGAACTCACAATTATAGTTGGAGCCTTCAACATCCCTGTATCAGAAATGGACAGATCCAGCAGGCAGAACATAACAAAAAACACAGTTGAACTCAACAGAACCATCAGTCAACTGGTTATAATTGACAATAGACCACTTCACCCAACAACAGAATATAAATTCTCCTAAAACTTATGTGGAGCATTCACCAAAATAGATATTCTGACCCACAAAAAGAGACCATAACAAATTTGAGAGAATAGAAATCATATATGCTCTCAGATGACATTGGAACTAAACTAGAAATCAATAATGGGAAGGGCACCAGCATGGCTCAGTCGGTTAAGCATCTGCCTTCGGCTCAGGTTATGACCCCGGGGTCCTGGGATCAAGCCCCGCATCCTCTCTGCTCGGCGGGAAGCCTGCTTCTCCCTCTCCCTCTGCCGCTCCCCCTGCTTGTGCTCACTCATGCTGTCAAATAAATAAAATCTTAAAAAAAAAAAGAACTCAATAATGGGAAAATAGCTGGTGTGAGATGTTGATAGTGGGGGCGGCTGTCTATATGTACGACAGGGCCTGTATGGGAATGTTGTTCTTTTGCTAAATTTTGCTCTGAACCTACGAGTGCTATAAAAAACAGAATCTATTTTTTAAAAGTAGAGGGAAGGGGCGCCTGGGTGGCTCAGTCGTTAAGCATCTGCCTTCGGCTCAGGTCATGATCCCAGGGTTCTGGGATCGAGTCCCACATCGGGCTCCCTGCTCTGTGGGAAGCCTGCTTCTCCCTCTCCCACTCCCCCTGCTTGTGTTCCTGCTCTCGCTATCTCTCTCTCTGCCAAATAAATAAAATCTCTAAAAAAAAAAAAAAGTAGAGGGAAGAATTAATCAATATAGAAGCAAAAATTAAAGAAATAGAAATGTTACTAATAAAAATGTAGACGTTATCAATAAAACCAACACCTTTAAAGTGGCAAGTGTGATCAAGAACATTAGGGGAAAAAAGACTTCTGCATCTTCTAAAAATGACTCTGTCATTATGAACACATATTTATATCAAGCATGTCTGTCATTACTCAGACCAGAAATAGTTGTCATTTAAGCAAAGTAAGCAGAGAAAGAGAGGTAGTGCCAGATTCTGATGAAGAATACAATGACAGAATTGTCTTATAATTTGAAACATTTGGGGAAGGAAGCCTATTAGAATTAAATGTATTCAATATACTGTAGTCGAAATCATCGAACAATTTAGTTTTAAAAGTTTGGTGGAAAATGAAGTGCAATTTTAAATCCTTTATTTTAACTTGAGTGTTTCCAGAAAACAGTTCCCTCCTCACAAAAAGAAGACTAATATAATCTCATCTTTAATCTCTAAAATGATTTTAAAGCAAATATAAAAGTAAATAAATCATTTTAAAGCCTTAAATTAACTGTTTTACAAAACATTGGTGGCATCCACTTTTTATCTGTGATGCCTCTATTCGATCCCCTGAAAGTTCTCTTTAAAAAGATAAATACGTATCCTAGGAAGGAAGCAATCCTCTCCTCTAAAATGCGAGATCAATTATGTTTCCATTTTCTCAGTCTCCAGCCAAGTCAACCTCTGTGGATGCTGAACTGTAATTTGGCCCTGAGGACTGTTGTGAAGTCGGCCTGTTGACTTCAGCGTAAGTAGGCCATTTCAGAAAAGGAAGACTCAGATCTAATAAAAAGGTGATCCATGGCTGAGCTTTGCCAAAAAAAAAAAGACAATGAGAAAGAGAGAGAGAGACAGAGCAAAGAAAGGACAAGAAAAGAAATCTGGCAACAACAAAAAAGCACAACCTGTAAAAATTCTCAGTTGGACAGTCTCTTAAGGGTTTGAAGGTGACCTTCACAGCAGGATTTCTCAGGTAACTGAAGGACTGCTGCCACCTCATGGAGAACGGGGAGATCTCATTTAGAGATCTTGATGCTGCCATCACATTTATACCTTGCCTCTTCTCTTTCAATGAGCTATTTTTTAAAAAAGCAACCACCACAAACATTTCTTATAGAAAATGCCCATTCTTCTTGATATACAACTATCCTTTAAAAATAACTGGTTCCAGGGGCGCCTGGGTGGCTCAGTCAGTTGGGCGTCTGTGTTCGGCTCAGGTCATGATCCCAGGGTCCAGGGATTGAGTCCCGCATCGGGCTCCCTGTTCAGCGGGGGGTCTGCTTCTCCTTCTCCACTCCCCCTGCTTGTGCTCTCTCTAATAAATAAATAAAATCTTAAATAAATAAAAATAAACAAACATACAAACAAACGGAGGCTCAGTTGGTTATGAGTCTGACTTTGGCTCGGATCATGGTCTTGGGGTCCTGGGGTCCAGCCCCCTGCTCAGCAAGGAGTCTGCTTCTCCCTCTCCCTCTCTGACCCTCCTCCGGCTCATACTCTAATAAATAAAATCTTTTTAAAATTTTTTTAAAAATAAAAATAACTGGTTCAATTTTTGATGACCATAGTTATAGTATATACATATGGAAGGAATAAAATGCTGAATCTCACTTTAAGTTATTGTTACTTGGATTTAGATGTATCATCAGTCAAATTCTGTTCTTCAAACATGACTATGCAGAAAAATTGTCTTACATGACAGGCTACAATTTTGCCCTGCACATACACTTTACAAATCTTAATAGCTAAATTTCAAAATTTAGAGAATAGTAATTGGTGCTCCATGCCCACCCTCCCTGCAACATCCTCACTGAAAATCTACCATCTTTCCTTATTTTTTGTATTCTGTCTCTCCAATTTTGGTCTTATCTCAAGCCATGTGATCCTAGCAATAGAAATGGTCAGGCTCAAGAGTTAACATACAATAATAAATTCATTTCCAAGAAACTTTCAAGTTTTAGTGGCAGAGCAAAACAATGTGCCCTTTTTTGCAGGAGAACATGCTATAGTGTGGATTTTGATATAGAAAAACATGACATCAAAGTCTGAATGTAGTTTTTTTATTGTTTATCTTGTCTCACAAGGATATAAATTCCACAAATGTAGGGAACTTGTCTGTCTTGTTTTGGTTGTAGGCAATTGGCTCTCTCTGTCAAATAAATAAATAAAATCTTTAAAAAAATATATTTCTTAAAAAAATTTTTTTAAATAAAAAATATATTTCTTATATGAGTGAGAAAATTAAAACTGGTTTACACAAGAACAGCCATTATTTTTTCCACCAGCAACTGTATCTTCATTGCATTCCCATGTTTATCAAAACATTTCATGCTATGTGGATGGAAATTTCTCTACCCATCCAAAATATAAGATTGGCTGTCTTTTAAATTCAAAAAGAATCTAGAATTCAAGATAGCTTTAGAATCTACTGAATTTACTTCAACTGTTTTCAAATACTAACCTAGGAACTGTAATACTTATCCTTTTTAAGTCAAGACCCATTCTTGAAAAAAAGAAAAGCTTTTTTTTACCCCATTTTATTGAGGTATAATTGGCAAATAAAATTGTAAGATATTTAAAGCATACATCATGATGAGTTGGTATACATATACATTGTGTAAGTATTCCTCATCTAGTTAATTGACACATCTAAGATATAATTTATACAAATCATATTCATCTGTGGAGAATGAAATGGGATTTCCAACAGTTGCATCTTAATCATTTGGAACTAAGTGAGTTTTCGTATCTCCATGTCCTTCCCTTTGAATGTTTTAACCAGTTCCTTTTCCCTATTAAATCTATATATAAAAGTAAGGTTTTTATAATTTTGTTCACCTATCTTTGACCTCACCCCCTGCCCCACACTCTTTTGAGCTCATTTAGACCTGAAAACAGTTTGAAAACAAATCTGAATTCCTGTATTTTGCATGTTCTTCAAGTTTTTCCACACTTGGAAGCAGAAATCCAAAGGTAAATTTCTGCTTTTGATTGTATCACCAAGGCTGATTTATAAAGAAATTGGAATTTCCAAAATTAAATTATACCATATACATACTCCCACACACAAATAGGACTTCAATGTGCATTCATCATATAATTCTTTGTAACGTATCTACATTATCTAGATTCTTTATTATAAAGATGGGAAAAAAATCTAATGAAATAAACATATAAGAATAATATATGGTTGCAATAGTATCATCAGATTAGCCAAAATTCAAGACCCCAACTAACTAAACAAGACAAAGAGGGAGTATTATGCAATGATAAAAGATAGAATCATAAATACACTGTGTTTCCTTACGGACTACACAAAAAGCTAAAACTTCTAGAGTTATAGGAACTTGATAAAATCATCTACCACGATAATACACATAATACACTCTTTTGGAATCTGACAGCTCAAGTAGACAAAATAACAACAATGCCACAGAAGATGTGAATGATACATGTTTTACTTAATAGATGCATATGTATAAAACTTTGTTTTCTATAAATTATACTGAATTTCTTATATCCATGAAATATGTTTAAAAATCAATCAAAATCCCAACTCTCTTATTAGCTTTGTGACCTTGGAAGTTACTTAATCTGAGTTTCCATTGCTCTCTCTGTAAAATAAAAATTTTCACACCTACTCACCAGATTTTAAGAGTGTAAGGATTTGTTTCTCTAGTGCTCTTATAAACATCTTTAATACATGTACTTTAACATAATGTATTCCATATAGTACAGTGTGGTGAACACGTTTAAAGGTTTAATGATCAATATGAGTGAAAGCCAAGCACAGGAGCTGGTATCTACGAGACAGTAAATAGTAGTGTTTTTTCTTTCTGTAATTATGTTTCTTCTTGGTCTCCATCTTCCCTGACTTGAGTACTAAGTACCTTTTGGTCCTCTTCCTAGGACAGCTCTCCTCTACTTAGAAAAACTTCAGATGCCCCAAACTGAACAACCCCAACTTCCAGCCTGCCAGATGAGCTAACTGCTCGTGCCCTTGGCTACTCTGGCCTATCCAACTGCAAGTTTAAAATAGTACTGATAAGATATAAACAAAGCAGAAAAAAGAAATCAAATTCTTGGCCATCGAGAAAACCCTAATGAATCCCAAAAAGTAGAGAGATTTTATGTTCCACATTCTCTAACCATAACTGAATGGTAAACTAGAAGTTTACAAGAAGGTGAAAAAATAACCTACAGGGAAAGAAATAAAACAAAGTCCTTAAATATGAAATTAAGTCACATGCTTTGAAATAGCTCTTACCCAAAGACATAATTAAAACTGATATTACAAATAAAAAGAATACCTGATATCAAAATAAACCATCTACAGTAGAAAAGGGCTTAAATGTTTCTATTACTTAGAGATTGCCAATAAATAAGCATACAACTAAAGAAAAATTTTAAATATTATAATAAAACAGTCACAGAGAATTACGAATCAAGGACAATGACAGAGCACCCACACTCCTTGACACTTCCATCCACAGAGTGTAAATAATTGTTCACAGCAGCATAGCCCGAAACTGAAAACAATTAAAATGCCTACTATAGGTTAATAGATAAAGAAACTGTGTGTACCCATACTATTACTACTCAGCAAGAAAAATGAAAGAATTGCTTATATCCATAACAAGTTAGATGGATGAAGGACATCTGCAGAGTGAAAAAAAAGCTAATCTTAAAAGGTCACATACTACATGAGTCCATTTATATAACATTCTTGAAATGACAAAATTATATAGATGGAGAACAAAGTACTGGTTGCGAGGGGTCAGGGATGGTGGGGGAAAGGGGACAACTGTGACATAAAGGGATAGAACAAGAGAGATCTTTGTAGTGATGGAATTGTCCATATCTTGGATATGGTGGTTACACCAATTCACACATGATAATGTAGCATAGAAATATGTACACATGCATTGCACCAATGTAGATCTCCTGGTTCTGATATTGTATTATAGTTATGTGAGATGTAACCATTGGGGGGAAACTAGGTGAAGGTATAAGGGCCCGTCTGCACTATCTTTGCAACTACTTGCAAATCTGTAATTATTCCAAAACAAAAAGTGTAACAACAACAAAAAAAAGATGAAATTTTAAAATAGAAAGTAAGAATAAAATAAATTCTTGTTCTTTGAAAATACAAATAAAATAGATTAAATACTCAAGTCTGACCAAGGGGGAAAAAGGAAGTAAATAAAAATATGCAATTAGGAATAAGAAATAAGAAAAAAGAAATAAGGTATACCCCCAACTACAGAAGAAATTAAGAATCTTAATTAGCAATTAATTTGAAAATTTAGGGTAAAATGATCTACTATGAGTCACTTTTCTACAGAGGGTCTCCCTGGGTGGCCACAGAGTTTGCGCTCCCTGAATCCATTCCCATAAAACACAATGGAACACCTAGAGGTCTACAGGACAGAGGGGAGAAGCATAATTGTATGTACAAACATACATTTTCAATTTTCTAAAGACAGATAAATTCACAAGCTTTGCCCATGCCTTCATGTAACTTACAGATGCAAATTTATAAGTAATCATAAGTTGAATCCAGTAGAATATTATTTAACACTTTAGACAAGTAATATATATTCCAAGACTATAAGGATGGTTTTGCAACAGGAAATCTTCAACATAATTCATTATATTAAACCAAGCAACAAAATATTTACTTATATTAATAGGTGGTGAAAAGAACAATAAAAAGAATTTGAAAAAATTCAGCTGCCATTCCAAATGAGACTGAAGTAAAATATTAAAAGAATGAAGCCACATCAACATTCTAAAATAGAAAAACTGTTTCTTGAAGTAAAAAAAGCAAATAGTACATTAAAAGGCAAAACAGTAAAGCTATTGTCATAAAATCAGGAACAAACAAAATTATCTTTACTCACACATATAATTATGAACCTAGAAATAAAAAAACACTAAAGAGAGGAGTATTAATAACAAATTTGGTAAGATGCTATTTATAAGAAATATATGCACTAATTTTTATTTATTGAGAATGATTAATTAAAAATGAAAAATATTAAAAACCCTTAATCGGGGCGCCTGAGTGGCTCAGTCGGTTAAGCATCCTCAGCTCAGGTCATGATCCCAGGGCCCTGGGATCGAGTCCCGCATTGAGCACTCTGCTCAGCGGAGAGCCTGCTTCTCCCTCTGCCTGCCACTCTGCCTATCTGTGCTCTCTCTCTGTCAAATAAATAAATAAAATCTTTAAAAAAATAAAAACCCTTGATACACTGTAGTAAAAAAAAATGATAAAATGCCCAGGAATATATTAACAAATGTAGCTAGAGGATATATACAAAGGAGATTCTAAAATTTTACTGAAGGATGTAAATTAATGACTGAAACAATAGAAAGATATGCCATGTGTCTGGGTAGGAAGACTTTAAAATGTCAGCTTATAAATTAATACATATATTTAATGCAGTTTATAAATTAATATATATATTTAATCCCGTCAGAATTCCAAAGGATTTTATTTTGTAACTGGATATAATGATTGGCAGAATAAGTTGTTAAAAAAGGCAGTGAGGGGGGGAACTTGATTTATAAATATTCTGTAAATCTAAATGGTTGATTTTGGCACACCACTACATCGTTGGAACAGGATCAAATCTAGAAATAGATTCAACTGTGTATCTATTGACTGAAAAAACATCCGTGATCCATCTAGCATCTTGGTCTCCTCACTTCAAACCATCTCTTCTTCCACTCCCTCAGGTACCCATACATGGTTATAATCTTGATTTACTCCCAAAATCGCAAACTCAAGCATTTCTCTGACATTGCCTATCTTTCCAGCTCACTTGCCTTGGTCTATCTATTGCAAAATATTGACCATCCTTTGATTCTACCTTTTTTCCCCCCTAGTTAAAAGACCAATGACTGCTCTAGCTTAGGAGATACACCCAAGCACGTTTCTATGCCCTCCCAAGAACATCTTAAAAATAAAGGAATTAAAGAACAAATCTTAATAGTGAAGGCAGTGAAGAACATTATATTTCTACAAATCTATGCAAAATGGAGAAAAGATGGATGCCTTTCATGGATAAAAGAAAAAGGAAGTCTAGAATATCCAGGTAAAGACTGCATTAGAGGCCAGAGCCCATCTGCCTGGGAGTCCAAAGAGAAAGCCCCAAGCAGCTTTGGGTATAGTGGAGGTGGCAGGAAGAAGGAAACCAGACATTATACACAAGGGGCCCTTTTGGCAATAGGCATGTTCCATATAACTTTATTGTGATAGTGATTATACAAGTGTATATATCTATTAAAACTCATCAAAACATGATCCTAAAATGAATGCTTTCCATATTATGTAAAATATACTTCAATAAAGATTTTTGAAATTGACTTAGGACCTTATCATCCAGAGAAATGAAACACATACAGTTATTCACTGTCCATTCATGGGCCACTGGTTAAACAAGCTGTGTAATCCACAATAGAGGACTTGCAACCATTAAAAGAAAAAAAAATAATAATGAGGAAGAGCTCCATGGACCAATGATATGTGGAATGATTTCTTCAGCTTACATTGTTAAGTAAAAAAGGAAGATTCAAAAGAGTGTATATAGTATGCTACCCTTTCTATAAGAAATGGGAAAAAAAAGAATATTGCATAATTTTTGCAAAAAGAGATAACAGAGGAATAAACCAGAACTTAGTGATAATGACTACCTATGGGGAGGGCATGAGATCAGGATGGCATCCGTAGGAATGGGAAAAATCAAATAAAAGGGATGAAAAAGTAAGCCCTAAAATTGAATACAAATAGGAGCAAAGGAACTCATATAGATAACAAACCTAATAAACCATAGAGAAAAAGTATTCAAGTAATGTGAACACTTGATTGTATGTCCATGGTGAAATTACACCTAAGGACAAAAAGAAAGCTAATGAAGCTCTATCTCTTAGCCGTTTGTGATTGGTAGTTCTATTGGTATTGTAACTACAATCATTTTGTAAGAGTGATTTAATCGTATTTCTATTACTATAAAGTGAGCTGTGCAAGAGGTAAGTGTAAACAGACAAGTTTATAAATGTACATGGTTATGTTATCTGGTACAAGATTTATTAGAGTTGCGTTACAGAAAACTTGGATGTCAGTTGCGTTTAACCGAAAATAGGTGGTGTAAGTGTGACATGTGGGAGTATTTAACTAACTTAAAATTCCTAGTGAGGAAAATATGGCTGAAGGAACATGAATCTAGAAAGAACAAATGTCTTGTGGCAGGAGGCTGTACTATTTCCTGACTCGGCAAGCTGAATGCTTGGAGCTCCTGTGGTGTGTGTAGACTTCAGAGCCCCAAGACACATGCGATGTCATGTAGCCTGAGGTGAGGCCTGCTGTCAATAGAAGGCCTGGATAGGCCTTGGCAATAGAAGGAACTCGGCAGTATTTTGAACAGGTACCTTATCTGAATTTATCTACTCTATCTAGAAATCATCATAGTATTTATTTCCAGTTCACAGTTCTAGACTACCCTTTTGCCTGTTTAAAAGACCATGGCGGGGGCACGTGGGTGCCTCAGTCAGTTAGCCATCTGCCTTTGGCTCATCAGGTCATGATCCCAGGGCCCTGGGATCAAGCCCCGCATCGGGCTCTCTGCTCAGTGGTGAGTCTGCTTCTCCCTCTCCCTCTGTGATCTCGCTCACTTTTGCCCTCTCTCAAATAAATAAAATCTTTTTTAAAAAAAAGACCATAGAGAGATAAAATGAATGCAAAACAAAAAAGGAAAATACACACAAATGAGAAACTGTAACTTTAGAAAAATAATTTTTAAATGAGTATGTCCAATTTTGTTCCAGAAAATCTTTTAAGCCTCAAAAGAAAAAAAAATGTATTGTTTTCTCTCTGGGAATTATAAAAACTGATTTAAGGAACAATAGAAAAACTGAGGCAGCTAATAACCAGGATATGCTAATAGTAACAGCTAACACTTATTGAAGCACACTGTGTCAAGCTTTACACTCCCTTATGCATTTAACGCTCACAACCTGACAAAGTTGTGGAGACTATTATCCTTTTTTTTTTTTTTTTTTCAGAGACAGCCCGCACATGCTGGAGAGGGGCAAAGGGAGAGAGAATCCCAAGCAGACTCCACACCCAGTGCAGAGCCCGATGTGGGGCTCGATCTCACAACCCTAAGATCATGACCTGAGCAGAAATCAGGAGTCAGATGCTTAACCAACTGAGCCACCCAGGTGCCCCTATCCCATTTTCAGTATGAAGAAACTGAGACCCAAAAAGGTTAAGTAACTGGCCCAAGATCATACAGCAGTAAAATAACTGAGCTGGAATATGAGCATACTCTGATGCCAAGTGGCCACACTCTTAGCTGGTATGCTATACTGACTTTTAGGAAACCTGCAATGAACAATCTCCCTTTTCAAAACTAAGTATTTCAGCAAAAAGAATCTTCCCAATTTTATGAATCCCACAAGACACAAAGTAATCAACAACAGAAATAATAGCCCAGTTTCACTATTAATACATTAGAAAAAAGTCGGAAACTGGTGGATCCCAGGGACAGCTTGGCCCATGGAAATCTAAGAGGTACTATGGCCTGGAGACAGCACGGGAGTGGCTTCCACAGAAGGCTGGGGGACGCAGGTGTTAACAGCTGGTGTGAAACGGGAGGGTTCCTATAATCACTTTGTCAGGGCACAGACTCAAAGTATCAAAAAAGGCCTGCAGCTTCCTCTAAATAATATACATTTTAAAATAAATTAATTTTTGTTATTTTACCTAAAAAACATAGAAGCTCTAGCTTAAACCAAAGTATCAAGCTGATTTGGCACCTGGATAGACAGAAAAGCAACTACATAGATTCTGAAATGAGAAAAACAATTCTATTCACACTAATGAAAAAAGGATTCCTGAGAATAACTTTTAATAAAATTCAGGACCTATGCAAAGAAAACTATCCGTTTTTAAAACGGTAAAAAATCTGGACAAAGATATCCTATGTTTCCTAATGGCAAGTAAAAATATGTGATTCCAATTAGATTCCCAGTTTTAAAACACTGATGAAAATGACTAAATTTTTGGTTTAAAATGTTTTAATTATGCAATATTTCAAACAAATCCAAAAGAGAAATCGCTAACTGGGAGAAGACTTAATGGTAAAGGATTAGTATCCATATCATATTTTAGGAAAAACTCATTTAAAAAAAAAAAAGGAACTATAAAAAGGAAAAATGGGCAAAGAATAAAGTGATCTTTAAGAATCATATGTAGGGGCGCCTGGGTGGCTCAGTTGGTTAAGCGACTGCCTTCGGCTCAGGTCATGATCCTGGAGTCCCAGGATCGAGTCCCGCATCGGGCTCCCTGCTCAGCAGGGAGTCTGCTTCTCCCTCTCCCGCTCTCCCCCCTCTTGTGCTCTGTCTCTAAAATAAATAAATAAAATCTTTAAAAAAAAAGAATCATATGTAAAAAACAAATTGAAAAAGAGTGAGAAAGGACTCACCTTACCAGCGAAAAACATATTATAGAGCCACTAACATCAAAACTATTGTTCACCAGGCCCCTGAGACAGTCTGATGAAAGCTGCAAAGCCCTTCTAAGAATTTTTAAAGCATAAAACAATATACAAAGGATTAAAGAAAACCAATTGAAACTGGTTTACATTACATACAACTGAAATACATTACCTTCCAAGGTTAAGAGATCCTAAAATAGAAGGCCAAAGAAGATTCCAGGACTTAGCGGAATTTAATCTAGGACAAAAGTGGTATTTCAGCTCAACGGGGGAAAAAATGTATCTAATGTGTAGTGCAGGCACACTGGATATCCATATGGAGAAGAATAAGATGGCTCCCTATTTGTGACATAAGCAAAAGTAATTCCAAGTTATTAGTGGAACAGAAAGAAAAAAAGAAAACAATGATCTCAGAAGAGGCTAAGGAGACTGCATGTGCAACCTGAGAGCTGGAGAACCCAGAAGGTATAAAATATAAAAAAAATAACTTGTATGAAAAACCACAGCATCATCAGAGTGAAAAAACAAAGGTCAGAAAAAAATGCTTAAAACATACACATATGGATTAGTATCTGTACTACACAAAGAGCTTATATAAGATAAAACCACAAAAACTGACAGAAAAACTGGCAAGAATATGAATAATCATTTCAAAAAAGAGCAACTCCAAATGGCCCACAAACACAAAAAAATGCTCTACCGAAAATGTGAACTAAAATAAGTTACACCTTGCAAATATGAGGTGACAAAAATTAAAATTTGAGAACACTTCCTGCAGCTGATAGGGAATGCTGGTGGATATGTTCATTATTACATATTTTTTTTTTAAAAGATTTTATTTTTTGACAGAGAGAGAGACAGCGAGAGAGGGAACACAAGCAGGGGGAGTGGGAGAGGGAGAAGCAGGCTTCCCGCTGGACCCTGGGATCATGACCCGAGCCGAAGGCAGACTCTTAACGACTGAGCCACCCAGGTGTCCCCATTATTACACATTTTTGGAAAGCCATCTATAAAATATATCAAAACTAAAAAATACACATTCTGATTGACCCATGGATCCAACTCTTAGATACATATCCCACAAAAACAAAAAGATCTGTGTACAGAATATTTATTGCAGTACCTTCTGCAAAAGCAAAAAATGGAAACAATATGAGTGCCCATCACTATAGAAATAAACTGTGGTAATACCCCATACCATGGAATATTAATACTACACAATCACTAAAATAGATGTTAGATGCATATAAATTGGTTTGGAGGGATTTTCACAATCTATTTTCAGGTAAGAAAGGAAACAGGATGATCCCATTTGTTGTAGAACAATGTATATATATATATTGCATATGATTTTGGAAGTGACTATGGAAGCATGGAGAAATGCAAAAGGAGATACATGCCAGGTTGTAACACTGATTACCTCAGGGAGGAGAGCAGTAAGAGCTGAGTATTCATGTGACAAAGGAAACTAAACTAAAAAACATGAGACCCCATAAGCCAAGAGGTCCTTAAAATCACATGTATGAATTCAACTCATTTACATGTATACGTCTATAAAGAAATATATGAAAGTAACCTCACTAAAATATTAAGTTATTTAAGAGTAATGGCTTTTCAAGTGATAGTTTTCCTTTTTTCTTCCCTATGCAAATAAAAATCAACATATTGAACTTGATGCACAAAGAACCCTTACAAAATAAGAACATATATACTCATGTGGCATACATTTGGTTGCAAGAAAAAGGAAAATCCAACTCTGGCTTAAACAAAAGTGGAATTTATTGGCTCACATCAGTAAAAAGTCCGTAAGTAGGGCTGATTTCAGGTCCAACTTGATCCAAATGTTCCAGATTGCATCAGGGCTCCAACTTAGACTCCCTCTCATTTTTTTTGGTACAGACCCAAGGCTGGCTCCTTTATATTAGAAAAACTAGTTGCAGCAAGTTCAGAACGTGAATCTTCACACCACACTATCTCCAAGATGGTGTCTTCTTTCAGCATTCCTAAGCAAGCCTCACCAAACATCTTGTATTTAAGCAGCCTGAGCTGGGTCAGGTGACTATCCTTGAACCATTTATTTTGGGGGATGGGGGAAGAGGAAGAGTTAGTAGCAATGGTTAGAGGTAACCAGGCCAACCCTACGTAGAGCTGGGGGTGTGACAATCCCATCCAAACCACATATGTGAAGGGAGGAAGCTGGTTATCCAAAGAAAATGCGGGTGGAAGTGAATGCTGTATGGGCAACCACAACATACATGAGCAAGGAATTATTAAAGAAAACAATACAAATATTAAAAGTGCCAATCTCACTAGTAATTAAAGAAATACAAATAAAATTACATAATTTGTCGCTTACCAGGTTAATTAAAAAAAAGTATTATGTGTGAGAGATGTGGGGGTGCAGGACTGAGAACAGGTGCACACACAACTGGAAATGTATGTGTTAACACAACAGCTCTAAGAGGCACTTAAGCAAACTTTATACCACAATCAGAAACAACATGGATTCCTAAATATGAAACAAAAAGCTAACAACAAATAGTAAAATTTAAAGCCCCAACAGAAATTGACTTTTTTTTTTTTTTTTGTTCAAACTGGTAAAATGCTCCCATTTTGGGGGGGAAAAAAATCAGATATTCCTTGGTAAATCTGCATTTATATTCCTTAGCTCCAAGTCTTGACTTAGCCTATCTGTTTCTTTCTATTTACTTCTTTCAACATTCTTAGACAAAACCCAAGATGGAGTCTCTAGTTAATTACCCAAGCAATAGCTGGGGTCAGAACTAGGGTAATGTCTTCCAGAAACTGATTAAAGGCTGTTTCCCAGGACTCCTGGGTGGCTCAGTCATTAAGCGTCTGCCTTCGGCTCAGGTCATGATCCCAGGGTCCTGGAATCGAGCCCCACGTCGGGCTCCCTGCTCCGCGGGGAGCCTGCTTCTCCCTCTCCCGCTCCCCCTGCTTGTGTTCCCTCTCTCGCTGTGTCTGTCAAATAAATAAATAAAATCTTTAAATAAATAAATTAATTAAATAAAGGTTTTTTCCCTCTATCTAAACAGACAAAAAACTTTCAAAGTATGACTAGTGAAATGGAACCCAAGATATAGAAGCATAATATTTAAATATTGAGAAGAACTACAATCCAGAGTACCTAGAGGATTATCCCAGTTCGCTTGAAAATATGAAAAACTATACACTAAACTGTGTTTAAAGATATTATGGATATGAGGTAGGTCTGTGCCATCCCACAGAGAGAAAAGGTAGTGGTATAAGGATTCTTTTATGAGCTATGGGTCAGTTCCACACTTGTACAGAGTCACATATATTTCTTGAGTATGCTAAGTACAATGAATCAAAATCAAGTTCAATTCCACTGTGTTCAATTATAAAGTCAACTCCAAGTGTGAATCTGTAGATAGGGCAATTAAGTACTTGAAACGAGAACATTCCCCCAGATTTCAATTTTGAGCAAAAGACTATTCCCAGATTTAATTTTTCTCAGGTCCAATTACAAAGTTAAGGTCCCATACATCTCCTGATCTTGTATCTTTCCTAAATCAGGGATTTTCATTCCATCCAAAGAAGGAAAAGGACTAAGAGACCAACCACTCTACTACCTTAACTTTTAGATCAAATGACTTACCTGGTTAGTTTACATCAATGGAATTTACTTTATAACCAAGAAATCTGACCTACTTCTATTACACATAACAAAAAAATGATTTAAAAAACATGAGGGAATGCCTTTAATCCTGCTGTGTTAAAACAAAAGAGCTAGTAACAAAGGAGTGGTGGTGGAGACCATAGACTAAATGAAAAATGCCTTCACTGGAATCCAGCTCCATCACTGATGAAAGTTTGTAATCTTTGGGGAGTTACCTAGAAAACCTGTATTTCATTATCCTCATCTTTAAAATGGGCATAATAGGTTTACCAAGCAGTCTCTTAAGGTTGCTGTTTAATGAAGTTTAATGAAATAAATAAACCAGCTCTTAGAACATCTGGTACCAAGGAAGCTTTCAATAAATGTTAACTATTACTCTTAATATAAATTGAGTATTTATTTATTTGTTTAGGTCTGTGTCAGTACGCCTAGAATTCAAAGCACTATATTCTAATATTTCTAATTTGCACCATCTGCAAAAGGCACTTTTAAACTACTTCAAATGATTTGGAAATGAAGAATTAACAAAATCCTCAGCTATTTAAGTGACTAATTTCAGGTATCATAACTACTTCACTTAGGAAACCTCCACTAGGAAATAAGCTTGCAACAAAATAGTAAAGTGAAAGCCATATATGAGAAACTGAGGAACACTATATTCAGATGTTCCTCAGCCCATGAGAGTGATAGGGAAATGTAGAATACCTCCTCCACAAATGCATCTAGGGAAAGCAGGCTATATTTATTTCAAAAACTATAAAAGGTTACAATATAAATCTATCAAACAAAATTAGTTTTTAAAAGTGACTCATATGTATCCAAATTTTGACCAAATCAACAAACAATCCAATGCACAAGATTATTATATAGCTCAAGGAGCAAAAAGCAATAAAGAGAAATAAATGTCTTGTCAATACAGACACTACATAAATATACAAATCTACAGCTTTAATGTAACACAAACAAATCGTGAATACATGTGTTAGCTACCTTTCTCCAACAGTAAAGGAGTAAATGTTTTATATTTAGTAAATACATATATAATGTATAAAACCTTTAATCACATGTAATGTGGTCTCACAAGTGTGAACCAAGTAGAATGTGTTAACACAATGTGTTTACTTATGTGAAGATGTACAGTTCAGAAAGAATCCAACCTGAAGTAAATCCACTATCACAAGTTATTGCAAAGGTGACCCAGGAAAAAATCTATCATTTGCAACTGTATACAAAGAACAAACTGCCCAGAAATTAATATCAGAAATCTTACTGAGGGGTATCATGGTAACCTGCTTGAAAGGACAAATAACTTACTTGGGGGCTTAATATAGCAGATAACAACGTTAAATTAAATAACATACGAGTGAAAAAAATAGGCAATGTATAATAGCAAGAGGTTAGAAAACTGAATACTGTGGAAAAGATTTATTAGTCTGTACAAGTTGGTTTTGATAAACTATTGGCTACTTGTTACAGTAAATTACCAAGATTTTCATTGCAACAGTATTTTCCCACACACATCAAAATCTGGAAGCAGTATGTCTCTCATATTGTCATTTAGTGTTCTATTTTTCCCAACCCTCAAAACACAGATATAGGTTTCTGAATATCAATTAGCCATTTACGGAAGTCATAAGATACAGATGTTCATAAACATGACACAAGCTACAATTGAGGTACCTGGACAAACACCACCAACATTTATGGAAAAAGGTGTTGGTTTTTAAAGTGGTAAGGTAAGTACTACATGAGTTACATAAACACACTATTCTCGTCCTTCCAAAACCAAAATGGGGGAAAACCTTATTGTCATCCTGCCAAACACCACATAACTAAAAACGCTGCACAAAGGGTTAGAATCCAATGTACATATCACAGAGTTAAAACTCCAGTTAAGCAACTGAGCTACTCATTAAAGAAAATTTAAAAGCAAGACCAAACTTCTTAACACATCAATGCTATTTTAGAAGCATCATCAGAACAAACAGAGATTTAATTATAAATTGGCCTGGACTGCGTCCTGTAGAGAATTTCGCTTAGTACTAAAAGAGAATCTGTCGGCAAACATCCTACAAAAGCTATGGAATCATGCTCTGTGTTATTCCTGAAAGGAAATTTGCCAGGTTTGATGATACCTGAATATCTCCCAGTGGTTCTGGGAGTTCTACATACCAATTAATTCAGTAATTGATAGAGGAGTATTTAAGCAAAGAAGAGACCAAAAGTAGACCTTGTATCAACATAGACTAGATAGGTGGATTTTTTTAATCACATGATAAATGTAAATCATAAAATCAAATGTACTTTAAAAAGTACACCTATTTTATGTTACATAAAAAACTGTAGACTGCAAACTGTGCATGCTTACCATAACATTGTACCTGGGAAAGCCGATGAGTGGGATTTCTTGCAAATATTTACTGCCATGATACAAAACAAATATGTGCAAACTGCAAGGTCCCTAAAATAGCAGTTAAAGTTTATATACAGAAAGATGTCACTATCTGATCAAATATGCAAGAGATGGAGTTTCCCAGAGTTTATAACATAGAACAGTAACCACCACAGGCTCCTCCTCCAGGGCCTTCTTCCCTGTGTGTCAGTTTGACTCCTTTATTCTGGTTCTCACTTTCCCACAGTCCAGGCGTCTGAATGATCTTTTCAACAAGTTCCTCAAAGGCACACTGTACACCATCACAGGTTTTGGCACTTGCCTCTAAAATTGAAGAAAAAATGTCAGAGTCTATTCTTTTCTGGTCATATCCGATGTTTTCCTGGGAAATTATTATGGCATAAATATCAGCCGGCAGTATATGCAGAGGCAAATGAGCAGTTTCTCCCCAGAGGTTTAATATTCGTGAATTTGCCCCAACTCTCAAAGCTGAGCTATTCAAATTCTATCCACAAGAAGAGTGGTATATAAGCCCAGGATTTTGTGATAGAATTGTACACTGTAAAGACCTACTCAAATATTATGCCAAAGTTCCTTCTTAATTTTTCAGTTAGTTCTTAAAATCAACCCCCAAAACAGATTATCCCCATTTCAGAGTAAGGAAATTCAGGCTCCAAGCTGAACAATCTGGCTCTTCTGTGCCTGCAACCAAGCAGCTATAGGTGACTGGATAAATGATACACAACCATGGACACTGGTCTCCTTTTGCATTTATGCTCCCCATGAAACTCATGTGGACATTGAACCCTGCTCCCCAATCCTACCTTTCCCTAGTAATTACCTTGTTCACTATCTGAGATGACTCTCATTCCTTTATTGTAAAACTCCTCTATCTCAGCTCATGACCTAACTTTATGTTGAGAAAAATAGAAACGATCTGACAGGAGCACTGATCATCCCACCAAGAGAGTCACCAACCTGTCTGCATTTGTAACCTTAGGCTCTGCCTTCGCTCCTGTGACAGTGGATGAACTGTCCCTGCTGCTATCTAGGAGCATTCCCTTTTCTACTTCTCGGATCCCATCCCTTCTCATTCACTGAACAATTGTGTGTCCTCACTACGGGATCACATCAGTCAGCTTTAAAAAGCCTGCCAAAATTACTGTCCATCTTACTAACCAACCAAGTAACCAACTACCCTGCCTTCCAGCCCACACACTCTTCTAGAAGCCACCCAGGTTCTCTACTCTCTTTCAAAGCAAAATTGTCATCAAGAGTTACCTATGTAAGCTGTTTCCACTTTCTTATTTCACATTTTTTCTTCAGACTCTAACTGACCCTTGAACAACACCAGTGTGAACTGTGCAGTTCCACTTACACATGGATTTTTTTCAATAAACACAGGACAGTACTGTAAAGGTACTTTCTCCTCCTTATGATTTTAATAACATTTTCTTTTCTCTAGCTTTACTGTAAGAATACAGTATGTAATACACACAACATACAGAACACGTGTTAACTGACTTTATCAGTTAAGACTTCAGGTCAACAGGCAATTAGCAGTTCAGTTTTGGGGGAGTCCAAAGTTATACGCAGATTTCTGACTGCAGGGGGTGTGTCGGGACCCCTAACCCCACATTGTTCAAGGGTCAACTGTACTCTAACTACGCTTTTGTTCTCACCACTCCGTTGAAACTTTTTTTTTCAAGATTTTATTTATTTAACAGAGAGAGACACAGCGAGAGAGGGAACACAAGCAGGGGGAGTGGGAGAGGGAGAA
>NC_138373.1:57985537-58032939 GCF_054177405.1 Leptonychotes weddellii | reverse complement strand
CTCCCCCTGCTTGAGTTCTCTCTGTCAAATGAAAAAAATAAAATCTTTAAAAAAAATACCCAATCTATCAGCAGAGCCTGTCACCTTTACCATCCAAATATCTCCGGGATCTGCCAACCTTCCAGAAGCCACCCACAACCACTCCCATAGTCAAAGGCACAGCATTATTCATCTGGGCCATAACAAGCCTCTTGCTTCTGCTTCTCATGGACCATTTTCTGTACAAACAGGTCTTTTTAAAAGAATATCAGATCACAGCACTACTCCCCTGCTTTCCACACTTAGAATAAAATCCATTTCTTTACCATACCCTACAAGGCCCAACATGACCTTTTAAATTTCACCTCCCGCCATCACCACCTTTGCCCCCAACATACACTATGCTCCAGCCCACAGGCTTTCTTCCTATCCCTTAAACACACTAAACTCGTTCCTACCTCAGGAAATATTTGCTATTCTCTCAGCCTGAGATGTTCTCCCTCTAGATCTTCATTTTATGGATTCTTGTTCAAATGGCACTACCTCAAAGAACTTCCCCTAATTACCTCCCATCCCCATCATACTCTCTCTCCTTCATAGCACTACTTACTTATTTAAGTCTGTTTTCTCTACTAGAATGTAAGCTTCATGAGGGCAGGGACTTTGTCCATTTTGTTCATCTGTTTGTTATATTCTCAGTGTTCAATAAACGTTTACTGAACTAATGTATCAAAATGAAGGACACCCAGCAAGTAAACAGAAAAGGTAGTACTCAATTCCTTTCTAAAATTGCCTATTACCTTCCACTTATAGCACCCTGCTTCTATCTATAGATGATGTTCTTTTATTTCCATTTCCTAATTCCTAAAAGATCCTAACAGTGGAATAGCTAAATCAGTAATTCCTAAAGCTGGCTTCACATCAGAATCAACTAGGATATTTTTAGAAACTGTCTTCCAGGCCCAGTTTCAGACCTGTGACAAGGCCCAGGGAACCTGTAACGTTAAAAAATCTCCACAGTGATAGAGCTTGTCCACTTTTCTAGACAGGGGGTCGACAAACTTTTCCTGTAAAGGACCAGATGATGAATATCTTAGGCTTTGAATGCCATATGGTTTCTGCTGTAACCACTGAACTCTGCCATGAAGCATAAAAGCAGCCACACACAGCATGTAGATGACTGCACAGGTAAGGTTGTGTTCCAATACAAATGGCAGAACCACATTTGGCTCCATGCTGTAGTTTGCCAAACCTTATTTTACCATGCTTCTCAAGTATTAATGTGCATTCAAATCACATGAAGATCTTGTTAAAATACAGATTCTAGGGATGCCTGGGTGGCTCAGTCGTTAAGCACCTGCCTTCGGCTGAGGTCACGATCCCAGGGTCCTGGGATCGAGCCCCGCATCGGGCTCCCTGCTCGGCGGGAAGTCTGCTTCTCCCTCTGCCTGCTGCTCCCCCTGCTTGTGCTCTGACAGGTAAATAAATGAAATCTTAAAAAAAAAAAAAAAAAACAGATTCTAATTCCGAAAAGCTGGGTTGGGACGGAAATGAAGCATTTCTAACAAACTCCCAGGTGGTACCACTGCTGCCAGCTCAAGGACCAGCAAGGTACAACTAACACTGGGTGCCCGGCTTTACTGAATGCCACTGTATCCTGAGAGGAATGATCTGTGTCCTATACAACTTCACATAATGAGATCCGATTTTTTTTTTTTACAGAAGGAAAAATGAACCTGGCTCTACAGTTAGCACAAGAAAATGATGAACTAAGTACACACATTTTACTGTTCATAAAGAGAAAAATGTAGCAAAAACTCCATTTTAAAACTCCTCATTAATAATGAAAGGATAAATGTTCACACACCTACCTATAAATAACATGGAATGCTTTCGTGCAAATTTCAGGCCTTCGTTTCTATCGACTTCACGATTTTCCTAAAAGGTAAATAGAAAGATTAAGAAAAGCTACCAAAATACAGTCAAAATGCCAAGTGTCTGATTTCTTACCTTATCAATTTTATTTCCAACTAGCATGTTTACTATGTCATTTCTCGTGCAGTATGTTTCCAATTCATTTAACCAATTATCCAATTTCACAAAGGTATCTCTTCTTGTGACATCATAAACTGAAATAAAAAGGGTCACTTATTAAATAAGCATTAAAAGTAAGAAGCAATGGCATTATATTTCTGATATGTCACTACAAGCTAATCTTTCTATATAGGCAAGTCTGTTTCTAAGCCTTCAAATGCTTAACAATCAGTATGTACTCAGCCAGATGGAAGAAACAAGTGTATTAAAAAATAATAATAAACATATACATACACACACTTCAATTTTATTAAGACACACTGTGAGAGAAATGAAATTATATCCTGTGTGATAACTGAAAATTAATTTAAGCAAAACAACAGCTGTTCCCATTCTTAACAATAAAAGACACTTATCCAAAAACTAAAACACTCAGATCCAAATCTGTGGCAAAATACCAAACTTTTTTCCATGGATTTAAACATCTATGACCTTGTTAATTTGTTTCTTACAAGGACCAGAATTTCAACTTTGAAAAAATATGTAAACTTAACGGATAAGATCCTGATTGTCTCCCTGTTATCACTTTCATCTTCCATCCCACTGCATTAAAATATATTAAGAGCTTATTAATATAAAGACCTTATTAACTTAAAGTGCTTTCTAGGGGCGCCTGGGTGGCTCAGTTGGCTAAGCAACTGCCTTCAGGGCAAGTCATGGTCCCAGGGTCCTGGGATCGAGCCCCACCTCTGACTCCCTGCTCAGCGGGGAGCCTGCTTCTCCCTCTCCCTCTGCTGCTCCCCGGCCTGTGCTCTCCTGCTCTCT
Source organism: Leptonychotes weddellii (assembly GCF_054177405.1). Lineage (NCBI taxonomy): Eukaryota > Metazoa > Chordata > Mammalia > Carnivora > Phocidae > Leptonychotes > Leptonychotes weddellii. Next base: position 58,030,101 of record NC_138373.1, on the reverse strand, counting down.
GTCAAATAAATAAATAAAATCTTTAAAAAAAAAAAAAAGGTGTTTTCTAAACTTAAAGATGCTAAACCAAAATAAGAGTTGCTGTTAAATTAATGAAATGAACCTAAAACCTCACTATTTATGACATAATATAAAAAGACAATTTTCCCTAAAATTGTCCAATATTTATTTTTAAAAGTTTCCCAGGAATATTAGTAACAAGTACTTTCAACAACTTACAATGAGAATCCACATTTGGTTTTTAAATTCTGTATGATTATGAATCAACAATGTTAAGTGCTTTGTTATACTTTTTAGGACTAATAAAACAGATTCAACTAAGCAACTAGCATGCTTCTTCCTTTATAAATGCACAGCAAATGTTAATGCACTGCTGACTGAAGATCAGTTTCTGGTAACACTCTTCAGATAGACCAACTACATGTGGATTAATTCTCAATTATGTCTTCTTCATCAACATGTGCTTTTAAACCAAATAAATTAATCTGATCTTTATCTTTTAATGGCTAGACAAAGGACTGAAAAGAAATTTTGAAAGTTTAAATATTCATTAATATTAAATGAAGCTAATATAACTTCAAGTTACATAAAGGTACCCCTGAAGAAAAATAAAAACTTACTGACCTTCACAGATAAGGAAAATCAGAAATTGCAATAATAAAACAACAATATTTTTAAAGCAGTATTGTAAAGTAAAACCTTACCTAATATAACACCTTGTGCACCTCTATAATAGCTGGGAGTTAATGTTCTGAACCTCTCTTGACCAGCAGTATCCTAAAGGTGACAACCAATTATTACTAAATTTAAAAAGTATAAATAATATTAAGAGTAGAAAGTCAAACAGCATTATTAAAAATATCCATGCACAAGCTCATTTAAAACTTGAAATTTAAATTAGATGCGTTCTCTTACTGAAAAGTGTTACATAAAATAAAATTAATAAATACTGACTCATCTCTAGAAAAATGCATTTAAGTAAAAGGGTATTTTTTTAAGATTTTTATCACACATGAAACCCATTTCCTTGAAAGCCATGGTTCTCAACTTCAGAAGCACAGTGAAATTTCCTGGGAAATGAAAAATTCCAATGCCTGGGTCCAACCCCCAGTGATTCTGGTTTAATAGGTCTACGGTAAGACAGAAGTTTTCAAAGTCTTCCTGGGTGATTCTAATGTAGAATCAAGGTTGAAAACCACTTATTTTTTTTAAAAGAGAATGACAGGAGTGTCTTATTTTAGGTAAGCAATTTTTAGGTTGGAGTCTTAAAAGTATTTTCTCTGTATCTTCTTTTAGGAAAATGCATAAAACCAAACCACTTGCTATCACATGTTTCTGACACATAATTGGGGGAGAGGAACATAAGATGTACACCAGCTAGGAAGTGCAAGTTTTATGAGGAAAGAGACTTCATCTGCTTAATCATCAGTTTAACCCCAGTGCCTAGAGCAATTCTTGCCACAGGACAGTTGCTCAACTTTCCTTGGAAACCAACCAACCAACCAACCCAAACTAATTAACAAGTCTGTACTTCTGGACCTGGTTCCTTCTGTCTTCTTTCTACAATCCTTGGACTGTGGCTTCAAGATACCTAAGATTATGCAAAGCAGCAGTTGACAAACGGCTCCCTCAGCCCACCACCTGTTTTATTAAATAAAGTTTTACTGGAACACAGCCAGGCCCGTTCGATGATGCACTGCCACATGGCCTGCCTTTGGATTAGACTAAATATTTACTCTCTGCCCTTTAAGAAAAAGTTTCCAGTCTGCTAATATCAAATAACCTGAAGAAAAGTGAAGACATATGTCAAACATCAACTTAGCTGCCAGTCTCATAGCTGTAAATTCGAGCTTAGCTATGGGGCAAGCAGAAGCTCCTTCAGACATAAAACATGTTAATAACCTCTAAGAGGTTTATAAGATTGGAGAGGCATTTTAAACCAGCAGTGATGGGCTCCAGCTACTTATTTTCCTACTTACGTACTTTCTTTCCCTGGCCAAAATAGAGACTGCTTTAATAAAAGAGCAATAGGTAGAGAATATATGAGTAATTTATGGCCCCAGAAGAGAAACTTAAGAGGAAAATAACTTTCAAAGTAAACCACTTTGCAAATCTACTACTCTTTCCCAGCTACGCTTACATAAATGCAGAATGTCCTTGCTTCCAGATTCTCACCACTACAGAAACAGCCCCCAGCCCTGCCATCTTGAAGTGAAAAAATTAACAAAATTAAACTTTCTAAACAGATAAATTTATGATAAAAATGATTTCTCTCTTTACAAAAATTCCCTTTGCTTCAAAGCTTCTTACAAAACCTCTGATACTTAAAATTACTCAATTTGCATGTTGACTCAACTTTTCAAAAAACAGTAATATAAATTAAAGGTGCATAAAGTGAAGTGTACTTACTATCTAAAGCAGATTATAATTTGGATAATTTGATATAGGTTAGGGCAAGGACCAAGCAAGAAATATTTTAGTCACAAGACTTTTTGTTATAACAGAAAAATTCTGTTTTTATAACAAAACCGTACCCACACTATAATAAATTAATTTCCAGAAACAGCGGAAGCATTTGAATATGAATTTTGTTTCCCTTCATATTCACTGAGATCAACTTCAGTAACTGCTCTGATGAGACACAACATAAAAATCAGAACTGCGGAGTGCCCTGGGCATCCGACTCCTGATTTCAGCGCAAGTCATGATCTCAGGGGCCTGGGATAGGGCCTGGGATAGGGCCTGGGATGTGGGGCTCTGCGCTCAGTGGGGAGTCTGCTTGGGGATTCTCTCTCTCCCTCTGCCCCTCCCCCCTAAAATAAATAAATAAATCTTTTAAAAATCAGAACTGTGATTCTAGTTAAAATATCCATGAAGCCCAGTGTTTTAAAAATAAAGACTAGAGCAGGGCGCCTGGGTGGTTCAGTTAGTTAAGCGTCTGACTTCAGCTCAGGTCATGATCTCAGGATCTTGGGATTGAGCCCCATGTCAGGCTCCATGCTCAGTGTTGAGTCTGTTTCTCCGCCTTTACCCCTCCCCCTGCTCAGGCTCTCTTGCTCTTTCTCATAAATAAAATCTTAAAAACAAAAAAAAGAGTAGAGCAAAAAAAATAGTATGTTTAATGTTAAAATACTACACGATTGACACTTTACACATAAATATTTAAATTAGTCCAGCTATTTAGAGTCTTGATTTTTTGGATCCACTTATAAAAATGTTTAAGTAGGTATGATAATTTGAGCAAAAACCCTCTGCCACAATATTGGATAAGGATATATTACACCTATAAAATTTATAAGCTTAAATAGTCAAAAGTTAAGATTTTTGCTTGTTTTTGTTTTCAAGATAGGAATTTGCAACAACTGTAATAGCATCCTTGTAAGATAAGAAAAAAAGAGCTTATTATCTGTGGTTTTCTTCTGACTGGAGAGGAGAAAAGAGATTATTAAAGACAGAAATGGATAAAGGACAAGGAAGGATCTGGAAAGGCTAAATATTAAAATGTGGGAGTGGAAGTGAGGGCAGGATCTAGAGAAAAATAGCATTAGAGGTGCCAAGCAGGCCGTGATGTGTGAGTGGCACTTTTGGGAGCAGTGAGGACAGGGCTGTACTTGATTATTCTATTTGACTGATCCTAGGAGGAGCGTCCAAGCAGGAGAGGAACGGATTTTTATATATATATATATAAATTTATATATATATATATATATATTTATATATATATAAAAAAAATTTATATATATATATATAAAAAAAAAGAAGAAGAATTAGAGGAAACAATGGATTCATGTATTTCTATTTATGAGTGAGGAGGCTTCCTAAATATGACATAACACCCAAATTCATGGAAAAAAAAAAAACTGGTCTGACCACAAAAATACTAAAACCTTGGTATAGCAAAAACATCTCTCCCCACACCATCCATACCCCATACACACACTCACTCATCCTAAACAAGATTTGAAGGCAAATGACAAACAGGAAAAAAATATTTGCAGCATATGACAGAGTTAGTATTACAAACATGCACACACACACAAGAACATTAACATTTGGGGCACCTGAGTGGCTCAGTCAGTTGAGCTTGACTCTTGATTTAAGCTCAGGTCATGACCTCAGGGTTCTGAGATTGAGCCTCTTATTTAAAAAATATTTATATGCCTATGATAAAGATGTCACCTCAGTAATACCTGCCAACCTTTTTATTATACAGGAACTAAAAAGTAAATTTAAAAAACCTCTTGCATAAAAGAAAGATCTCACGGAAACCACCAAGCCTTAGATCCTATTCTAACACGTATATCTCACAAAACAGTAGCAAGGGCATAAATAAGTGATAAATTCAACCATGAAAAGCATATGGAAAATCAGGCTCCCACTTTTGTACAGGAAGGAGCCAGCATTCTTAAACTGTTCAATATATTTTATTATGGCCTAGTCCAACATTTTCCAAATTGTTTTCTGTTAGACATTACTATTCTTATTAATATCATAATTATATTTTGGGGAGGGGGCAAATAGGCTACCAATCATGTAAAGTATTGAATGTTAGAAAAAAATTAACAGAAAAACATGAGACACACTTACACAGTTACTTGTTATTTGGGTTAAAATGTGTATTAGAAATAATATGCCATTCAGAGAATGCCAGGAAAATGAATCAGATCATACAATACATGAACACTTCCTGTTTCAATCTGTAACTGATACCCAAACACTTACTATTTAATCACCATGTTGAAGTACACCTCAATGTGATGACTGCTAACCAGTTCTAATTATCACATGTAACAAAAACGTATTTATATATTCACTTATCATAGTATATGTGGGAATCAGATATATAAGAGCATATTTTTATAAATTATATATGTAATGTAATATATTACAATCATTTAGGTATATAGAGAGAAGTAGGTAGGTAGGTAGGAGTGGGAGAGAAACGGGCAGACAGAGACAGACACTGAGCATCTTGGACGTTTTTGACAGTTAATGCTATTTTATTCAGTCAGCACTATCATGAAAAGGTCTTAGGAAAGCAACATGTATCAGAATGTTTGGGTTCACAGTCAAATGAAAGGACAGTAAGTAAAGACTAGGCACTGATATTAGAAAATAAGTCCAAAGTTGGCAAACTCAAATTTCTTGAATATACTAACATACTAACATGAAAAATACTTTTTTTCCTGAGCATCACTTCATCCCCTTCTCCCCAACAACTGCCTTCAGTGTTAGCTGAGTATACACTGTCTTCTTAAAACTTTAAAGAAACTATTCAATAACAATAATCCTTTCTGGCAGATAAGATGATTTTTCTATACTTTATTCTGCTTTTAAGTATTCTTAAGGGATTATATACTTTAAAATTTTGAGTAAGTGAAACAAGTCTCTGCCTCATTACCCAATTATAAGACGTAGCCATTTATTGTTTATCCATTAACCAACAAATTGTCCAGAAGTTATTTAATACAAATTGTTTACCTCTAGAACTCTACACACATCAACTTCTGCTTCTTTAAAAAATACAAGATGAATATTTATATAAAATACATTTTTAAAACTCTTACCCAAATTGCAAGTTTAGCCTTATTTCCATCCACTGAAATTGTTTTCACCTTAAAGTCAACACCTTGAAAAAAATGAAAATGTTGATAAGCATCCCAGTAAAATAATACTTTTAAAATCAATTACCAAGAAAACAAGAACACAGAAAAGCCACTTTATCAAATACCCGAATTCCACACCCTAAATTCTTGGAGTTATGGATGTGAAAATTAAAAAAAAGTGTCAGTAAAGTTCAGCAGCTTAGGATTTAGTTAGGATAAATGAAAACCAAATGCTTGCAGAATTCAAAACACTTACCTACCTGTACTTGCTTGAAAAAAATAAAAATTTTAATGGAAAAATAAACTTCAGTGTAAGGTGATTAATGATGCATATTAAAAGCCAAGTGCTGGAATTCACGGTGCTCATGTAGAGAAGACTATCTATGGCTGACTCTGGATCAAGGCAATTTTCTAAGGGGCTCCAAATGCAACTACACTCCATCATTAAGAGTTCTGTCCACAGCCAGCCAAACCCCTAACTCAGATTCTGACTGTAAGCAGCTTGGTAAAAACATTAAAGGGCCACTTACTCCTTGTCTTATGAATTCTTTGTTTTTATCCTAAAAAACAGTATTCATTCTATATAACTTTATCAATGATCCCTTGCTACTGCACAATTGCAAAAGAATTTACACACAAAAACATCTGTGCCCAATCCTCTAAGAATCTTCTTCATAAGTGAAAGGAGGAGTGCTTAAAGTGCTATGAAAATCTTCTGTAAGTACTAATTTATGTAAAGAGAAGAGCTCCATAAGAAGACACGTACTAATTTATGTAAAGAGAAGAGCTCCATAAGAAGACACGTAAGGTTTTACTACAAGCCCCCCTCCCCCTCCAAAAAAACCTCTCCCTTTCCAGGAACAGGAGTTGACACATGCCATCTGGCTTAAATGAACAGTAACTGCCCACATGTCTTTAAAGAGTATCAAAATTAATGTGCAGTCTACTCCACTGGCCAGAGGCAAAACATTAGCTCAAGAAGCCTGGAAAGAAACTTTCAAAAGCCCTTATTAGCTTGTCACAATTAATTCAGAACAGTCACAAGTAAGATGAACAGCACCCTCATATACTAAATGCTTACGAGAACACCTGTCACCAATATGGAAATACATGAGTAATTCTTGGATGATTTCTGGTGATCCACTACAAACACAAATTACATAATAAAAATGCACTTTAAAATATGCATTATACCACGTCTTTCTGTATGCCAAAGATTAAAAAGAAAAAAAAAAGTTTGTGTTTTGGGCTAGAGTGATAAAGGAGCTGATAAAGCCATACCTAGAATCATGGGCAATTATGACAGTGCTAATAACATAGTCCAAGGAAAATTTAAGTTAAAGTTTCTTTGCCGCTAAACAAACAAAAATCTCCTATTAAATAATCTTGTATTCACCAGGTCTAGATAAATAAATATTATGCCACACCATTTATATAAAAAGTATGAAGGGTGCCTGGATGGCTCAGTCAGTTAAGCATCTGCCTTCGGTTCAGGTCATGATGCCAGGGTCCAGGGATGGAGTCCCACATCGGGCTCCCTGCTCCATGGGGAGCCTGCTTCTCCCTCTGCCTCTCTCTCTCATGAATAAAATAAAAATAAAATCTTTTTTAAAAAGTATGAAATTATTTACATTTTATTCATAATACTTTAAAAACAAAACAAAGCCTGAGAAAATTCAGATGAGGGAAATGGTTCTGACTTGGTGTAGGTACTAAATTAAGGCCACTGTAGACATTACATAGAGAAAACCTGTCATACACACTCTCCAGTTAAATTCTCAAAGTTTTTCAGAGCATAAAGAACTTTTTTTTTCCCTAATTACTCCAGACAACATGCTCAAGGGCAGACTGGCTTTTTGCTAGCTATCCAAGAAAAGAAACTCACTGTTCCCAAAATGTTTGTGTTTATCTCCCTCTCCCAATCTCCTTCTTCTCTTTTACAATTTCCTGTTTTTCATATATTTCTTGACAGTCTAATGACGGTCTCTGTCATATGATCATTAAGTTACTCTTCTGAAATATTAGATCTGAAAGTGACAGACCACATCCTCAGGTAACAATGCCCACTCGCATCCTACCATCAAAGTCAATACACACAGGCAGCCTAAAAGGGCACCCCATCTGGATCCAGACCCTGCAAGTCCCCCATTTCATCTTTCCTTTGTCCCTCTGGTGAATCTCCTATGCAGACACTGAGTTTTTTAGCTTTCATCTGCTCAAACTGCTTCTTCACCAAGTCTGGTTCTTCTGTTTTGCAGGTGGCTCTTAATTTGCTTTTAAAGGTGGCCACAGTAGGAATCTTTTTAATAAATCTGACTTTGCCAACTTCTTACCAGATTTGATTAAACTATCTTTTCAACCTCTTCATGTGGATGACAAGGAGCTCCTAACAGTTTGAAGCTGAACATCTAGAAAAAAACACTGTGTATCTCCTCTACTCTCCTACAACACTGAACACTTCTGTGACCAGATATTCTCTGACTCTCCAGGGACATCAGTGTCCTACAATTCAATTCAGTCTGATACAGTCAGATCCCACAGGGTAAGGGCTAACTAATAATAAGTCCTATAAGACTGCTGCACTCCCATTTCAGATGCCATCCCAAATCCAGGTTGTTACCTGTGCTTCCGACCACCTGGCTACTAATCAAAGGTTCCCACAATCTCCTCCCTTAATTGGATTAATTTGTGGCTCACAGAACTCAGGAAAAGTTGCTTACTAGAGTATCATCTTATTATAAAAGGATATAACCCAGGAACAGCCAGACGGAGGAGACAAATAAGGAAAAGTATGAGGAAGGGGCACAAAGCTCTCATGCCCTCTCCGAGTATGCCATCTTCCCAGAACTTCCATGTGTTTGCCAAAACAGAACTCTCAGAACCAGTAAATTTAGCATTTTTATGACGGTTTCATTATTTAGGCATGACTGATTAAATCACTGTCCTTCAGTGACTGAACAAAATCTCCCGTCCCTCTTCCCTCTCCCCTCTCCTGAGGTAGGAGAGGAAAGAGTAGGACTGAAAATCCCAACCCTCTATCACATGGTTGGTTCTCCAGGCAACCAGCCTCCACCCTTAGAGGCTTTCCAGAAGTCATAGTACTAACATAAATTCAGGTACGGTTGGAAGGGGCTAGTTATGAAAAACAAAAGACATCTTCACTGCTTTGATCAGTTAAGAAAATCAAAGGGTTTTAAAAACTCTCTGCCAGGAACCAAATATGTATTTCTTATAAATCACAATATCCACAGAAGAACTGTCATTTTGGTTTTTTCTTATTGTTCATTTGGGCTTGCACTTTTAATACAATATTTAATTCAGTTTTTTAAATAAAGTTCTCTCAAGCACATATGAAACATTCTCCAGGACAGACCATATGTTGTCTACAAAACAAGTATTAATAAATTTTAAAAGTCTAAACTCATATGAAGTATTTTTTATCATAATCTAATGAAACTAGAAATCGGTAATAGAAAGAAAACTGGAGAATTCACAAACATGTGCAAATTAAATAACACCCTTTTAAACAACTAATAGACCAAAGAAGAAATCATAAGAAAAATTAGAGAATACTTTGAGACAAATGAAAACACAGTACACCAAAATTTGAGATGTAGCAAAAGCAGTGCTGAGCGAAATTTATAGCTATAAACACATTATAAGAGAAGAAATATCTCAAATCAATAACCTAATTTTACACCTTAAGGAACTAGAAAAGAAGAGCAAACTAAGGGCTATAAAAGGAAGGAAATAATGAAGATCAGAACCAAGATAAAGGACAAAAGGAATTGATACACAATAGAGAAAAATCCATGCCCAAGGCCTGGTTTATTTATGCCTGGTTTGTTTGTTTGTTTGTTTGTTTGTTTATTTATTTAAAAGATCAACAAAATGGACAAGCTTTTAACTAGACTAAGGAAAAAGAAAAGACCAATTACAAAACTCAGATATGAAAGTGGGGACATTACTACTAATTTTACAGACAAAAAAAGATTATAAGATAATATTATGGACAATTATACACCAACAAGCTGGATAACCTAGATGAAATGAACAAATTCCTGAAAACACACAATTGACAAAATCGACCTATCAAGAAAAAGAAAATCTGGGGCCCCTGGGTGGCTCAGTCGGTTAAGTGTCTGCCTTCAGCTCAGGTCATGATCCCAGAGTTCCAGGACAAGGACAGAGCCCCACATGGGGCTCCCCGCTCAGCAGGGTGTCTGCTTCTCTCTCTACCCCTCACCCTGCTTGTGCTCACTCTCACTCTGTCTCTCTCTCAAATAAATAAAATTAAAAAGAAAAAGAAAATCTGAAGAGACCATAAGTAATCAAAATCATCCCAACAAAGAAAAGCCCAGGACCAGATAGCTTCATTGGTAAATTCCACCAAAATTTAAAGAGTTAACACCAACCCTCCTCACTTTTCAAAAAACGGAAGAGAAAGGAACACTTCCAAAGCTCATTCTAGGAGGCTAGCACTATTCTGATACCAGAGCCAGACAAAGATGGTACAATCCCAGAGGAATACTGATGCAAAAATCCTCAGCAAAATACTAGCAAAGGTAATTCAGCATCCTCTTAAAAGGATTATACACCACGATAAAGTGAGTTTTACCTCCATAATACAAGATTGGTGGAATATGAGCAAATCAATCAAAATAATATATCCCATTAAAGAATGAATGGGGGAAAAAACACATTGTCATCTCAATTCATGCAGAAAAAGTATCTGACAAAACTCAGCATCCTTTTATGATAAAAAACACTCAACAAACTAGGAACAGAAGAAAATTTGATGTTTCCTCAAAAAGCTAAAAATACAATTACCATATCATGCAGCAATTCCACTCTTATGTATATACCCAAAAGAAGTGACAGCAGAAACTCAGATACTTGGACAACAATGTTGATAGCAGTATTACAATAGAAGGCTGAAGCAACTTAAGTGCTCAGATGAACAGATAAACAAAATGTGGTTTATACATATCATGGAACATTATTCAGTCATAAAATGGAATGAAATTCTGAGATATACTACAACATGTATGAACCTTGATCACATTAAGCTAAGTGAAATAAGATACTCACAAAAGGACAAATATACTGTATGATTCCACCTATGAGGTATCTAAAACAGGCAAATTCATAAAAACAGAAGATAGAATAAAGGTTACCACAGGCTGAGGGGAAAGCGGAGTGAAAGCTATTGCTTAATTGGTACAGAGTTCCTGTTTGAGGTGATGAAAAAGTTCTGAAAACAGATAGTGGTGATTGTTGCAAAACAATGCAAATGTACTTATTGCCACTGAACTGTTAACTTAAAAATGATTAAAATGGTAAATTTTATGTTTATTTTACCACAATAAAAAATAAATAGATAACTGGAGAGTCCTGCATCTATTAAAGAAATTGAATCTATGGTTAAAAACCTTTCCATGAAAAAAATTCCAGGCCCAGAGTGAATTCTACTGAACATTTAAATAATAATCCATTCTAAACAAACTCCTCCAGGAACGTGAAGAAGAGTGAATACTTTCTTAGTCACTCTATGAGTTATACATTACCCTGATACCAAAACCAAAGACATTATAATTAAAAGCTATAGACTAATATCCTTCATGATTACATATGAAAATCCTAAACAAAATTTTATCATAACTAATACAAATATGTATAAGGGAACAACACATCACAACATTCATTGTTGGGGTTATCCTAAACAATGAAAAAATCAATGGGGACTTTATTAGACTAAAAAAGAAACTTCATATGATCATCAACAAATGCAGGAAATGCACTTAACAAAATCCAACATGCATTCCTGACAAAACCTCTCAGCAAATTAGAAACAGAAGGGAAATTTCTCAACCTGATAAAGGGCATCTATGAAAAACATACAGCTAACATCACGCTTAATGGTAAAAAACTGAGTATTTTTCCCCTTCATACCAGGAACAAAAGATGGATATATCAGCCCTCTTCACTTTTTTTAACTTTTTTTTTTTTTTTTTTTAAAGCCAGGGCAATAAGACAAGAAATAAAAAGAACCCAGATTGGAAAGAAAAAATGTAGAAATTCAATGGAATCTACAGGATTTAAAAAAAAAAAGCTCCCGGAACTAATTAGCAAGTTTAGCAAGGTTGGAGGATACAAACTAAACGTTTAAAAAATCTATTATATTTCTATATATCAGCAATGAACAAAGGATTCTTCTATTTAAATAACATTTTTTAATAAAAATCTATTAAATATTTAGGGCTAAATCTGACAAAAGATGTAAAAGACATGTAACCACTCTGAAAGAAATTTTGAAAGACCTAAATAAATGGAGACACATAATTTGTTCTGTGATTGTTAAGACTCAATATTGTTAAAAGGTCAGTTCTCCCCAATTTGATCTATATAGAGTCAATGCAACCCCTATAAAAATCCTAGCAGGCTTTTATTTTTAAATCAACAAATGGATTCTAAAATTCATTGGGAAACACAAAAAATTAGAGCCAAAATAATTTTGAAAAAGGTAACAAAATTGGTAGACTAACAATATATGACTTCCAGGCCTACTATAAAGCTATAGAAATCAAGACAGTGAAGCATTCTGACATAGACAAATAGATTAATGGGCTAGAATAGAGTCCAGAAATAGACTCACCATATATAAACAACTAAGTTTTTACAAAGGTGCAAAAGCTATGCAGTACAGAAAGGACAGTCTTCTCAACAAATAGTTTTAGAATATATAAGAAAAAAAAAAGGAAAAGAACAGAACTTCAATTCATATGCTTTATACTGTATCCAAAAATGAATCAGACCTAATATAACACATGAAACCATACAACTTCTAGAGAAAAACATAAAGAAAAATCATTGCAACCCTCTGTTAAGCAAAAGATGTAACAGTGAAACCATCATTAATAAGAAAAAATTGATAAACTGGATTTCATCAAAATAAAAAACTTCTGCTTTTAGAAGTAAGCTGTTAAGAGAATGACAAGAGGAGCCACAGTCTAAGAAAATATCAGCAAAGTATATATCATGTAATAAGGGGTTCATATGCAGAATATATAAAGAACTCTCAAAATTCAACAATAAGAAAAAACAAAAAATGAACAAAAGATTTATACACTTCACACACACACACTCAAAATACATTCAACAAACAGCAAATAAGAACTTTAAAGACACTCAACATTACTGGTCATGAGACAATGCAAATTAAACCACAATGAGACCACCAACACATACATACCTATTAGAATGGTTAAAATTTTAAAGTCTGATCGTGCTAAGTATAACAGGTGAGGATGTGGAAATAGGAACTTTTATATACTGTTAGTGGAAATGTAAAATGATACAATCACTTTATTAAAAAATGGATGGAATATTTTCCAAACTTAAGCATGCATTTTCCATATGATCCAGCAATCCTATTACTGGGTATTTACTCTAAAGAAATAAAAATTAATATTCATATAAAATCCTGTATCTAAATGTTTATACAGGTCTATTCATAACCACCAAAAACTGAAAACAATCCAATGTCCTGTAATAAGTGGATGGATAAATCAACTCTGAAACATCCACACAATGGAATATAACCCAGCAATAAAAAGAAAGAAACTACTGGCATGCAAGAGCTTGGATACAGCTCAAAGGCATTATGCTAAGTGAAAAAAAAGTCTGAAAAGTTTACACAATATATTCCATTTATAGGACATTCTCAAAAAGATAAAATTATAGTGATGAAGACTGACCAGTGGCTGCCAGAGGCTAGAGGCAGGGGAAAAGTATGACTAAAAAGACACTAGTTTTTTAGAATGATGGAACTGCTTAATATCCTTACTGTGGTAATGATTAAATGACTATACACATTTGTATAATACATGTTAAAATTCAAAAAACTGTATACCAAAACGAGGGCAATTTTACTGTAATTGGTAATTAAAAAAAAAAACCACACTATCTACTCATATGCTAGGAATATAACAGACCAAAAATATTTTCTAAAAGAATAAATTACCAGAGAACATGTATTATAAAATTTCTGCTTCTTTCTGATTTACGATTTACTTTGCTACTAAGTCCAAGACTGATTTTGTAAAATTGTTCCATGGGCTTTTGAAGTAATGAGTTCTTCCCTCAAAAGATGTATTGACTGGGGCGCCTCGATGGCCCAGTCAGTTAAGCTACCAACTCTTGGTTTCGGCTCAGGTCGTGATCTCAGAGTCATGGGATTCGAGCCTTGCGTTAGACTCCGCACCCAGCACAGAGTCTACTTAAGACTCTCTCTCCCTCTGCCCCTCCCACCCCCCACCCCACCCCCGGGGATCTCTCTCAATTAAATAAATAAATCTTACCAAAAAAAAAAAAAATTTGTTGATTGAGGGGCACCTGGCTGGCTCTGTCAGTAGAGCATGCAACTCCTGATCTTGGGATGGCAAGTTCAAGCCCCATGGTGGGTGTAGGGATTATTTAAAATCTTTAAAAAAGAAAAAAAAAAAAAATTGTTGATTGTGTTATTCTATTTCCCTATGGTCTCATTTGTGATTTTTGGATCTATTTAATTATGAAAGAGATATAACAAATCTCCTAATATAACTGTATTTTCATCAAATTCTCTTGGGTTTTGAACAGGTTTTGCTCTTATATATACCATCTATGTTTGGTGACTACTTGTTATGACTGTTAGAGCTACTTTATTAATTAGTTGGGCCTTTCATTATTACATACTATCTTATTTCATTATATCCAGTACATTAATCTTAAATTCTACTTAAAATCACATTATATTACCACCTCTGCTTTTATACTGTTTGCATTTGCCTGGCCCATCCCTTTATTTTCAACCTTTCATTATTTGTTTTTAAGTACTCCTCAATTCCATCTGACAATATGAGTTATTAGAATTGGACCTATTCACATTTAATTAACTGATATATTTTAATTCTGTTACTTCCTTCTTATGTTTAACATTTTTGACATTGTGTTCAAATCTGTGTTTGATCCTTTTTAATTCTGTATTACTATGTTGTGATTGAAAGAATACCAAGTTAGAAGTTAGGAGGCAGGGTTTAGTCTCAGGTCTCTTCCTGAGGTCTAGCTAGGCAGAAGCTTAACCTCTTTAAGTCAGTCTCCCCCTTCTCATCAAGGAATATAAAAATTCCTGCTTTACCTACTAGTTATTTTGGGGGGAGGGAGGGTGGAGAACATCGGGGTAAGGGGACATCAAGAGGGATACTATAAAAGCTTTAAGGATCCAATAGAGAAACAATTATGAGGACCTAGATCCCCAAATTTGAGTTTACAAACTTTAAAAGTATCAACAATAAAATGAGGTAAGTGCTCTGCTACCTCAGAGGACAGAGTAAATATGTTTTAAGAGTTGAGAAGGAGGGGAAGCTGGAAGAAAAAACATGTACAAAACCTTATGAAGATTAAAGTCTCAGAGATGAAGAATAACCTGGGAAGCCAGGGCTTGTTGTGATGACTACTTAAAGGGAGACAAACAGTAAGATGGTTTTATGGCAGAAAGTAATAGCAAGATAAAAAATGTGTGGAGAGGAAAGAGGGGTGTGGAGAAAGGTCTTGTCAGAAGTGGGCTGAATTCCAAGACTCCCAACTTGGCTTCTGCTGATGGACATGGGGCTGGCAAAGGGTTGGATGGTCTTATTCCAAACTAATATCATTAATCAATAAATAAGAAATTAAATGACAACAAAACAGCTTGGAAATTAAGAAACACATTCCTAAATCAAAAATTTCAAATGTTCAAAGAAAGCTAAACTGAAAATTCAAACTATCCAGAGAGCAATGAAAAAGAAACACACCCTACCAAAACCTATGGGGGGGCACAGTAAACTTGTTCTTAGAGGACATCTTTATTAAAGAGTAAGGACTAAAAAGAAGGGAACTTAATACTACTCTTAAAAAACTAACAAAATAAACTAAAAGAAAAGTAGGAAGGAGAGAAGGAAAAAATGAAGCAATTTCTCAAACAATTAAATAAATATATTCCTCAGGACGCCAGAGTGGCTCAGTGGGTTAAGTGTCCAACTCTTGATTTCAACTCAGGTCATTGATTCAGGGTTGTGAGATAAAGCCCTGTGTCAGGCTCTGCACTGAGCATGGAGCCTGCCTGAGATTCTCTCCCTCTCCCTCTGCTCCTCCCTCCACTTGCATGTGCGCGCTCTCTCTCTCTGGAATAAATAAATAAAATCTTAAAAAAAAAAAAGCAGAGAACTCATTTTAAATTTTAATTTAAATAAATTTTCTAATTTTTTATTTGAAAAAGTTTTACTCAAAGCACTCTTTACATTCAAAGGTCACCTAAAACAAGGTAAATTAAAAAATAAAAAACTTTAAAAAATAAAAAATAAAAACTTTAACATGAAGCAAATTTTGCCTATTTAATTAGATTATATAAAATTAGTGTAACTAATTTCTACAAGGATCTAATCTCCATGCTTAAATTTCAATCAGTTCTATCTATGCAGCTAATAAGTACCATCATAAGGCCTTGCCATAATCCAAACACCCCCTTGCAGCAAACAAACAAAAAACCTGGTCAAAATATTCTTAAAATTTTGTGTGTGTGTGTATTTATTTTTATGTCAGAAATATTAAATATTTGTTTTCTCATTCTAATTCTGAGATTCAAATATACATATGCTGAATCTCCTTTTCTGTTTTCCACATCATTTTTTAATTTTTTTTAAGATTTTATTTATTTATTTGACAGAGAGAGACAGCGAGAGAGGGAACACAACAAGCAGGGGGAGTGAGAGAGGGGGAAGCAGGCTTCCTGCCAAGCAGGGATCCCGATGTGGGGCTCGATCCCAGGACCCTGGGATCATGACCTGAGCCAAAGGCAGACGCTTAAGGACTGAGCCACCCAGGCACCCCCCACATCATTTTTTCTAATGTGTTTTAAACATTTTTATTCATTTTGGCAAATTTTACCCACTTTTTTTTCTAGCTTCTATTGTCCTTTATTTTGTTTTCCACAGTCTCTACTGTCCCTTGTGATCCTTCTAATTTCGCCCTTATTTCAGTGACGGTTTTATTTTCTTAACCTTATTTTTCTTTCTGCTCAATTAGCTGACACTGCATTTTCTCATGCAGTCACACTATCTCTTCCTGACCTCTTTTATCACTGCTTTGTGCTCTCAGTGGTAAATATTTCCAAAAAGTGTTTTAAATTCATAGCAAAACAGCTGGGCATGATTTTCATCTACTTTATAGAAGTACTTTTTCTGTTGAGTATTCATCTGTCCTTTGTTTTTCTGCTACTTTCTTCCTTTTTGATTCTTGAGTGGTAGGAAGTAGTGTTTAGCTGAAATCCTTTTGATAATTCATCTTTAAAGGAGGTGAGGTTTTCTTGGACAAGCTATCTGTAAGAGATTCGTGCAGAAGGCTATAGTGGTTCCAGTTCCTGACCAGCAAAACTTTGTCTTGATTCAAGGTTTTATATGAGAATCATTTAGGTTTTTTGTTTGTTTGTTTACTTTTCAACAGCCAATGGAGATAGGCAGCCTTGAGGTTTTCACAATGCAAAGACATCTCTTCCCCTACTGCTACAGAGAAAGACAAATGTAAAAATGGCTTGTTTGATTCTTTGTTTGGCTTCACCTTCCCAACTTCTTAGTATCAAACCCAGGTGCAGGGAAACTTCTGCCATTAGCTTAAAAAAACCCATTTTGCTTTTGCAAACAAGGGATTTAGGCTTTGCATCTCAGGGTGGGCCGCTCAGGTTCATGAAGCTTCCCTTGCTGGCTCCAAGCTCTGCAGCTATGGCATCCTCACTCTACTTCTTCCCACATATAGTCTGCTTAGACTCACTGCTCTTGGCAGCCATTCCACCTATTCTGTGGCCTGGGGTTTTTAGCTTTCTTCTAGTTTAGTGGAATATGGGGTTTGTGTTTTAGTTTTTCCCTCCCCCCTTTGTTGTCATTCTGGCTAAGTGCCAGAAAGCAAAAGAAGAAAACCCAACTTTATTGTACCATCCTCAGGTTCAAAATCCAACAGTTACGTTAAAAGAATATTTTATACAAGATAGAAACTTGAGTGTCTCACTATATTACTGAAAAGATAAAAGTGTGCTTTCCTTACTATCCTACCGGTAAAATACTAATTTTCCACAAAACACTAATTATTACAAGGTCATTAGCAACTGAACTAATTGTTTTATTTTAAAAGTTCATGTGTATATTAGTTATAACCTAAGGCAGAAAATAATCTGATACCTAAATGTAAAAGATACTTTTCAAGACCCAGAGCCCATTTGGGGAACAAATTATGTACATCATCAGTATGCCACAATCTTAGTATTCATTCTTAAAGTGGACAAAGCCTTTTTAATAATGAAGACAATATGTAATTTGTCATTGTCCAACTCTCCAGATTCCATTTGGGCTTGAAATGAAGACAAATAGCTTTATATTATATATTGATCATTCCCTTAGTAAAATTTTAACTCTAGGGCGCCTGGGTGGCTCAGATGGTTAAGCGACTGCCTTCGGCTCAGGTCATGATCCTGGAGTCCCAGGATCGAGTCCCGCATCGGGCTCCCTGCTCAGCAGGGAGCCTGCTTCTCCCTCTGACCCTCCCCCCTCTCATGTGCTCTCTGTCTCTCTCATTCTCTCTCTCTCAAATAAATAAATAAAATCTTTAAAAAAAAAAAAATTTTAACTCTAGACAAATTCATTTTCCTTCCAGTTACTACTCTTCTACCCCTTGCTATCCATTGCTAGGCATGTACTGAGTGAAATGAAGTTTTACTACTAATTTTTTAAAGAACAAATAATATATCAAAGCCTGAATCTAACCACTAGGACACATTAGACAGATGCAACTGAAGGATATTCTATACTATAACTGACCTGGTATGTACTCTTCAAAAATGTCAAGGCCATGAAAGACGAAGAACTGCCCAGATTAAGACACTGAAGAGAAATGACAACTAAACTCAGTTGTGATCCTGGACTGCATCCTGGACCAGAAACAATTTTTTTTCTTTCACTAAATAAGACATTAGGGGACAATTAATGAAATCTATCTGTATACAGAATTGTATCCATGTTCATTCAGGAAATACACATTAAAGTATTTAGAGGTTAATCTCTACAATTTTACTATCAATTCAAAAAAACAAGAACACTGTGTGTGTGTGTGTGTGTGTGTGTATAGAGAGAGCATGATAAAGCGTATGTGATAAATATTAACATTTGGGGACATACAAGAATTCTTGTACTATTTTTACAACTTTTCTCTAAGTATGAAATTATTTAACATTTGAAAAAAAGAAAAAAAAAATCACACACACAATAAATGTGAAAACAAAGCCAGTTAAGAGAAACTCTTTATTTTCCCTAATAATAATGCTAGGATCATATTTACTACATTCTACTCAACAGATCATGAAATTTTAGAGCTGTAAGGAAAACAGATTATCTCTCACCAAAACTCCTCCATTTATAGGTGAAAACAGTGAAGTTAAAGGACTTCCTGAAGATCTAGACAACTGGTTCAAGGCAGAGTCAAGACTACTATCCTGCTCTGACTCAGCTCTTTCACAATGCAAGCTGTCTCTTGATACTTTTGTATTGTCATCTACTCCCTAAACGTGATACACACGCTAAATAGCTCAATCTTCTCATATATTCTAGTAAGCTAATGTGGCAAACCACTTTTAGGCAAACTAAATTTCATTTTAAAGAGGCATTTAGGCATTACTGCTAATAATCTTTAATAACTAATATCAATAAACATGTGAGTTCAGAATATATGCAGGATACTGTAGCAAATGCTAAAAATGCAAAATTAACACACTCTACTATTAGGTGATACTGTTAGGTCCATGATGATAGACACTAAGTCTATATAATTCATCATTATAGCCCCACCCTTAGGAGAGTGCCTGACATACAATAAATATTCAGATAATTGTATGCTGCTAAATAAAAGACAATCCATAGTACAAGAAAGAAATGTATGTACAGATAATCATAATATCCACAGTGTTAACCAAGTGCCATGAAACAACAAGTAAGTTATTTTTGCTTGGTGAGATCTACAAAGGCTCCAGAAATTTAATGAAGCCAAAGTTAAGCCTTGAAAGAAAAAGAATTCAACAGACATGGAAACAATGGGGTGGTAGATGGAGGGTAGAAGGAACTAGATAAAACAGACTGAAGGCAAGAAAATACGTGGCATTTCTATTGAATTTTTAAACATAGGCTTACCTATCGTTGCTGCAAGTTCTGGATCAAAAGTATCATCTGTGAACCTCAAGAGCAGGCTAAAAGAAATGTTAAAAAGACAGATTAGAAATTTGTCTTTTTTCCTAACCATTTGGCAAATGTTCAGGATTATTATATTTTGTCACAAAGTAGACACAGATAATGGGTGCCTGAGTGGCTCAGTCGTGATCCCAGAGTCCTGGGATCGAGCCCCATCTCGGGCTCCCTGCTAGGCAGGGAGTCTGCTTCTCCCTCTGCCCCTCACCCTGTTCGTGCTTATTCTCTCGCTCTCTCTCTCAAATAAAATCTAAAAAAAAAGAGCCTACTTTAAAAAAAAAATTAGACACAGGTAAGAATAGCTGATGTAGGTCTGCTCCCACAAATATTGCCCCACTGCCGGTATATATAGAGGAATTAAATTATTGGAAAGGCAATAAAAGAACCCCAAGAGCAAAGCAGTTTACTTAATATATTCCCCATGCTCCCCTACACAATTCCCAAGTGTGAAAAGATTTGGGCTTGGTTTTGGTTTTGGTAACCATAAAGGTACGTCCTTGTGAGAAAATAGTATCAGCAACATGTCATACTATGACGTGAACAAAAAGGGGGGAATAAGTCTCTTGGAATGCAACAAATTAATTTTTTGTTTAAATCTGATGTGTACTACACTCTGAATTCAAGTAAAACAGAAAGCTGTGAAAATCTATCATTTGGTAACAAGTAGTAAGTAGTAGGACTACTACCTAAGCAGGAAGAAAACATATAGTAAAAAGTGAAGGTAGATCACATGATAGCCAGAATAGGTATACTCTAGCAAATGCTAGGTAGGGTGTATGAAATCAAGTAGGCAATAGGGAGTTACTGAAAGCTTTTTTAAAAAAGAATGGCAAGAACTGCTCTACATTTTGAAAAGTTAATGCCAGCAAAAAAAATGCAAGAAAATTAACCGAAGACAACTGCCATGGTTATGGTGAGAGATAAGGAGGACTAAACCTAAGAAATAGTAAAGAAACTAGAAAGAGATAAAATAATAGCAAAAGATACCACACGAGTAGGAATTTAAGAAACAAGGCAGAGGATCATAGGGGAGGAGAGGAAAAAATGAAACAAGAAACCAGAGAGGGAGACAAACCGTAAGAGACTCTTAATCATAGGAAACAAACTGAGTGAGGGTTGCTGACAGAAGTGGGGTAGAGGGATGGGGTGACTGGGTGACGGACACTGGGGAAGGTATGTGTTGTAATGAGCACTGGGTGTTATAGAAGACTGATGAATCACAGACCTGTACCCCTGAAACAAATAATACATTATATGTTAATTAACTGAATTTGAATTTTTTAAAAAAAGACACCATATGAATAATCTAAGATTTTATATCTCCCCGAATTATTTATTTAATATAAGGTAGAAGTGTCAATTATTAGAAGCTCTTCAAAAATATAATCTAAGCTTTTGTTAAAGCCCTAGATTTATAAAATTAATCAATCTTCCTTCACATTATCTCCTACAATAGGACAAGACTGTTCTATCGATCAACCTGTATGCATTAATAAAATCAAAGAAGGGCGCCTGGGTGGCTCAGTTGGTTAAGCGACTGCCTTCAGCTCGGGTCATGATCCCAGGGTCCTGGGATCGACCCCCACATCGGGCTCCCTGCCTGCGGGAAGCCTGCTTCTCCCTCTCCCACTCACCCTGCTTGTGTTCCCTCTCTCGCTGTGTCTCTGTCAAATAAATAAAATCTTTTAAAAATAAATAAATAAATAAATAAATAAATAAATAAAATCAAGGAAATAGCTATCAGATGTCTGAAATGCAAAAAAAATTTACAAATATTTCTGTAGGTTGTAATTACTGTTGCTAGAGATTTTTTTTCCCCAGAGTATACTGCAACACATAACGGCCTTTTGGTATTCAAAATCCGGCGTCATTAACTGTATTTGAAGGATTAACTCTCCCTTTCTTGGTTTTGCTTTCTTGTGTTTACCATGAAACCAGCACCACAAAAGTGAAATAAACAGTAGATTTTCCACGTAACACTGTACCCTCTTGACTATAACTTTGCTTATTCCAACGTGAGTCAGGTGACAGCACTAACAAGAATCTTGAAAGACTGCACTTATAAAAATTTTCTTCTCTCCCCAACAGGTTTTTAAATTAATAAAAGTAAAAATTTCACTAAAAATTTAGTTACTCATATTTTAAGAATGGAAAAGGTATGTATCCATACTTGGTCACCACACTAAATATTATTACATAAAAGAAACTTGTAGAGTAGTAGTGGCAGTAGTAATAATAATACCAGAATAATACAAATAATAACAATGGTATTGGCTATTAATTATTGAACATCAACAATGTGCCAGACACTTGAGCCAGCGGTTCTTCTTACATAATTGCTAATCCTTACGATAATCCTTGTCATTAAAGGTACTTTGTCAGGAAAGCCAGGGAACTGATAAGGTACAAAGCAACAAATTTTAATACGGGCTCTGAATATAAGCAGATCTTAGCCAGGGGTACACCGTTAGCTGGAAATGTATTCTCAACTCTGTGTTATGCTTTTTTCTAGGCAGAGAGACTTTTAGACTTTTAAAGACTTAGACTTTTTAAAGACTCCACAACCAGAAAATGATTAAGAACCAATGCTCTAAAGGATGTGTATTTAAGCGTTCATATTTTCAAAGTCAAAGCAACAAAATACTCTCCATGCAGAGCTATAGATGGAAGGAGTAACTACCACCATATCATTTAGAGGAAAGCAAATTTATAATAAACAGTGTGATCATAAATAGTCTGCATTTCTTAATTTACAAATGAAATTGGCTAAAAAGGATGGGGACACAGAGACACAGGAGGGACAGCAATTTAGGTAACAGAAGATCTCTATAATCCCTCCCAGTTTCTGAAACACTTTGCTACTTCTTTACGTCACTATGGCTAGCCACAGAATCAAAGCATCTCATACACTTAACATTAGATAGGGTTTGAGGGATTTCTATTCCAACCTCATTTTTCAAATAAGAAATGAAGACCTAGAGTGTTCAAGTATCACACACAAGGTCACAGAAGTGGCAGCACCAGTTTCATAATCCTGATCTCCTGGCTGCTACCACACATGCTCATCACACTCCAACAGTCTGAAATAAACTGGAAAAATAACCCACTAATTTGAATTACTTAAGATGTCCTTTGTCGGGACGCCTGGGTGGCTCAGTCGTTAAGCGTCTGCCTTCAGCTCAGGTCATGATCTCAGGGTCCTGAGATCAAGCCCCGCATCGGGCTCTCTGCTCAGTGGGAAGCCTGCTTCTCCCTCTCCCCCACTTGTATTCCCTCTCTCGCTGTCTCTCTCTCTGTCAAATAAATAAAAATCTTAAAAAAAAAAAAAAAAAGATGTCCTTTGTCATGCAACAATACAAGTGGTATTTCACTTCCATTAACTCTAGATCTGTAAAGAAACAAACTTATTGGTCAGAACAACCCTTAAAGATTATATCCATGACAAATGTTTTTGTACTAACTCAGCTTAAAAAGAATAGGCTTCTATCTTAGTAGAGTCATTTAATTCTCATCGTACCCAGAAAGAATAAGTGTTCAAGGTTGTTTTCCATAGCAAAGAACATGCACCAATAACGTATGTCTAGCTAGAAAAATAAGCCAACTTTCTCCCTAAACACAATCCTTTCTTGAAAGAGGTAGTTAAATGTGTTAAAATTTTGCAGTGAGCAGCTGAAAATTCACCATTAAGTACTGAGAAAAGTTTGGATCAAATTAAATCCAAACAAGTTTGTCTGAAGGGAGGGAACTAAGGAAACCAATAAATCCACCTAACTGATTTTACACTAGAGGAAGAACCTCAATTACATAAACACTCTAGTTAACCTTCCAGAAAATTTTAACACAGCTTAACTGGTCATCCATCCAATACCTTTAGGAAAATGTTGCCAACCAAACTTGCATTGGGTTGAACCACATGAAATGACATTCAACCATTTTTGACTTCAAAATCAGCAATTTCATATGCCTTAACCTAAGTGAGGGTCACATCTCAAGAAAAAAAGACCACAAGGCTATAGAAGTCCTATTAAGACAATGTTCAATATATTAACTTTTTAACCCTCAAATATAATAGTGATCATGAAAAGTATTTTATTCAGTCCTTTATATTTTTAAGATTTTATTTATTTCTTTGAGAGAGAGAGAGCTCAAGCCAGGGGAGGGGCAGAGAAGCAGACTCCCCGCTGAGCAGGGAGCCCAACACAGGGCCAAATGCAGGCCTCTGCGATCATGAAACTCCAGGATCATGGACTGAGCAGACGGCAGATGCTTAACCAACTAAGCCATCCAGGCACCCTATTCAGTCCTTTAAATAATGCATACATATACACACATCCACACTACCCATACTATTTTGCTAGCCCACAGTGTTTCATTAATTTATTCCTTGTTATGTACAAATCCCTCACTCCAATATATACTGAGTACACTAAATGAGAAAAACTAGAAAATATATTGTCATACTTTAAAAATATATAAAATTGCAGAACGTATTACAGAATAAAATTTCAAATCCTTAAGCATCTAAAAAAGTATAACTTGATGAAGTGATCTGGAGATAAGTTTATCAGCAGGCATAGCTAAAATATGAAATTACTTACAGCTCCTGGAATTGGAATATTGTTTAAAAATCAAGACAGCCTAGAATATAACCTAGTGATAATAATAATAATAATGAGATGGCAAGAATAACTTGACCTGGAGAACTTTGTTCTAAGGCTTGGAGGAAATCACAACCCGCTTGCAACACCCACTGAGCATCACTGTTCTTACCCGATACTCAACTCGAACCACTGTCAACTATTATTTTCCCTCAAAAAAAGTCAAAAAAGAAAACACAAAATACTAATTTGTTCTTTCACCTCTGTATGATGTGGCAGAATGCGAAGGAACAATTACACTTTATTCTCAAAGAATAAAGTCCACAGCTTAAACACTAGCATCTCAGACTAAAGTGAATTACTCAAGTAGTCAGAAGACCAAAGAGTTCTTTCACAGCTGACTCAGAAGAAAACAGAGAAGCGGCAAAGGGGTGCACCAAAATAGGCCAGGAATGTGACCCAAGGCGTCACGAAACTTCCCGTGTGGAACACGACGTATTCAGAGAAAGCCTGACAGAAAAACCAAAGTGCTAAAGTTACAACTCAACTCGCGGGGTGACAGTGAGCCTGAACCCCAGGGGCCGAGTCCGGGCTTCGCTCTCGGCCAGACTCGGGCCCAAACCCGCCCGCCACGCCCTAGGCTCCTCGGCAGCAAACCCGCTCGCCGAGCGGCGGCCCTCAGAATTGTTTTTTATTTGGTACGACAGGAGGGGAAACGTATCCAGACAAGGCGGGCCTGCCACGGACCCACAACAAGGCGGGGGGGTGGGGGGTGGGAGTCGGGGGGAGGCAGGGGCTGCAAGACCGCGCGGCCGAGAGGCCGGGGAGAACGAGCGGAGCCCGGCCCCAGCCCGGCCCGCACCAGCCGCCGCCTTTACCGTTCCCGACGCGGCCCAGCAGACAGCGGCCACGGAGGCAGAAAGAGCCCCGCCGCCGTCGTCACCGCCGGCAGACCCGTCTCACCTGGACTTGCCCACGCCACTCTCGCCGATGATGAGGATCTTCAGGGTGGTCAGCACGTCCTCGTCCATCCTGACCCCGCTCCGCTCTGAGCCCAGCTGGCCACCCCAGTCCGGTTCTCAACCCTTCCCCAGAGGAGGTGCCCGCGCATGCGCAGCGCTGCGCGTCTGCCACCTTCCTTTCTCCCCGGGTGTTTAGGTTGCAGAAGCCTCGGTCGCTCCAGTTCCGCCTTGAGGAAACTGCGTCTGCGCAAACTCAGAATCCCAGGCGTCTTTCCGGAGAGCTTATTCATCCTCTGCGCAAGCGCAGATGGGAAGAACCGCGTGTGATTTCACCCTTTTGTAGGCTGTTGCTCCTCCCCTGCCCTAACCTACCCCTCCTTCAGTGGTGTACTTGGGAAAGGGCTGAGTTGGCAGAGCATAAGGCTCTTTTATTTCAGCAGCTGCTCGTAACAGCTGCATTGCAATAGGAAAAGCTTGTGCTCGAAGGCAGGTATCTTAAATTTAGGTCCCAACCCCACCTGATGAGGGATAGAAGCAGAAAAATGTTCTTTAGCCCAAAAGGCAGACCTGCAGCCTGCATAGTTTTAATAAGGTTCAAATATGTGCTGCTTGCTGTAGTCTCATGACTGCCTGTATATCTCACTGATAGTTAATATTGAACCGAATAATAAACACCAGAGAAATCTTGTGAAAGTAGTTTTAGGAGTAGAAATAGGTAGAAAAGATTTATGATCTAATACTCTCTGCACATCTCTCCTCCCCCTTAAGCACTAAGCATATAACCACCAGCATCGTACAACAAAAAGTACGGCCCTTTCTGCTCAGGGGTCCTGTCCCCGTGCTACCTAAATAAACTTATTAAGTTGCATCATACAACTCCTCAAGAATTCTCTCTTGACTGTTGTGCTCAGAGACCCCACACCATACCATATAACTGCTTTACATTACCTAGCCTTCTGAGCCTATTTCCCGACTCACAGTAAAGGCAATAATACTTCTTAGAATAATACCGACTAAACTCAAGCGCTCTATAAAAGGTGCGATCGGGTATTATTAACTTCCTGGATTAGCTTCTGTTAGGTTAAAGAGTTGTACCCTTCACACGCCAGTTCACTGTGAAAGAGAGATGTAAATGTCAGGTAGATCAGGTGCATGCAAACCTCTGTTGGTGCAACTTCAAACCGACTACTGCTCCTCGTAAGAACTGCTACACCGTAACTGCAGGAATTTTATGTACATGCTTTGTCTTCTTCACTAAACTGCAAATATTAGTGAAGGTACCAAACCTCATATATAATGTTTAGCAGAGTTCCTGGTACATGGCAGACACTAAATGAATATTAGCTCTCAGATCTTATTTTCTTATACTTGCAGCTAATGCCAGATACAATAGATATCTGATTAAAGAATATATATTAATAAAATTTAGAATAAATTTTAAAAACTCATTTTTTCAAATACCTAGGAAAGCTTTTCTGCCAGACAACCAAATGGCTCCCTCATGTCCTTCAGGTCTTTGCTGGAATGTTGCCTTTGCTCAAATGATCCCTTCTCTGTCCCTACTACTGAAATTTGCAAATCCTTCCAACAATCCCTATACCTCTTTGCATTATTCTTCTGCATAGTACTTACCATGCTCCTGTATACTATATATTTTACTATTTTGTTGACTGTGTAATCTTCCCCAACAGAAGGGAAGCTCCATGAAGGCAATTTTTGTCTGTTTTGTTCATTGTTATATCCTCTGCCTCTAAAGCAGTTACTGGCATAGAATATGTGCTAAATAAATATTTGGTTTTTTTAAAAGGTTTATTTATTTATTTGAGAGAGAAGAGCATATGCATGAGTGAGTGGGGGTGGTGTAGAGGGACAGGAGGGGAGGGAGAGAGAGAATCCCAAGCAGACTCCGTGCTGAGCACGGAGCCCGACACAAGGCTCAGTCTCACGACCACGAGATCATGACCCTCATGAGCCAAAACCAAGAGTCCCACAGTCGACTGACTGAGCCACCCAGGTGCCCCTAAATATACTTGTTGAATGAATTAACTGAATGAACATTCTTGAGCCCATTCCTAACTTTGGAAGATAGTATCAACCAGGCAACCTCAACCTCTCATAAAATAGCCCTTGAAACCTCAGTCGACTCTATCCTGCCTACTTTTGACTATGGTATCAAGAGTTTATTTGTGAGGCTCACAGTATTGTCAAGCTCTCCAGCTCTGGGGCAGTGATTCTACAAATATAGTCCCCAGATCCCTAGAGTTCCCTCTCAGGGAGTCTGCAAAATAGTCAAACTATTTTCATAATTATTTGAGATGTTATTTACTTTTTTTCACTCTTGTTCTCTCATGATAATACAGTGGAATTTTTCAGAGGCTACACATAATGTGTGAGAGCAAAACAGATTGAAGGTAGAACCAGATATGAGAATCCAGCTGTTTTCTATTAAGCCAGACATTAAAGAGATTTGCCAAAATGTAAAGTAATGCCACTCTTCTCTAAGTTTTTTGTTTTAAAATAGTTACTTTTATAAACATATTAACTAGTACCAAATAGGTTTATTATTTGTTAATTAATTGTTTAAAGTTTTGTTTTAATTTCTAATGGAGTAAATGTTAATAGATGTAGCCACAAAACCAGCTCTTTTGAGTCCTCAATAATTTGTAAGAGTATACAATCATTTATACAACCAAAAAGGTTGAGAACTGCTGCCCTGTAGTATTCACACCAAGATAAAAACAAAAAACCTTCTCATAAATAACAGGCCTGGATTTACTGATATTGTATGTAACATTGTTGACCTACTTAGGCAACACCATGTTTTCTTAGATATCCTCCTACCTCTGGGCCACTTTTCAGGGTTTTTTTTTTAATAACATCCTCTTGCTCGTCTTTTAAACATTTTTGTTCCTTGGGTTTTAGTCTGATTTTATCTACTTACTTTACACACATTTCTACTCTACACTACTCTACACACACACTGTCTTCTAGGACCTATACGGCTTCCTTATCCCACTGCTTGGAGTAGTCCCAAAGTCATATCTCTGGCCGAGATTTGTCTCCTGAGGTTTAGGTCAAGGTACATAACTGCCAAGACATCTCCACATGGGTATGCCCAGGTGCAGAATGCCAAGCTAAACATGCCTGACACCGACCGCATTATCTTCTCCTCCATACTAGCTTTTTCTCCTGATTTTCTTCTTATGGCATGGCATTAGCATCCGTCTAACTCTCTCTCTCTCACTCCCTACACCCACTTAGTCCTCGCAGTTCTACCTTAAGCATCCCTGAAATTTATCCACTTTTTTCATCTCTACCACCACTGCTATGATTAGGTCATCATCAACTTTTTGCTGGATTACCTACCATTTTCAGCAGCCCAATTGGCCTGCCTGCCTCCACTCTCCTGTCCCCTCAGGCTCTTCTCTACACTGCAGGCAACATGGTATTCCCAAAATGTGAATCTAATGTAGTCACCCGGCCTTCAGTCCACTGCTCACTGTCCTCACAAGTGTTTATTATCTTATCATAAGCCCTGATTATCCCTCCAACTTCATCTCTTGCTTTCCCATGCCTCGTACTCTGTGTTCCAGCCAAATTAAACTCTCTCCATATTTTCAATGAACCAAGTTTTGCTTGTCTCCAGGACCCTGCACATGTCGTTCCTTCTGCCTGGAGCGATCTTCTGTCCCCCATTCCCCACCCCATCCCTGCACATACACTCACGCGCACTGTCACGTGGGCAACTCCTACTCATCCTCCGTGTTCCTGTTTTGGGGTCCCTTTCTCTGGGATGACTTCCATGGCCTCCCACGTCAGCGTTACATGTTCTTCTTACGTGTTCTGATAGTACCTATGCATTTATCACGATGTGTACTCCACAGTATTATAATT
Source organism: Leptonychotes weddellii (assembly GCF_054177405.1). Classification (NCBI taxonomy): domain Eukaryota; kingdom Metazoa; phylum Chordata; class Mammalia; order Carnivora; family Phocidae; genus Leptonychotes; species Leptonychotes weddellii. The sequence goes on along the minus strand of NC_138373.1, from coordinate 58,000,744 downwards.
GTGTTGAATTACTTGTTCCCCAGTCAGAATGTGCGCTTCTGGAAAGCGGAACTGACTGCTGTCCTTCATTGTTCCGTCTCCAACATGTAGTGTAATGTCTAGCATAGAGGCCTCGAGTAGTTGCTCCAAAAAAAAATTATCAATATAAAAACCCCAAGTCAACCTCAGGAAATTGGAATGATGTAAATCTGCTTGTTTTTTTATATAAGTTGGGATGTCTCTTAAATCTCTATCTTGAATATGAGGGGGAAACCTCAGTAACTCTTTTCTTTTTTTTTTTTTTAAAGACTTCATTTATTCATTTGAGACACAGAGATACAGAGAGAGAGAGCATGAGCAGGGAGAGAGGCAGAGGGAGAAGGAGAAGTAGGCTCCCCACTGAACCGGGAGCCCAATGTGGGGCTCGATCCTAGGACTCTGGGATCATGACCTGAGCCGAAGGCAGATGCTTAACCATCTGAGCCACCCAGGCGCCCCGAAACCTCAATAACTCTTAATGCACAACCATTACCAGGTACTGCTAGAAAGGAAGGAGGCATTCGTGCACAGATAAGGCAACGTAGCATTTTTGTGTGTGTGCTAAATGATCGATACAGACGATACATGCTCCAGAAAGTCAGACCAGAGCAAATGGACAGTGAAGCTTAGAACAACCAGAAAAGGCTTCACAAAGAAAGCAGGACGTGACAAAGTATGTCCAGTACAAGGAAGGGAGCAACACTTCAGGCAGAATGAATGCAATGTAAACAAAGGCATTGGGATGATAGGTAAATATAATATTTTAGATGGATAAATCTGGCTATGTATAGGAAGTATTCAGGAAAGGGTGGGAATATAGTGGTGGCAAGAGGCCTAGAAATGGAAAGCTCTCTACAAAAGACACAAGGGATAATTGCACGGGGCAATTGGTGAAGGGCAAGGAGAAGAAAAGGAAGAGAAAAATATCAAGCATTTCTCTAATATTTTAAGCCTTAGTACCACCCATAAGAAGGAAAATTCCTGAAAGAAAGAGGGAGGAAAATGAGTTAGGTTTCAACCATGTTGAATTTTATATGAAGGTGGGCTTTGGACACAAAACTTTTCCAAACTCTTTTAGAACTGTGGTTCTGAAATTCAGGGCAGATACCAAGACACCAAAACAGAACGATCAGGTCAATGACATTCTTAACCAATGATTTGGGCTGGGTGCTCTGTTCCACACATACACTATTACACTTAAATCCCTGGAAAAAAGAATCTTTCTTGCTTAGGCTTCAGACATACCTTATTTGGTTCCATACATTAGTATTAATTCTTTCTGCCATATTAAAAAATATATAATCAGTTCAATCGAAGGCAAGATGCTTAAGACCTGAAGCTTGAGATGACCTATGAGCAGGCCCAGTATGGAGGAAGAGACTGTAAGTAAGAAACCACTTGGAAGTGTGATGGGGAAGGCCTCCGGAGTCTGTGCTGATCACAACATGCCCCCACCAGTGGCCCCAGGAAGGGACAACGGGAGAGGAAAAAGACCACATTCAGGCCATTGACTTTTCTGCATCTTTTTGCTATGCCTCTCAGCATCAGGGTGAAAAGAATAGAAATGCCGCCTGCAGAACTTGCACACTCTAACAGGCACCGACATGTGCATTGTAACTCATGGCTTGTACAAGGCTGCTGCGTCCAAGTACAACAGGCCTTTGTGGCTGGAGTTCAGGTGCTACTGGTGCAGAGCCACAGATCATTCCCCCCAACCCCAGCCCCCAAGTTCCCTTTGCCCCTGGCTGAGCAGAGTTTCTGAAAACAACCCCACCTTCTGGGTATCTCCTGTCTCCATTGATATGCACCAGAGCTTTGGTCTGCAGCCCTAGGATGAGAGGGGTCAGGGTCAAGAGCTGGAGTAGACATATTAGGCTTTCTTTCCCCCTCATTCCTTTTTTTTAAATTTTTAAATTTTTTTAAATTTAAATTCAATTAATTAACATATGATGTATTATTTGTTTCAGGGGTACAGGTCTATATGATTCATCAGTCTTATATAATACCCAGTGCTCAGTACAACACATACCCTCCCCAATGTCCATCACCCAGTTACCCTATCCCTCCCACCCCCATCCCCACCAGCAACCCTCAGTTTGTTTCCTAAGATTAGGAGTCTCTTATGGTTTGTCTCCCTCTCTGGTTTCATCTTGTTTCATTTTTTTTCCTCTCTTCCCCTATGATCCTCTGCCTTGTTTCTTAAATTCCACATATCAGTGAGATCATATGATAATTGGCTTTCTCTGATTGACTTATTTTGCTTATCATAACACCCTGTAGTTCCATCCATGTCGTTGTATATTAGGCTTTGTAGCTAGACACAAGCAGGGCTGTCTCAGGGCCCAGGAGACAGGGTAGCTGAGACTGAGAAGAGGACCATTGTGCAGTTATTCTCCATTGGACCCCAGACCCATTATAACCTATACAATACCACTTCCTACCAAGGAATTCATTGGCAGCAGGCTCATGAAGGCCCTTGGACTTCACTGGTGCTATCATCATACCCTACCACCCAGAAGCAGCTGGTCTATGGAATAGCTGAAGGCAGGCTCAGTTGAGATGCAAGCATGAGGATAATATCCTGTGGGGCTGGAGTGCTGTCCTTTAGGATACAGTAAAAACTTGAAACTTGCAACCTATAAAGGATGCTGTTTTTCTCATAGAACTCATAATCCACAGAGAGCATCTGACTTCCCAGGTCTAGATTACCTGCTATAGTCCCAGCTCTCACTGGACTCCAATACCATTATTGCCTGCCTATTCCCCTTCAGGTCTAGAGTGGAAAAGACTTCCCACTACATTAATCTCTGAGTTCCTCCATTGTTGGTTGTCCTAATGTGACCATGTTACTGTAAATAGTCCCTTGATGATAGTTTCTTGAGACACCTGAGTTAGATTCTGTTCCTTGCTGGAATCTTGACCGATGTAGCCATTCTCTTCACCAATTAACTGAAGTAAGCATTTAATGTTATTCCCATTTTATAGTTAAAGAAATTGAGTCAAGGGCACCTGGGTGGCTCAGTCGGTTAAGCAGCTGCCTTCAGCTCATGTCATGATCTCAGGTCCCATGATCAAGCCCCGTGTTGGGCTCCCTGCTCAGCAGGGTGTCTGCTTCTCTCTCTCCCTCTCTCTCTGCCCTCCCCCTGCTCGCGCTCTCTCTCACTCTCTCCTGCACTCTCTCTCTCTCAAATAAATAACTAAAATCTTTTTAAAAAGAAAGAAAAGAAATTGAGTCACAGAGTTGAAGTGATTTGCCCTAGGTCATAAGTCAGGGGATGAAAATTGAATCAGGATTACATCTCCTAATATACTTCCATTACGCCATATCATAGAATCACCATAAACATGTACAGTTTAGCTAAACCTGGAAAGGTTTATTTCCTCAACCACCAATACCCAGTGGTATAGGAAAAGAAGCCCTAACTCGTCCAGTTATTTACAGTTTTGTCTCTTAGCCAAAAGAAGAGAAATTTACTTTTGGGAACACTGATTAAATGGATAGGAGTTCTGTGCTATTCAAGTATTTGCATGAAGCTCATTTTCACTACTGACTAGAATGTTTTAGATATTTCATGTTGATGATGACATTTTCAGTTCAAAACTCCAAGTGAGCATTCTGATATTTGAACATGGGGTGGAGTGGATAAACAACAATTCAAGGTGGGCTGTAGATTTTCGTGAAGCCATATTAAGTGAATAGCTAATATTTAGAGTGAATGATAACAGGACCATGATGTCAATAGCCAACAACTTAAATTACCAAAAGCCAGGAAGAGATAAGCTAACAATGGACCTCAAAAGAAAATATAGTGTTACAGGTATGGTGTTTTATTATAAAGTTAGTTGTGAGTTATTAATCAATGTAGTCTGAGGATCTAAAACCTAGATAAACCTGGTATGGATATACCTGAAAGTCTATAGTTTTCTTTGTACTATCTTTGTCAAGTTTGGGTTTGCTGGCTTCCTAAAATGAGTTAGAGAATGGCCTATATTTTAATATCTAGAAGAGTGTGGAGAATTGACCTAAATTCAATTTTTTTTTTTTAAGATTTTATTTATTTATTTGAGAGAGAGTGAGAGAGAGAGAGCACTGAGCAGGGAGCCCGACATGGGGCTCAATCCCAGGACCCCAACATCATGACCTGAGCCGAAGGGAGACACTTAACTGAGCCACCCAGGCACCCCAACCTAAATTCAATTTAAACTTACGTCTTCCTTAAATATTTGGTAGAATTCACCAGTGAAACCCTCTAGGCCTGGTGCTTTATTTTTGAGAAGATTATTTATTATTGACTTAATTTATTTAGATATTGGGTAGAATTAGTGTTACTTCTTCTTTACTTATCTGGTAGAATTTACCAGTAAAACTGTTTGAGGTTAGAGATTTTCAAAAGAATTTTAACTGAGAATTAATTATTTTGAATAATTATATATATATAACCATATACATACAGTTTTATATATATATATATATATATATACCTGAAAGCAGACACTTTGACCAGTGCCTTTTGAGCTTTGGAATTTCTGGCCCTCTAGTCTACTCAGAGGGCTAGATCCATTGAGTAACAAAGGATAATCTACCATGTCAAGGGCTCAAACTTCAACAGATATCTTTCATTAGTATATTTAAAACATAATGATTTATTTTAGGATATGCCATTCATAATCCTTGATACACATAGAAAGCATTGTCAGGGCTTGTCCCATACTGTTCTCAGCCAAGTTATATTGTCTGTTAAAGGAGTATCCACTTAGGAATAGGCTGCCTGCCCTCACCCACCAATGATGAGCCAGCCCTGCACCACCTCAAAATCTCTCGCCCTGTTGCTCTCATCTAAGTATGCTTATGTTAAGTATGTCTATAGCTCCAGAATACCAAGAAGCGTTGACAGATATACAACATGGCAATCTGGGCCCCTACCTGACTCTCTACTACCTGGAGGACTCAGGGCTTCCCTATTCTTGGTGCTACAGTATCAGTACCCTATGGGTATCAAGCCAGCTGGCTGGAACCTGCTTCCGGCTTCATTCCTGCCAGCCTCATTTCCTGGGGGCTGGATCTTGTTCTTTTTCTCTAGTTCTGAGATAATTCTTAGAACGACCCGTCTCTGTTATCTACCACTCGCATTGTCCCCATTCCAGAGCAAGCTCGTGCCCTCGTCCTTTAGATCAGGTTCTCTTTGCTCATAAACTGGACTGGATCTGTCCACTTTTGTTAGTTTTGGTCTTTTATGGGTAGAACATTTCCCCCACCTTCTATCTATGATACTTTTTATATCTGCTTTCTCCCTTTATGCATTGACTAGCATTTCATAAAAAAATTAAGTAATAGTGATAATGAACACCATTTTTTCTTCTTCCTAATTTTAATGGGAATACCTATAGAGTTTCACCTATTGTTTGTTATTTCTCACAACTTATCAATGCAATGTATTATATTAATGAATTTTATTATATTATTCCATGCTAAGATAAATCTTGATTGATTTTAGCAAATTATTCCTTTATATGCTGTTCAGTTATATTTTCTGGCATATTATTTATGAGTTTGCATATATAAATATATTCCTCAGTGAGACTGAGATATATTTTCCTATAAGTCACTTTCACTTAGAAATGGGCAAGCACAGCAGGCATCGTTCTAAGATAATCATAGATATACCATTCTTTGTGGAAGGGTTTATTGTGGTATATATGTTTCTTTTTACCCTAAATCTATCTCCCCTTCTTGTCAGACATTCTCCTAATTTCCTTGGGAAACTCATCTTTTAATATCATTTGAGAGAAGCTGATCTCTTGTCTCATCAGTCTTAGGGGGTGGCTCATAACGGAGGCCTAGTTCTCTAGCTCACTTTAGGGACTACACTCCCTAGTCAAAATGATTTAATTCATGGATGGGCACATGATTCAATGGGATGAAATTCTAGGACTCTTACTAAAACTGTCAGGAGAGAGAAGTCCATTTTACAAGAGATGCTGAAAGGTTAGGACATGGGCCTGAAGCTACTGGGAGCTCTCTAACTATCATGAATAAGAACTTGAACAGAGCCCAGAGGGAAGAAGGTAGAGCCATGATACAGGGACAGAGAGCTCCTAACACCACCACTTGAGCCTCTGAATTAAGCCAGACTCACAAATGCTCACAAATCTTTCTCTTATATGAGCCAGTAGATTCCCTTTTTAAAGAAAGTTATGAATTATTTTATTTTTTTTATTAATTTTTTTGAGAGAGAAAGAGAGAGCGAGCATGGGGGAGGGGCATAGGGAGAGGGAGAGAGAGAATCTCAAGCAGGTTCCACACCTAGCACGGAGCCTGACACGGGGGTTGATCTCATGACCCTGAGATCACGACCTGAGCAGAAATCAAGAGTCAGGCACTTAACTGACTGAGCCACCCAGGTGTCCCAATTATGAATTATTTTAAATGCACAGATGAGAGTAGAGAATAATATAATGAACATCAGTTTTATCAAATATGTTAAGCATCATAATTTAGGTGTTCTCCATGTAAAGCATTAAACATTGCAGATTTGAGACAACCTGTGTGCTCCCACCAGATCCCAATTCCAACCCAGAGATAATTACTGTCATAAATTTAGTGTTTATCATGCCCAACATGACATTATATTTTTACTACCTAGTTATGTATCCTTAAACCTGGTTTACAGATTTTTTAACTTTATAATTTATCAAATTATACGGGTACTCAATGCAACTGGCATTTCATTCAGTGTTGTTTTAGATATTTACCTATGTTGTGAGACATCACTATAGTTCATTTAAAGTGCAATATTCTAAATTCCATAAAACTATGTATTCACCATTCTCTCTCTGATGTTTCCAGTATTTGGCTAGTATACCTTCTTTCTCCTTAAGCTAGGCTGAGTATGCATTTCCCTTACTTGCCAACCAAAGGGCCCTGACTGACCCATTCAAGAAACCTCTAAAAGTACCCCATAGACATCTCTCTCTCCAAGGTGCCTAAAATCCCAACTATCAGCATCAATCTTGGTTAAGGCATTGCTTTTGGAAAACTCTCATAAACTAAAGGTATTTTCCAAGAAGAACCAAAGATGAACTCATGACATTTTGCATAGAACATGGAACTGTTCCTACTTTGGTAGCTATCTCTTTAAAAAAAAAAAAAAAAGAGCCTTAAGTGGAGAACAGTACATAGCTCTCTTCATGTGGGACTGAAGAGGTTGGGCCTAAAGTGGGTCGTAACTGGGGGGAATTCTGAATTCAGATTTGGCCTAAAAGCACCAGGCACCTGAGAGGGTTTAGCAGCTTTGCCTTAGAGGGGGAAATGTGGAAGACTGATGTTGTCTATGAAAGGCCACAAGGGTCTAATCAGCCAGACCTGGTTTCAAAGCTTCATTCAGTCACTCTCTGTGTGACCAGACGCAAGCCATTCAAGTTGTGTTTTGGTTTTTTTTTTTAAGATTTTTATTTTTTATTTATTTATTTGACAGGGAGATAGCACAAGTAGGCAGAGAAGCAGGCAGAGGGAGAGGGGGATGGAGACTCCCCACTGAGCAGGGACCCCGATGTGGGGCTCGATCCCAGGACCCTGAGATCATGACCTGAGCCGAAGGCAGATGTTTAACCGACTGAGCGACCCAGATGCCCGCCATTCAAGTTTTTAAGCCCTGATTTCTTCATTTGTAAAATGACATGAGTTACACCACCTTTAAGGGTTAATCATATAACATGATGAATATATAGTGACCAGTGAACAGCAGATCCTCAATAATGATGGCCATTGTTATTATTATTATGAATCCAGCCAGTCCCATCTGTCAGGACTGCCATCAGAGTTGGTCACTCCCCAGAGGTTTTACTGTGGAAGGATAAGTAGAGGACTATTTGCCTGGGGTCCAGTTTCAAAGCTGGGGCTTCAAGTGTATCAAGGGGTACACTTTGTTTTCCAGCAAAGACATCTCTTGGAAGCCTAGAGTTTGGAGCAAACTCTCCAGTATAACATCCATCCTCCTGCCCTTCAAATATTGGGTTAGAAGGAACACGAGGAGGCAGCTCTTTTTGCCCACAGGTGCCGACCCCGTGCTTTAATTAAACCACCTTTTAGCACCTCCCCGCCCAAGAAAAGAACATGAAGAACTACTGAAAAAGAGGAATAAATTAAAAAAAATTTTTTTTAAGTCTGTATGAAGAGAAGGGGGTAGAAAGAAAATGTGGAATTTCCAATTACTTGAAACTCATGGAGAAGGGGGTAATAGGACTCAGAGACGTTTGGGGCTAATTTCATACCTGTGTGTGACTCCCACCCCCGTCCCCCAGGCTCGGTGACAGGTCGCCTGTGGGATGTCTTCTCAAGTCACTGCGCATCCTTTACTTGTTGCATCGTTCCGGTGGTGGAAGCCGGATGCAGTTCTAAGGATGGTGTGGACATAATACTTCCTAGGGGGAGAGAAAGAGCCAGAAAAAGCAGGCACATGATGACGTGAAAGGAGACAGGGACTGATTTCTTTCCTGTAAGAGAAATCCTCCACGGCCCGGCCAACACCTCCCCCACCACACACACCTCTCCTGAACTGAATTTCTGGGGTGCGCCCCTCCCGGCCAGATCGGACTATCTTCTCCACTCTCCGACCCCCTCACGTTACCAGTGCGGCTCACAAGCCATCAGAAGGTCACTGGTGAGTGACTGGCTGGTGACTGTTGACAGTAACCCTGCCTTCGGAGACACGGGAGCCACTCGTCCACGTGGCTCTGTGAAGGGAGACCGCGTGTCCCGAACTGAACACGACCGGACGAAGGCATCTCCCATGCTGGAGTAGACTCGGCTTCCCCGGGCAGGGGCTTCTCCTGGTCAGGTCTTCATCACAGGGAACCCAGCGGCTCTGGCCAATGGAAGGAAACTGGGAGATAGTGGAGGTTTTTTGCCAGTTTCTGATAACTAAAGGATAGTCCGTTGGTTGAAAAAAAAAAAAAAAGGAAAAGAAAAAATGCCCTACCCTATGTTTGAAAGGTAGTTAGGGAATCAAGTCTGGGGTAAATCTTCAGTCACCTTGAGAATGTAATTACGGTTGTTGATGGGCCTAAAATCCAAACGGAGTGGTGCTGCAAGGAGAGGTTGAGAAGTTCAACCCTTCAGAAACATCTGGAACTTGAAAAGTATCAGTGCGGGACCCTACCCCTCAAGAGATTCTGATGTAATTGGTGCAAGTGAGTTGGGGGGTTTTTGTGGTTTGGGCTGGTTGGTGGAGTTTTTCTGGTTGGTTTTGGGTTTGGGTTTTTTTTTAATTCTTCAATACTAATGTGCTGCCAGAGATGAGATCCACTGGGGGTAGAGAATTCTACGACTTCAGGGTCTCCTATGTGCTGACACATTATAGTAGAAAGTGGTGGTGTTGGTGATTCTAGAAGCAATATTTTCACCTGCCGTAGTGTGAACTCTGCTGGGAGAGCTGTAATCACTTATCAGAATAGGTAATACTTGTAGAACCCAAAGAAGATTGGGGTTTCTTGGGTGACTAGGAGAGAACCCCATCTAGGAAAGGCCCACAGCTCTGAGATATCCCAGGAACAGGTTATGGGAGGTTTCTCCCCCTTCTTGAGCCCCTAAACTGCAATATTAACACAATCACTACAAACTCAATGACTTCTGTACAAATAATATAAGCAATCATGCCTCATGTGGTGAACTTCTGATTGTATGCCAACACAGTATTAAAACTAAGTTACTCACTGCAATGTTCTTGGTTGGAGAGCATATGTGGGTATGCACAGACTCTTTGTTATTAGAAAATCCTACACTGGTTGGTAGAGGGAACAAAGAGGCTTCTGGAATGCTTGTAATGTTCTGCGTCTTGTTCTGGACGCTGGTTATATAGGTGTGTTCAGTTTATAAAAATTAATAGAGATGTACGCTTAGGAATTGTGTACTTTTCAGTATGTATTTGATACTTCAATAAAAAGCATTTTAAAACAAAAAAAACTGACTACTGCTTCCTTCCAAGATGTGTTTGGGGATGGCTAGACAATTCTTATCAATGGGAAAGTAAATGTTATATTGATCTCTTCCACTTACAGAGCTTGGGAGGAGGAGAATGGGGGTGGGGTGGGGACAAAGGGAAGGCAGAAATTGCAAAGCCTGCCAGTCCTTCAGTGCTGCACAAGGGTGAGCGTTTGAGGAGATGGCCTTTTGTTTAGCAGAGTGATGAATGCATCTTCCAACAGGTGGGGGTAGACCCCAACCTGAGGAGGGGGTGGAGAGCTAATCACTCTGTCCTGTAAATGAAGGGAATCTAATTTAGGGGAGAACTAAAGATGAAGGTATCTAGAGAGTCCAGGAATAGGAGGGGATACTTGAGGGAAAAGACTGATGAAGCTGTGTGTGATGGCAGACTGAAGCCAGGGAAAAAGATAGCCAGAAAGAATGCGGTGCATTCCAGAAATGCAGGGGCTGAAGGACTTTTAAGAAAAGGGGTATCTAATACTTAATTCCAAATTGTTTATCAGCTGCAAGGAAATCGCCCTCCTTTGCTCCAAATCCCCAGTAACATCTGTTACCCTACTTACTCTGCTACCCACATGCCCTGTAATCCAGACCAGCCAGATGGAAGGCTAATGTAACTTACCGGCCCAGAGAAAGCATGAGTGATTTGGTTATTTTAACTGGCCCAATGCAAAACATGGAACTGAATTTTCTTTTAATGGTGATACATGGTGGATTGGGGGCCCGTCAAACTCAAAATAGCTAAGTGTAACACTCCTGTAAAAAAAGACTGGGGCCCCTTATGAGATAGCTAATTCTGACACACAGATCATAATTGCTATTTCACCTTGGGGTGTAAAAGATCAGTGCCTCCCTAACAGCTGTGATGTGGGATTAAGAGTAGTAAAACTTGAAAACAGGAGACTGACTACGTTTCTTGGGAAAGCCACTTACCATCTCTAAGCTTGTTTGATCATCTATAATCTGGAGGCAATGACTCTCATGTAGAAATACTCCATGATCTAAATGGAAGAATGTTATTTGAAGTAAGTCCTTCAGCGGATGGCATATGGTAACTAATAAATGTTGACTCCTTTCCTTCTTTCAATTTTATAATATTGTATATAGAAATATTTTGTAAATTATAAATCCATAAAAATTATTTGTAAAATTAGTGAGAACTAAAATTTGTTGATTGTTTGAAAAGTATGTTCCGGGGCGCCTGAGTGGCTCAGTCGTTAAGCGTCTGCCTTCGGCTCAGGTCATGATCCCAGGGTCCTGGGATCGAGTCCCACATCAGGCTCCCTGCTTGGCGGGAAGTCTGCTTCTCCCTCTCCCGCTCCCCCTGCTTGTGTTCCTGCTCTTGCTATCTCTCTCTCTCTGTCAAATAAATAAATAAAATCTTAAAAAAAAAAAAAAAGTATGTTCCTTCATAAGAGCAAATTTCCAGAAGCAAAAGAATATTTTTGTGCAGTGAATCAAATTAATGGTTTTAAGTGCAGAGATTTTCAGCCAGAGTGATTTTTGCCCCCCACAGGTCACTTGGCAATGTCTGGAGAAGTATTATCAACATCTAGTGAGTAGAGGCCAAGGATCCTGCAAAATACCCTTCAATGCACAAGACAGCTTCCTGCAACAACAATCCAGCTCAAAATGTCAATAGCACCATTGTTGTGAAACTCCATTATGGTGGTAAGGCAAGTTATTCTGGTTAGTCTTGGTTTCAACTTTATTGATGCCTACGCACGTATTAACATTCTCTAACCTTAAAGTATTCCTTCCTTAGCCTGTGAACCCTCATAAAGAATAAGAAAATTCCCCTCTAAAGTGACCCTTATGATTATATGTTCAGGCATATAACCCATGCACTTGTAATATCAATGCAAAGCTTGTGATCCGCCCCAGAAAAGCCTAGAAAACACTGTCACTACACATTCTTCACCATACCCCATTAAAACATGTATTACATTCTGTCAAGGGTTACCATTTTGAAACCGGTACAGTCCGTCCTGTCTCAAGCAATGCTTAGTAAACCAAATTCCACCATATTCAACTCATTTCATGATTCCATAATGTGGATGGAGCTCCTTCTGGCGGAGCCAGTGATTGCCCCAGAGTAAGATACCCTCCTCCACAGGGTCTTAAATCTTAATTTTAGAGATCAGAGTGAAAGAACTCAGAGCTAGAAAAAAACAATTGTTCAGAAACACATTGCTGACATTGTGCAATAATTTTCATAAAAATTATTCTCGGTATTCTTCGGGGCTAAGAGTGTAGCTAATAAACTGGAGCAACTGAGCTGTTGGGACTGCTCTGTTCAGGTTCCTCCTCTCCCATTGTTTGTGCCTCTACTGTTGCTATCCTATCACTGGCTCCATGATAAACTCTGGAGGTCCAAGAGCAAGGTCAGAGCCAGGGCAAGGGCAAAGGATGCTGGCACAGGGCCAGGGAACAAGCAGCACAGAATTGTTCTAGAGTGCCGTCAAAATGATTCTAGATTTCACTTGTATCTTTCAAAACATGATATTTATTTGATCCTTTTAACAACCCAGTGATGTAGGCAAGATACGTAATTTTATCCCTAGGTTACAGATGAAAAAAATAAATAACGAACCCCCCCCAAACCCCCCCAAAAACAAAAAAAACCTCAGACCAATAAAATTTGAGTGCCTTGCTCTAAATCATTCAACTATTAAATGTTTGGGATCCAGATCGTCTAGCTCTTAATCCAGAGTTCTGTACCCTGTAAGTACACAAAAATATCAACACTATCTTAAGGTCCTTTCCTTCCAGTTACCTTGGCTTGTCTTAGTTGCAGGAACTCAAAGGAAAACTGGGGGATACAACCTGGTTGTAGCGGGGCCTGCAGTCTGCAGAAAAGGGGCAGAAATCTTTCTGCAGAAGAACATCTGAACTGGCTGGTATTCTCCGTACCAAAAAGGACCAGCCCTACAAAAATGTTTGGGGAAACCATTTGTTTCCTAAAAAGTCATTTCCATACCATAATCAATCATCCTGGGAGGATTTTTCAAAATTAGTCATTAAATAAAATAATAAACAATTTTGTTCTTGCCTAATTTTACTCCAGCACTCTAATTTAAACCATATTACTGCGATTTAATGTGCTTTTCTTCGGGATGATTATTTTAAAAACATATGAAAACAGCTAGTTCCAAAGGAGCAAGGTCATGACCTGAATGCATATACTAATTCCCTGCATTGACTCTCTTAACTATTTGTTCTCCCTTGAAAGGATCTTTGAGTTCCCTTAACTTCCTGTTACTTGAATACGCATGTAATTGTTTGCATACAGAACATACAGATCTTTTTTTTTTTTAATTTCTGAGAATGTGGAGCCCCACTTGTTCCAGTTATAGGAAGTCATTTCGATGAGGGTTTTGTGTGTTTTTGTGTACCGAGGTCATTCTGATTTCATTTTGTTTGTTTGTTTTCAGGGAAGCTAGAAGTTTCACAACTAACTCTCAGTACTATCAAAAGATAGAAATTTTTTATATAGAGCTACACAATTATAGCTTGTCTTTCTAACTGTGAAGAGCAAAACCAAGAATGCAGTGTTCCCACAGCAATAATTAAGTAGATACACCTGAATTAAGTAGATACACCTTTTAACCTCGACAAGCACAATTCAGTTATGTTGTTATTGCTTTTTGCTACGATACTTTGAAAATTCATAACTTCAAAGACAGAACAAAACTCTGAATGAGTAGATGTGATTCATTCACTTCCTCCAAATGAGAGGAGCTGCAACTGGACAAAACTATTCTGTTCTGGTATCATTTACTTCTAGGAGAAAACAAGGAGACAGTTATTTTAGGAGTCACCATGAACGCACAAAACTTCACAGATCAAGAGGGGCAAGAATGTCACTGGATGAAACCAATTTGCTTTAGCTCACCAACTCTGTAACATTTCAATCCTATCTTTGAACTATACAATAATGACTTCTCTTCTTGTAACTACATGGTTATTTTCTCATCCTCAATCCATTTTTTTAAGATAGCAAAAATTTTATTATGGTTGGCAAATGCCTGCTTCAGTGAACAATAAGTTTATTGGGACCACATTAAATCAAACCAAGAATCAATCTGTCCCTCCCTCTATCTTCTCTCTCTCTCCCTCTCTCCCTCCCTCTCTCTCTCTCTCTCTCACACACACACACACTTTATTTTTTTACCACATGTAAAATGTATGTGCACAGTTGAACAAATAGCTAAAAAAACGTATGCCAACGCAGCCATCCTGTAGGTCACAAAATAGAAATTTCCTAGCATAGCAGCCACCCACTGAGCAGTCCTTCCTACTCCCAAAACCCTGCTTCCCCCAAAGAGGGCTTGGCTTATCCTGACCATTATGCTAATCACTTCCTACTTGACTTTTATGCTAATCATTCCCTATTCTCCTTTATATTTTTACCATGTAAGCCTCCATCCATAAATAATGTGTTTAGTGTTGCCTGTTTTTAAATTTCTTAGGTGGAATGATCGTTTTGTCCTGTTTATTTTCTTAATTTGTTTATAACCTGCATCTATATTGTATGTAGCTATAATTCATCCAATTCCATTGGTATGTAAGATTCTACTTTGTAAAAATACCACAATTTATTTATCCTTTCTGCTGATGATAACTCTTTGGGCTGTTTCCAGTTTGGGGTAATTTTTTTTTTTTAAGATTTTATTTATTTATTTGACACAGAGAGAGAGAGAGAGCACAAACAAGGGGAGCTGCAGGCAGAGGGAGAAGCAGGCTTCCCGCCGAGCAGGGAGCCAGATGCTGGACCCCATCCCAGGACCCTGGGATCAGGACCTGAGCTGAAGGCAGCCGCTTAACCAATTGAGCCACCCAGGCGCCCCTAGTTTGGGGTAATTTAATCAACAACACTGCTGTGAACATTCTCGTACATATATCTCGGGTATAATTAGGAGTGGAATCTCTGAGTCATAGGGTAGACATATTGTGAACATTACCTTACAGTGTCAAACCATCTGCCAGTGTAGTTCTACCAATTTAAACACTCATTTATTCTACATATGAGTTCTTGTAGTTCCATATCTTTGCCAACTCTTGGTATATTGTGAGACCATAACATTTTTTCAATCATGTAGCAACTTACATGTTGCAACCAAATGGTTCAAGGGAAAAAATTGTTTTTGGGGGTGCCATTCTTTCAACTTTTCTGTAAATTCAAAATTCTTTATCAACAAGTCCTC